>NW_005841850.1:2771275-2815853 GCF_000455745.1 Alligator sinensis | reverse complement strand
TGGCAGGTTGTAGCTGATTCATTTATAGTCTTATAGTCAACCTGTCCTTATATTTTGTTAACTAACAGAAATCTCTGCTGCCTCCATTCACCAAGGGTGCAGTGTTAGGGCAGTTGCATAGTGCTGGGGCTTGAAGTCTGTCTGGAGGGTCAGGCCCAGAGAGACGAATGGACCCAAACTCTAATTCCCAACACCACTGTGGTGTTTCTCAAGGGAAATCAGTCAAATCACACAGTTTTCCATCAAACTGTTTTCAGACAGCCCAACCAAGCACCAGCAAGTTGGAAATGTGTGGGACAAGGAGATGTAGACACAATGTCCCTTCAGACTTTTGAGCTGGCCCAAGAGCTTGCTAGAGGCATTCCCTTTGCTTTCCTTAACTGTTACCAGTCTCCATCGGTTTAGGAAGTGAAACTCCCATGGACTTCACCTTTGCTTGCTGGATCTGACCCTGCCTTTGGTGATCTTGTCCATCATACCTGCCCCCTTTCCTGCATGTGCCTTTGCTGCTCAGCAGTGGGGTGGACTCTGCAGGGTTCGAAGGAGGGTGCAGAGGGTTCCTTTGGTTTTAAAAGTGTGCTGGTGCTTCTCGTTTGACTGCTTTGTTCAATGACTGTAGCTGCTCATGTGATGACTGTCTGTCTCCTTCATTTTTGTAGTGTATGCACACAAGCAGGAGCCTCCCCAGTATTCCCACACTTCCCGGTTTCCATCAGCTATGGTGGTCACAGATACCAGCAGCATCAGCACATTAACCAATATGTCTTCCAGTAAACAGGTAACGGCACATGTGTTGATCACGTCGTCAGTCTGCAGTAATCACATGAGTGTTGCTCTCTGCTTGTGTCAGAACAGCAGAGAGAGAATCTGCCCATAGAGTGGATAAGAAAGCTGTGTTTCTCAGTCAATTATGGTTCGCTGTAAAAGGAACGACTGTTTGCACAATGCACTGTTTATAGCTGTTATTTCAGGTTCATGCATGGTACACAGGAGATGGGCTAAACCCACAGGGTGACATTCTCATTGCATGGATGTCTATGGCAAAGTGCCCTTTGAAACCACAAGGACCAGGATTTTGCCTTGAATCATTTATCTGCCCAACCCCATACTTCGGGGTGGAGAAAGATAAAGCTGGAGCCAAGCCAGCTCAGCTCCTGTGTCTGCTCAGCCCATAACTCACTGAATCAAAGCCAAATAACAACCCCAGTCTTTTCAGACCATCCCCTTTGCCCCTGTGGTTATAAATGGGTTCTGCTGCATGTGTTGCAGTGGTTTTTCCCCATCTGCGCACAACAGGATTCAGTCGTGAACAGAAAAGTCACAGGTTGCAAAAGAAAGCCAGGTGGGCTTCCTTTCCTGTAAATGGTTCTGGGGGAGTTCTCTCAGTCGGTATGTCGAACTGCTGCCACTGCTAATGGTTGTTGAGCACGTGCATTTGGGCAGTGAATAGATCCCCCCATTCCTTTATGCTGATTAGTGCCACCTTGCATTTCTGCTTGCTCAGTGTTTGATGTCCGGGACTAAATACCAGTGTAGCATAGAAGCAGTAGAAGGTAGATGCCCTATTGGAGCTAGATTGGTGGTTAGGGTTGTAATATAATGGAGAGATGTCTATGCCATTTATCATATAAACTGGCTCCAAATGGTTGGGGTCTGGGGTATATGACCCCATGTCACAGCAGAGTCACATTGACAGAACAATGTAGGGGAAAGCTTGTGCTGGTGATTCACTCATCCGTGTATATGTAAGGACTTGGGTCTCCAAAGCTGTAAATCCAGCCCCTGTCACCCGTGGTAATTCCATTTGTTTCCTTTTAAAAAAACCCAACCCCACGGTGACTAGCATGAAGATGACTTGAGTAATCACCCCATTCCCTTGGCTAATTGTGACTTGTTTAGGAACGTGCAGCATTTATGATGCCTTTGTGATCATGGCAGCAAAGTCCAGGCTGGCATAACTTTATTGAAGTTGATTTAGCTTCCTAGAAACAAATGAACTTTCCCCTGACTCTCTTAATAGAGACCATTTCTAAATGCAGGTGAGAGATTCTAATCTCAGTAAACTGGGGCACATTTAGAGTCCCTGTTAAATCCAGACACACTACTCTAAAAGTGCAGGAGTGTAGAAGAGATCCTGATCTGATGTAAACCACCAGAGCTCCTTGAAAATCCTCGTGTGGGTCTGCAGCTGATCAAAACGTGCCTTGCTTCACTGAGGTTAATGGATGAGACTCTGGGCCTCCAAACCCCCAATTTTTTGAGATGTACACTTGCATCAGGCCCTATGTCATTAGTATCCAACTCAGACAATAGCCCCTTTTTTAAAAAGCCAGCTCTGGGGACTGTGGGAAATATGTGGCCCTTATCGATTGCTAGATAAATAGGAGACAACCTTGAACTTGCATTCAGATAAACCTTCTTGCTAATCGCTGACAGTGGGAAGGAGAAAAATCTCGGCAGCGAACATAAAGCAAATAATGCTTGGAATTGCTGCACAGCTTTGTTTTCATAGATGCCCTTAAGTTACACTGCAAGGATGGTGCAGAGACGACTCTATTCATTCCAGGGAAAAAATGGAACAGTGTAAGACTGAGTACAGTGGGCTACATCCCGTTGTAAATCAGCAGAATCAGTGATGAGCAGACCAGATTCTCATTGAGTTGATGGAAATCTGCATAGCTGCATTGATTTGACCAGTTATACCTCCCATCCAGCTTCACTGGAGTCCACAGGTCAAATTCCTAGTGGGTCTACGCTGGCATAGTTGCATGGAAGTCCATAAAGACTCACCAAAGCCCAATCCCTCTGCCGGTGTGGGACCCAACGCAAACCTTTTCTCTCACAAAATGGAAGGTGAAAGTGTAATTCTCAACCCCACTGCCCTCCGACTCCTGTTAGGTTTCCCACTCTTTGTAGTGAGCAGGGAAAACATTTATCTGTGCCCACAAATCTCAATCAGTCGGGCAATCAGGCACATCAGCACTCCTCGGGAATACCATTTCCTTTGAAAGGCTTTATCAATCCATCTGGTGTGCGCTCAGCCCTATCCTCTCCCTTGATTAATTATTCTGTCCTACCCCTCGTTGACTTTGATGCTTGCTTGTTGAAACAAGCCCTCGGAATACAGGAAATGTGCTTTTTAATCAAAATAGTGCACAACGCTGCCTGCTAGGCCTGGGGATGGCGTGTGCCCTTTGCTACGCAAAGCGATCTGCTGGCTTTGAAGCAGAGCTGGCTGAGATAATCAAGCCGCTCTTTTCCCTGCCTCCCCCTTCTCCATACTCCTCTAGTTTAATTTTTTAGAAGTAGGTTATCCAGGGCAAGCAAGCCATGAGCATAATAAGCCAGCAGTGTCAGCCATCCAGAAAGCCGGCCCCCGCTTGTGGGACTGAGTGCAGAAAGGAACGTGTCTATGTGCAAGCAAGGACTGTGAGGCACTGAAGACCCATTGAAGCCCACCATAAGGGGCACACATTGGATCAGCCTGATGTGAGGCCCTGGCTATGGGGATGAATTTTACCCTCCGTTGCCCCAGCGCTCCATGTTGGGGCTTGCATAGAGTCCTGGTTTTCTACTGTCCATTTTGCAAATGCAGCTTGATCTCAAAGGCAAGGGTGAGAAATAATTTAGTATCACCGAGTACTTGTTGAATTGCTCACCCCTGCTTTTAACAAAAAGTGAGTTGGATGCCGATGGAAATTGCTGCTGAAATCAGTTGAGAGTTAGGTACCTTAGCACCTGTGAAGATCTGGGCCTGGATTCAGTCCAGCGGGAATCTTTCCATAGTCTCAAGCTGTGGGCCACATCCTGAGACGCTGACTGAGACTTGGAGCATTTGCCAGAAGTTAAGCTCTTCTTCCAAGGAGAGATGTCATATATAATCCATCCACTATTTATCTTCCCTCTCTCAGCTGAGCAGGTCTCTCCCTCTGTCTCCATCTGGGCCAGCCGCAGTGCTTAGTTGGCCTTCCTATTCCCTCAGGGCTAGGAAGGGGGACACACTCGGTGTCCCCCGAGCAGAACCGTTTCCTCTAAGCCACCCCTTTGGGCAGGGCTCTCTCACCTTCACTCTGAGCATGAGCTGCTGATCTCTTATCAGCTGTTTATGTTTAGACTTGGAAGGGGCAAATAACTCCCAGTTCCTCTGACAACACTTAAGCCTGAGCCACCATTTTATTACGTGAGCAAACATCTGATAGCCCCGGAGCCCATCCCTAATGACATGTCATAGAAGCCTCTTGGCGTCTCCTTATCTCTGCCTTATGATGTTTGCTGTGCACTGAAACCTGCAAGGTCACCTGCAGCTTCCCGGCCTCCATCCCAAAACTGAGGAGCAGTGTGTGTGCGTGCACGTGCATTAGGGGTGACCATGTGGCATGGGGGAAACTCAGGAGTGAAGGCTTATGAGATCTAGAGGTGAGAAATTGCCAAGGCCAGGTGTAGGAGGTAGCAGCTATTGGGCAGTGCTGCCAAAGGTCATGCACGTTAGGGTACGGCCTTGCCCTGCCTCACCCAAGTGTCTGTGTTTGCTGCATAGTACTCTCAGTCCTTGGAGCTGTTTTTGGCATAAGACAGGCATCTTGCTGGGAATGGGCTGAGGGCATGAAGATGCTTGGAGGAGGGACGGTAAATGGAGCAAAAGGGCGTAGAAACCCAAAGAAGCGTAGTGACGTGCAAAGCAATTCCTCTCTATTTGAATGGAGGCGATGTCAGTGAGAGTGCAAAAAGCAGAACTTGAGTCCTGAATGCAGCCACCAAACACATGCAGCAGAGGTAGTGGCGGTCAGCGACCGAGATGTCTACCCCGTGCAGAAGGAACCAGTTAAGATGGGAGCTCCTCTCTCCATTCTCTGCCAAGGCTGCCAGCGGACCCCTGTCTACTAGAGACCGAGCCCTCCACTCCCTCCGCATGAGTCACAGAAAAGCCGTTGCTTGGTAATGACTCCTGGCCTGTAATGTGACCTTGCCCCCCCAAGCAGCTTTCAACTCGTGAGACCGCATTTACTCGGTCGGCAGATCAGCGTACGCTTCGCTGGTCTTGGCAGCCTGGCAAAGGGGAACAAACTGGTCTCGGAACAGCTTCTCCAACAGGCTGGGCACGAATAGGCACTTTATTTGGTCGGATCTGGCAAGAAAACACTTCTCCCTTTGCATGTTCCCTATTGCAGTGCCAGAGGCCCTGGGCACAGTCCAGCACCCGGTGAATCAGTATTGTCCCATCGACTTTGGCAGTTGGGTCTAGGCTTCACAGGGCCCCTCAGTTACCACCTCAGTGCTGTGTCTCATGGAAATCTCTGGGTAAAAGCTGTGGGCCCGAGGCTGCAACCTTGGAGCATTGAATGGAGCAAGGGGGAAATGAGGAGAGGTAGGTCTGAGCTCCAGGATAGTAGTAGATCTGCTTGGATTCAGAGATTGCTGCAGAAATCCTGGGAGTATCAGCTGATGTCACCTTGCAGATCCCATGCAGGCTAGCAAATTTGGCTGCCCTAGGGTTGTGGAAGCAGAAATGTGAGTTAGTGACTCTGTTGCATTGAGAGTTTTATGAATGCTAGAATGGCCCTGAAAGCTCATTCCTGATGGCCATTAAAAGGCATCCTGTTCCCCTGCTTTGCACGTGGTAACGCTGCATGCATACTCTCTAAATCACGTCTCCTGCTTCTCTCCCGCTTTCTCTCCTAGTGCCCCCTGCAAGCCTGGTGATGTTCCACACCTCACTGCTTTTGCACCTAGCGACCGGAGCTTATTTTCCACAACATCACGCCGGTAACCAACCAAGTCTGGGGAGCGTTGCTATAGAGGAGCTCAGCCAGCTTGTCTAGCGCCATAGCGAAGAGCCGATTCGCCTGAAAAAGAGCTGGAGTTTCGCAACGAATAGCCAGCCTTCTGCAACTGGACAGGAGCAAAGCTCTGTCCACAAGGTGCCTCATCCCAGAGACCGTGCTCTTCCTTCCCTTCGCACAGTATTTCCAGGACGTGTCTTGAGGATTTTAAATATTTGCCTTCTAGAGGCTGTTGCCTTTTGTGAGAAAATAAGAACAAAACTGACTGAGAACTGGCAGAAGAGGAGAGGAAGATCAATGCTATTTAACTTATATTTCTCCACCAAAGGGACTGGTGAGAGACTTGGATCTGTTACTTAGAATTTGGAAGGAGGAATCACCTGTGCTGTTGAACTGAGCCAACTACCCTGTAAATACAGATAAGCTTCCATCCTCCCCAAGCCTTTCACTGTCACCTATACATAGAGATTTATATGAAAGCAGTCAATTGTGTCCAATGGATGTAAACTACTGTAATTAAGTGCAATTTCCCCACCTGTATATATTGGCCAAATTTCTCATATTTCTCCTTTTGTAAAGGTCAGAGCTGAGGTTTTTGGTTTTCTTTCCCTTTTTTGTTTTCCTTTTCTTTCAATGAGTGAATTCATAAGGAGAGGCCTGGCCATACTCAAGGGCGTCAGTCCCCCAGCATTGCACTGGCCGCTCGACCAGAGGACAGACACAAATGCACGCCTCTGCAGAGCTGCTACTAAAGGCCGACAAGCTGCAGCACAGTCAACAGTCCTGTCTAATAGGAGCCCATGCTTGAGGAAGGACCAGGGATGAAATAAGTGACCCAGTGACTTGCTACCTAGCAGCCATGACTGGCACGATCCATTTGGTGACTACTATCAACATGCGGATCTCAACTATTATTATTTTCTTTTTGCTGTTTTGATTGAGGCTAGGCAAGGGAGGAGAAGAGTTCCCATGGGTGTAGTGAGACACGTAGGCCATTTCTGGAGTCTTCCTTTTTTCAGGGGTGTGTAGTTTCCAAGGGAAACTGCTGCTACGATCTGAATGGGTGCATAAGATGGTATATTTGGTAGGAACATCCTATACCTGCCAAGGGGGTTAGATGCCCCGATCTTCCTTTTCTCAGAGAAGGGAGTGGGAAGTAGGGAGCGGGCCCATGTCTGATTTCCATTTTACATTGTAAATTGGAATAGGGTGAACTTTGTTAACCTTACCTCTTTCAATAAATGGGTCACCCTTGTCTTCCTAATGCTACGTTCTAACTTGCTGGTAGCTCCCACTTCTCTGCACTTGGATGGAACGTCTCTAGTACTGTGAGTTCAAGAGTGGTTCACACAAACAGCTAGAGACTGTCCTACCTTGGCTCAGCAGGATCTATCTCTTGCTCTATGAGCAATCCCTTTTAGTGGGACAACTCATAGTGTGAGATACTGTTGCTTGTGGGTAGGAGTGTGACAGTCTGGGCCCAAGACAGAAAGATCTATGCTGGGAAGTGATCAAGAAGGAGTTGAGATGGGTATATTTGAGTGCCTGCTTTCACTGATGACAATCAATGCAGCTACTATATTGGACTGTTCTTTATTTGTAGACTGGAGGTGTTTAGGAAAGAGAATGCTATTCATAGACTCACAGAAAGTTAGGGTTGGAAGGGACCTCAGGAGGTCATCCCCTGCTCAAAGCAAGACCACCTGCAACTATATCATCCCAGCCAAAGCTTTGTGTAATCAGGTTTTGAAAACTGCCAAGGATGGAGCTTCCACAACTTCTCTGGGTAACCTGTACCAGTGTTTTACTACCCTCCTAGTGAAAAAGTTCTTCCTAATATCTAACCTCAACTTCCCTTGCTGCAACTTGAGACCATTGCTCCTTGTTCTGCCGCCTGCCACTGCTGAGAACAGTCCAGCTCCATCCTCTTTCGAATCCCGCTTCAGGTAGTTGAAGGCTGCTATTAAATCCCCCCCGTCTCCTCTTCTCTAGACTAAATAATCCCAGTTCCCTCAGTCTTTCCTCATAAACCATTTTTTTTCTTTCCCCAAACCATTTTTGTTGCCCTCCACTGGACTCTCTCCAACTTGTCCACATCCTTTCCATAGTGGGGTGGCAAAAACTGGACACAGGACTCCAGATGTGGCCTCACCGGTGCTGAATAGAGGGGAATAATTACTTCCCTTGACCTACTGGCAGCACTCCTACCAATGCAGCCCAGTATGCCGTTAGCCTTCTTGGCAACAAGGGCACACTGCTGGCTCATATTCAGCTGATTGTCCACTGTAACGCCCAGGTCCTTTCCTGCAGAGCTGCTGTCCAGCCAGTCAGCCCCAGCTTGGATTGGTGCATGGGGTTGTTCTGTCCTAAGTGCAGGACTTTGCACTTGTCCTTATTGAACCTCATGAGATTTCTTTTGGTCCAATCCTCCAATTTGTCTAAATCACTCTGAATCCTAGCCCTACCCTCCAGTGTATCTACTACTCCCCACAGCTTGGTGTCATCTACAAACTTGCTGAGGGTGCACTCTGCCATCTTCCAGGTTGTTGATGAAGACGTTGAATAAAACTGGCCCCAGGACTGACCCAGAAGAAGGGAGAAGATCAGCAAGAAGCTTATTTGCAGGAGGTCTTTAGATGATGTTCTCTGGGAGCTAACCATTTTCTATCATGCCTTCCATCTTCCCTTCAACAGAAGGCTTAGGGTCTAGCCCTGCTTGCTTTGAAGGAAGCAACAAAATTTCCGTTAACTTCCGCGGGACCAGTCTTTCTTAGAAAGCAGACCAGATGGTCCACCAGTAGCAGGCAAGAGTGACACAGATAACAAATCCTCCACAACATTCTCACTCACTATGAGTTTGGAGGGGACTGTTTCTTCATCCCTTCAAAAGCAACAGTAGGATGGCCCACATCTTCCCAGCTTGCAACCACCTGCTCCAGGAACAAGAGAATACGGGGTCAGATTGTCAGCAGATGTAAATCAACTTAATTCTACTGAAGTCAGTGGAACAATGCTGAATTTACATGAGCTAAAGACCTTTTCAAAAGCCTGTAAGTGATTTAAGGAGCATAAGTGGATTTGTTTTCAAAAGTTTTGCTGGTGTTCAGTGAAATACTTTTGTTAACTGAGCATAAGGCTCCTCAATCACTTAAGTACTTTTGAAACTTTTGCAGCTCATGCTTGACCCCCTAAACTCCACGAGTGATTTTGAAAAGTAAAGATCATTAGAGTTTCCCTGTGAACAGCTTAATCAAAGACAAAAATAAGGGATTCTCTCTTTTGGGCTAGTGGACGACCCTTGACTTTGTGTTTGTGCAATGCTGAGCACAGCAGAGCCCCAGTCCTTACTGGGACTAGTAGGCATTAACATAAGACAAATAAAAAGTCATTTTGAATTTGAAGGCGATATTTGGAATGGAACTTAATTTAATGTATAATATAATTAAATACCATGTTTTCTGCCTCACTATTGTCTTGTGATATCCTACCTGAGCTGTGTGTTAGAGGCACAGGTTTGCATTGCTGTCTTCACCCTTTTATAGACAAGAACAAGAAGAATTGTTAATGTTTACAAAGTAAGTGTGGGCTGGAAATACCATAAGCGTAAGGTTTTCTTGTGAGTGCCGCAGTTGTACGGTATGTTGTTGATGGGTGTTGATTCAATAGACTATATGAGAAGCAGAATGGGCTTATTACACTTGAAAGGTAAAGACGAATGTTTCTCTCGCTTGGAATATTGGTCTCGATTTCTAAGGGCTTGAACCTTGTAAGTCAAGTATTTCATGTAAATTATCGGAGTATCGTTGGAAATAAGAGTGGGCTCCAGTTTCATGTGAATTTTGAATTACCCTGTGTTTGGTAGTGATTAAGTGGCATTAGGGTTCACTCTGTGTTAAAGGCAGGAGCCCTTTGCAAAGTCCTGGACAGAACTCAAATTCGGGAGCACCTTTGTTGGGGTTTTGAGTGTGTGTATCTAGTGATTTGAACACGGAGCTGTACATCTGGAAACCCAAGTTCTGATCCCAAATGTGCCACCAGCTGGGTTGACATTGTTTTGCTGCAGTTCATCCCTCACTCATCACCAGCTGAAGTCTCTTCACTCGGGAGATCATTTAGGGCCTCATTTTTGGAAGGACAAAGTTGGCTCCCCTCATCTAAGAGACCCTCAGTGCCTTTGAAAACCAGGACAATCTCTCTTTATCTCAGTTGTCCCTTCTCTACAATGGGCCAAAATGCACCTACTGCTGTAAAAAGTTTACGAGGGCTTTGATTGCTGAGCGTTAGTATTTTACTGAAGGCCAATCTTTGTCAAATAAACCAGGTGAAGTATGTTGAGAGTGAAGGGTGAATCCCGGGACTCGGAGCAAGCAGGCTCCCTGTGTCCCACAGTGTTGGTTTGCTCTGGTTAAACACTCCAAAGCTTCACGGCTTATCTGAAGTTTCTCTGAGCCTGTTTGTTCAGGAATCCTCTGAGTATGGTTTTCTTGAGAGATCTTTGGTACGTCTTGTTTCCAGCTAGAGCAGAAATACCACTACAGGTCAATTTTTTTCTTGCAAAATGTCTGTTTGTATATATATCCTATTCCCACTGAAAGCTGAAAGCTATCTGCCAGATATAAAGACTGATGGATCATCTTCATTTACCTTCTCAGTACCTTTGGGATGGGAGTTTATTAAAGATTCAGCCATCGTTTCAAGTAAACCAGTGTCCTATCGGTCCATTTCTCTTGTGTTACCACTTCTGTCTCCAAAATGGAAGCCGCATGCAGTATAAGGGGGAAGAAAAGAAGGAAATCAGGTTTCTTTTACAGACACGTGGCAAAATGGAGGTCACACCAGGGAACACATCCGAGGCTGTGACAGGTAAGTAAATGAAAGGACATAGAAGAGGGAGAAGGTGCAGATGGAAATGCAGCTAAGCCATGGGAGGATTGGTAGGAAAGCTAAGCACTCAGTAGGCCCCTTAGAGGATAAAACAAGAGAAAAATGTCTCAGCTGAGTCAAGACTTAGTTTCTTCCCATGTGAGAAGGAAAAAGCATCAAACAGCCTTTGAGACAGACACAGGGTGGTGGAGCAATCTGGTCTGCTTAGATGGTAAGCTCTTGTAGGCAAGACTGTCTCATATTATGTGCTGGGAAGGCACAATAGGGAGCCCTCTGGGCAATAAAGCAATGCTAATAATAATCATAATAATAATAATAATAAAGGAGCTAGTAGGCAGTCTCATGAAGTATTATTCACTTCCTTGTGGACGTTTATAGCAGCAATCACTGATCGTTCTGGATTTATCTCATTTATGGAGAGTGAAAGCATGAACTTCCAGCTTCTCCACACCTGAAACATCCAGTGGCCATTCTGGGGTCTCCTTTCTTCATGCCCCTACGTGAAATAGGCCTCAACAAACCCTCCGTTGCAGCCCAGGCAGTGTGAAATTGCCCGAGGTATAAAAGGGCTAAACACCAGTGAGTCAAGGATAGTCTTTCCACTGAGTTCGCTGGAGGCATTGGGCCAGCTTTAAGGCACCCCTCGGAGAAAGCCAGGTCTTGTCTTGAATCAGGACCTAAGCAAAGGTAAAATTCATGCTAGATGGGAGAAATAAAGCCCATCGCTGCAGATGTTCCAGCCTGTTTTTGCAGACAACTGATGAGCCACAGACAGGTTCTCGGGTGAGATTCACCGAAGGGAGACGCCGCCTCCGAGGGCTGCCTAGTGTAATGTGCAGCATGCACCAGAGAGGCACAGCGCTCCTCTGAGACGTGTGGAAAAGCAGCTGTTCGAACGGCACGGCAGTGCGATAGACGGCCTGGAGAAGCTGTGGGTTCTCCATCATGGGAGGTGTCCCAAGAGGAGGTTGGATAGGCAGTGGTCAGGGATGATCTAGGGGTGGCTATGCCTATGTTCTACGGGTATTTCCCATGTTTCTCAGCTTTGCTGGTTGCCACAGAGGGCCAGGAGGGAATCCTTCCCCTCCTGCTGTTACAAATGGGGGCTTTCTTCAGAGACATTGGGTGTTGGCTGCAGCTAAGGCTGCAAATTTTGACTGGGGCGTCCCAATGCTCCTGCTGGGACTCATATCCCAGCAGTTCCTGGCCAGAGGGTCTTGCCCCTCTGCTTAGGGTCAGACAGATTGCCATATTTGGGGTCAGGAAGGATTTGTGCCCCATGGTCAGTTTGGTGCCGATTCTGGGATTTTTTGCCTTCCTCTGTAGTGGGGAGATGTGGCCTCTACCTGGGATCTCTTGAGAACATTTTTAACAACCTCTGCAGTAGCAGGACATTGGCCACCATGGTCCCCCGGTTTTACCCGTCTTGTGTCAGTTGACCGTAGTTTTGATAAGAGGTTAGACAATGGATTTGTATAGCATCATTCGGATTGGGGTGATCCTGCCTCAGGCAAGGGGATGACCTCTCAAGGTCCCTTCCAGCCCTACTTCTCTATGAGTGGTGACAATCAGAGCTGAATTGGGGCCCATTTGTTCTAGTGCAATTGTTCTCGGCGTTGTTCTGCAGTAACTGAAAGGGAAGGGAGGGAAGAACGAAGCTAAGGACACCGCTGTGCCAAAAGAAATGGTGTCAAGGCAATTTGTGCCACCTCACAGTCACAGCTTAGTCGTAGATCCAGGATGAAAGGCGATCTAGAACGTAGTAGAATCCAAAAAGGATATATATTTTAGTCATCCTTCCAAAAAACCCACAAGCCAGTGTTATCTTAAATTCTAGAAATACCTGCGTCCACTCCTTACTACTGCTAGGAAATGGAGATTCTTTGCCCAGGTCTGCCGCGGCCTTCTTGTTTCATGTTGGTATATCACTTCATCTCTCTGCCACCCAATTCTCCCCCTGCTAAAATGAAAATAACCCTTCCACTTTTCCCCTTTTTTGCCTCTGTAGACTATACACTCTTCAGGGCAGCAATTTTTCTCTTACGATGTGTGTGTACGTCCTGCATTCGGGGCTCCAATCTCAGCTCAGGCCTGTAGATGTGATCATATTACAGATAACAGTGCCTCTTGCGAGAAGTACTCCCCCATTTTTGAGAGAGAGATGCAGTTTTCATAAGGTCCGGTTCTACGACTTCCTTACTCACTATTGTTTTGGGGTTTTGTGTGAGTGCGATGGACCTCTTATGAAGGGCAGAGTAACAAATGCCGGTTCCATGACAAAGTTCGTTTATGACCAATCAAGTTTTACAAGGAGGGATAATTATTTTACAGTTCAGAACTGCTTAACAAGGGAATTCCTTGTGAATGAAGATCCACATGCTGCCACAAGATGGATTTTTATAGGTCAGCCCTTTATTTTAGCCGTGACCCGTATTCTCACTCATTACAAAACAAAGAGCTGTCGCTTTACATTTGGGCTAATCCTGGGCTGAGAATGATAAAGCTAGTCATTAGGAGGTGACTTTTCCCTGACACCCAGAGGGGCAATAATCCCATTATTACGTGACAACAGATGATGTTAGTGGCACAGCAGGTCAAAAGACCCATAATTATCTTCTAATTTGCCTTTTTAATAGGTAGAACTGGGGAAGAAAAAGATCCCAAGAAAAAGTCATAACACCTCTGAGGCATGTGTAATTCCCACGGTGGGAGAAGGGCCTGGCTCTGAGCCACCCCAGAGTAGGGCAGATAAAGGTGTCTCCTTAGGGGCATCTTCCCAACCTCCAAACTCTCACATCTTGCTCTCAATATCACCAGCCCTCAGCATGCAAAACCTGGGAGTCAGGGCTGCAAAACCCTGAGAGCGCTCTGCAAAGCTGAAGTTCAGTACAACCTCCCTGTTTTGGTTTTGCCTTAGATCCTAGAAGTCACAGCCACAAGCCTTTTCTCTGCACCTTCGCAGGTGAGAACCTTTGCTCTGGATGTCCCCCCTAAGCACAACTGAAATCCTTGTGCGATGGCAAGAGTCCGTGACATTTGCCATCTGATCGGGGGCCTGGGATGGGCTTTTGGGATCGGAGGAAAGTGTCACCGCATTGCAAGTCCCGACGTCCCCAGTGCAGCCTGTGGACGCACAACACTTCCTTTGGGTTAATGGGAGAGTTTGTGTCTTGGGACTAAAGAATCCAGCCCAGGCTTAAAACAGGTTTGCAGCACCGCGTAGCAGTAGTATGCAAAGGGTGAAGTCTGGCTCCTGTCACTGTTGGCCCCAAATGGATGCAAATCAATAAGCAAACAAAAAAGAGGGCCTCTGCCCCTTGTTGCCCTCCCCAGCGGTGTGTATGCAGTGCTCCTGCTGAGAAGAGGAGGAGCAGCCAGAGGGAGGGAAAGAAAGGGAGAACCGAAGGGATCCAATTCAATACGTGCCGCGTGCCTGGTGTCTTGAAACTCAGCCGTATCGCGCACCTCTGACAGCTCGTCGGCAGCGTCTGCTCCAAAGCATTTGTGCAGCTAGTAACAATCACCCCTCCTACGGAGCCTCTCCTGCCCGTGGCAGTTTGGATGGATTCACACGTAGGAACCAGGATTTAGCCTCATGGATGGTTAGATTCATTACAATGAATGGTGAGATTCATTACAAAGCATTCCTGGGCCGTCAGTTCCCACACGGGGCAGGACACTCTGTATTGGTTTCTAGGGACAATGTCAGCCTATAAGTTAGGGGCCCAATTCATGGGGGGAGCAGGACCCCAGAACTGGGCCCGGGACGTTTGAGGATCGCAGCCACGCCTAATGCAGGCAAGGTGCTCTGGGTCTTTCGGTAGGTGTTACAGCCTGGTGGGTGTCAGAGCTCCCGCTGAGTGCAAACAGCTCAGGTGCCTGCTGGTTTTCCCCCCCGAGAGGGTTTCCTTTGCAGAAAGTGAGCTCCTTTCCAGAAGGAAACCGTCTCGGTTTCTGACCTCGGAGGAGCCGGGCTTCATTAACAAAGCAGGAGCTAAAGGGCAGCCTCGCTAGGCATGTTTTGGGGAGGAGGCGGCTGTGGTCTAGAAAGGGGAAATGGTTTACTCAGCATCACTCAGTGGCAGAGGCAGAGTTTAGCACCCCGGTCCCCGCCTCCAATGCTCCTCCAGCCTCCAGGGCCCAGTGTCCAGGGCTTCCTCCTTCAAAGTGCTTGAGCCCAGAGAACTTGCTCAGCCAAAAAAAAATTGGTGCTATTAGCAATTGTTTGAGAACAAATCTGTTTGGGTGTGTGATTTATTTTCTTTTCATCAGATGCCTCCCAGAACCAAACTTCTAGGAACTCCCATCTGGTCGGAGACTGGGAGCACTGACAAGCACCGTGGTGGGACTTTGTACCTGCAAGAGGGCTGGGAGGAAGCCTGACCTCTCTGTTACCCCCAGAAGAAAGTGAGCCTGGGCTGACACCTGCTGAGACAGGTAAATCCCCTTTGCCTATTGTTTTCTGTTTGCTCCAGAGGCATACAGGTGATCCTGCAGACCAGGTTAGCCGGGTCAAAATCAGGTTGCCCCCTCCTTTGGCACCACGTGCATTGGCGCTGTGAGAGGGCATCTCTGTTTAATGAGTGCTTTTTATCAAGTTATGTCTTGTGGGTTGTAACTTCACAGACGGTGCTTTTATAACACCACCGAATCCTGAGACCGCATTTTTTACAGGTGGGGAAACCGAGGCACAGAACAGTGTCACGCCTGATCCAAAATACCTTGCACAGCAGGTCATTGGCAGAGGCGTTTCCAAGCAATACAGTGTGCAAGACTGAGCCTGGGCAGCACTGAGCCTCTTGTGAGAGGCGTAGAGCTCCCTCAGCATATTTTAATACAGGCACCTTTGCTCGAGCAGCACAGCGTGCTTAGGAATGAAGTGTGCTGACCACATTGCGTTTAGTTCCCGTGGATTTAGGCCTCATAAGATCTGTCAGCTTGACAGACAGGTTGGGAGCAGCATATGACAGAGGCTTCCCCTATATTGTCCAGGCAGTGAACCTGAGCTCCGGCTTGTATCTAACTCATGGGAACGGGTATGAGAGTGGATTGTTTTTTATGCTCATTCTCTCCCAGCCGAGTCCAGACAAGGTTGCTAGGCTCAGCCATCCCGGTGCTTCTCCTGGGATTCATGCTGAGATCAGTCAACTCATTTCTACTCGAGTCAGGGAGAAACCATCAGGTGGTTAAAAGACTCCTCCCCACTGACCTGGCTTGGGCATGAAGAAAGAGGAGACACTGCCAGTCCCTCAACCCTCTACCCCACTGGTAGTTGCAGGGAATTGTTCTGGCTTCATTTACTTTCTTCCTGACAGCTGCAGCCGTCCACGCCTGGCAGCCCAGAAGGCTCCAGGAGAAAAAGGCTTCGTGCCAGCATGCTCTGACCATTAAGAAGACAGCTTTCCATTAGTATTTCTATGCAGGTGAGTTATTTCAGCAACTCCAAAAATGCCGTTCCGTGCACACATAAAAGTCACTGTTCAGTTACACAACAGCAACCACCTCTGGAATACATCATGTCTCGGATCTCGTTCTACCAGTTGAACAGGTTCGCCAACAAATGTGGGCCTGATCCAGCTGCTGGGCTGAAGTCCCCAGGGAATGCTGACTTTTTAGAAAAAGCAGGATGAGGCCCTGTGGAAATACAGCTGTTCACTACCCAGAAAGAAATATAAGGAGCTCCTTTCCATCTCCCTTCCAGAACGCTCTGCCGAGAGGCAACATCCCCCATTGCTTGCAAACCCTTCCCATCGCATGCTCTTGGGCAAGTCTTCTGTCCCCGTTGCTCATGTGGTATCAGAGATACTTTAGCACGAGATGGGTCAAAAGGGAAAGCATCGTTACTTCTCTGGATAGCAAATACGCTCTGCTCTTTGAAGTCTTTGAGAGGATTTGCTTAGCCTGATGTCAGCGTTTGACTGGTACACAGAAAGGAATTCAGAAATTGATTGCATTTGGAGGCCCGAATGTTTGTGCACATTGTTAGCTCCCATCTATCTGCATTGGGCTTGTGTCTCAAGATCAGATAGACGGAGACCACAGACTTCTTTACCTTCGGCTGGTAGGGTGGCTTTTGAAGCGAGGCATTGTGTGGATCTACCCAGCTTTGTTCAAACCGGGCTTTGCCTCGTGCATTTGGCAGATGTCTTTAGCAATCAAAATCCTGGAGGCGTGGTGAAAAATGGTTGTGGTCCCAACAACAGGAATTAGTCAAGAATACTATCGTCCTGTTTTAGGTTTACATGGCTTCACCTTCAGGCCTCAGGAGCCAGCGGATGAAGAACTCATCCATCACCAAAATGCAGACCCCTCCTGAGTGTAGACAGACAAGAGTTTGAGGCAGGTCGTTGTCCCCCCTACCGTAGGTAGGACCCTCAGTGACAGAGGGATCCTGGCCGCCTCCGAGCTGATGGCGACTGACACCACCTCAGTCTACATACCTAGTGGTCATTGCTTGATAATACTGCTTACATGACAGGTTAGGGGTTCAGTTTTAAACTGAAAAGACAAGGGGAATTCAGGGAGCAGGAAGCAATCAGGTGAGCTGAAAAACAGCCAGGCTTTCACCCCCTTCCTCTTGCTCAAATCACTACAGAGCAATTAATGGCTGCAAGCAGTTAGGAGTGGGCGTTTATACGTAACCCACACAGCACAGACCTCCCAGTCTAAAGTCCAGGTCTAGGGCAAAAATGATCACCCCTTGCACAAGGACACCCACCTGCTACCGCACGTGGCTGGTGCAACTAGCTGGAGGTTTCCCATGCACATCATGGTGACATGGTCCCAGCGTGTGAGAATGCACTCGCCAGCATACAGACGTGTCCCTGGTTGAGGATCCCTTCGGAGGCTGCTGGGGCAGGGTGTAAGGGCAAGCAAAGCATGAGAGCACACGGCGCTCTCCTCTCTGAGACCTCCATGCGCATGCTGGGCTTGGCTGTCTCCCTCTCTGACAGCCTCACTAAAGTAGGGGGTAGCTCAGGGTCTCTTCCAGTCTCGCAAGCTGGCTCTAGGTCTCCAAGGGTTTCAGTAAGCCTGGATTGCCTGGCATCAACTGGTCGACAGCAGAAATGCTCCCTGTTCCTCTCCTCCCATCCCCCCGCCCTGCATTGGAATTAAAAGCATCCCTGAATATAGTGTTTGCTTCTGTAGTCACAGACTTCAGTACAATTGTCTCCCCTTTCCAACAGCTGCTCCAGTTGCTGTATCAAATTGTGGTGGAGTCCCGCTGGGTAAACCTTGTAAACCTTCTCTCGCTGGTGCCCTCTGTTTGCTCAGCAAAGGCTCCTAGATTTACTTCTAAGCAGCCTCTTAAGATCCCTCGCTGACTGTCTCATGGCAGAACCCAGCGAGATCCCGGCGCAGATTAGAGGGTCAAGACAACCTCTGTCTTCTTTAGGAGACAAATTAAACTGGTTTCATTAGGCACATTCAAATTTAAACATTTGCCAACACAAGGTGAGTGAAGTGAGGCACCCAGTGTATTACAGAGACGGGACTTGGGCTGTCGGTAGGAAAGACAAAAGCCACTGCTGAAGTTTCCAAAGGCAGAGACTGACTGGGAGACTCTGGGCTTCCTCTCTTCAAATGATGCAAAGCCCCATTGTGCATTTGTCTTGCCTGGATTCAGTTTATCCCCGAGCAAACTGGGTAGAAAATGGTTGTGTAAGAGACAGGCATGAGCCTATAAGGTGCAAATCTCCCCTGACTTCAGACTAACACAACTAAGTGCTGTCTCTGAGTAATATGCTCCTGCTTTGCAGAGGTAAAAATGATCATGCAAGATGCAATCCATGATGTGGAAGCATTGCAGGGCTGTGGCTGTAACCATGATGGTCCAGGGGATATACAAGATGAAAATAGTTGTGTGGCAATGGTGTAACGCAGGATGGTGCCAGGAAGCTTATCTAACCCCACCCAACTAGATAGTTGGTCCAATGAAAGATATGACCTCACCCCACCGATCTTCCCCTCTTGCGTAGATGAGATGCGAGACTGTAGGACATCAGGCCCCGAGTCATGCCCCGAGCTGCCTTGTACACCTCTTGCACAGTTTGATAGGCACACAAGAACAGCCGCCCAGCTGTTCTCGTGCGCAAAGAAAGCAAGAAAAAGATCAAAGAACGCAAGAAAAGGGAGATCGTGAGCAAAGGCGGTAGATTCCCTTCTTCAAAGTTCTTTGAAACCCCGGAGGATTCAAGCTGCTCGAGTTAAACTGCTACCCCGCTGCCTTGTTTTCTGCACTCATCAGCACTGTGTCAGCAGATTCCAGGAGATCTCAGTGAGCTGGGAAGCACTCGATGGCCCTCGCATGTTTACAACAATTACCCAGTCATACAGGGGAGCACTGCCCAGCAGAGAGGAAAAGGCACACGATTAAAAATAATTAAAATTGGTTATTAAAAATATGCACCCAAATCTGGTAGGACTCCTTCAAGCCAAGCTCATTCCCCACTTTGACAAGGGGCTGAAGCCCAGGTGTAGCTTTTGATGTGAAAGTCAGTCTGCTGATATCAATGGGACCACTTTACCTGCCTCAAATTAGACATGGGCTCAAGCTCTGACTGAATGGGAATTAAGCTAATTGGCTTAGTTGTCTGGAGGTAATGAACACCTTCAGGTCCCAAAGGCTTAGGTTCCCATCCTAACAGGTACAGGGGCTCTGGGCAGAGGTAAGGGTCTGCTTAGGGTGAGCAGTTTGCTAGGATCTTCTTAACATCTGAGCCCCGGATACAGTGAAACATCCCTATTCAGCAAAGTGTTTCAACACAAGCTTAATGCCAAAAAAGACAAGTACTTGCTTAACTGTTTTGTTGAATCAGGGCCAAGTGAGATCGGCAAAGGTGTTTGGGAGCAGGGATGGGAGGACTGCATGGTGGGCTGAAGGCTGGAACATCTCTGTTGCTCAGAGGAAGCTTAAATTGTTTGAGTATCATTACATCTTTTTTTGGTTTCGTATGAAATAGTTGTCTTCCATGAATGGAAAGTCTGCCTTTTCAGGAAACGCTTGCTCTCGCAAACCATGTACTTCTAATCAGAACTTCTGCTGCCGTTCTCCCTTCCTTCCCCCAAAAAGACCACTTTAATCCTTATCCAGGCTCCATTCAAAACTTGAACGTCTGAATGTTTTGTATTCTGGTCTCAGTCTGAAAAAAACTGATTTTTCAGATGTTTCTGAATTTGGCACAATTAGCACTTCCCTTCTTAGGTGAGCGGCTCTTCAAATTGATCCTTATTACAAATAAACCACAGAGCCACACACTCAAGTGCCACCCTTTTCAAGTAAGAAAAGGGATCATTTGTCTTCTTCAACTAAACAGAGAGACCAGCTAGCTAGCACATATTTTTCTCCCTTATGAAGAATGCATTTGCCTTAGAAAGAAGGCAGCGCCTTTACAAAGCGTTGCGGGGATTGCTTCAGTGGGGGATCAAAGCCCCAACACGGCTGGAAACCATTTTTTGCTAAATAAAATGTGGGTTAAAAAGAAAAGTAAAAGTTTTTTTGGCAGTGCCAGGGCTTACAAGGGACAGGAACAGGGGTCAAGAACTTGTGACCAGGTTAGCAACACAGGGAACAGAAGGAGAAGACAAAAGAACAGAAAGTGGAAATGGACAGATGAATGCGGAAGCATGTTTCTTTGCTGCAAGAGAATGGATGCTACATCAATTCATACTGAGAGCAAAAGGATGGAGGGCCTGTTAATGGATTGGGTGACACAGCAGGGATCAGAGGTCACGAGTGCACTCAGATAGGCTAATTGACTGTTATGTGCATATTAGTGATGATAATTTAGTATGAGGGTAGGGGCAGAACTGATAGATAAGAGGTTCAGTTGTAAATAAAAGAAAAGAAAAAGTAACACTATTAGCATCCTATACCAGATATGCCTTTAGTAATAATTGATAATGCATTGGCCTTATCTAGAACATTTCACCCGAGAATCCTGAAGTGCTTTTCAAAATGTAGGTAACTATGATTCTCCCCATTTTACGTGTGATTTAAGATGCTGGATTTTTCTTTTAAATCGTTCTTTTTTAACGTGTGATTATAATTAGCTGCTACATATGAGATTCAAATGATCTCACCCAAGTCCAGTGACGGGCTTTCCACTGATGTTTGTTGGGGCTTGTGTCAAGTACTGAATTGTGGCCCTGATGAAATAAGGGACTTAAGCACGTGCCTAAATGCTAGCTGCAATTATCACCTGTTGAATTATTGGGGACTGTTTGTGTGCTTAAAGTTAGGCATGTGCTTATGCAACTTGCTAACATAAGGCCTATGGTAGGAGTGGCCAGACGGCTCGCAGTTAATAGTTGGAGCAAAGCACACAAGTCAGCTCTCTGTATTTTGGCTGCCAACTGGAAGAAGGCATTCCAAGGTGGCGGCTCTGTGCCAAGAAACATGGTCTGCAAATGTATTTGGAAACATCCACTGCTTTGGTTATTAGCCCGTGCATAGCTCTCCCCCCGCCCCCATCCGTGACTCCTGTTCCTGGCAAGACTGATCTATGCAGGGGGTAGGGGTGGGACTGCTTTCAACCCGAATGCAGGTACGCATTTATATGGCTTTCTGCGTGAGCACATGTGGGGATTGTTTTATGCAGTCCTGGTGACTAGCCTGGGGCAGCGCAGCGAAAGGCACTCTTATTTTCTGACCGCAGTTACCAACACTGCAAGCGCTTTCTTTATTCTGTAAAAATAATAAAAGAAGGGAGGAAAAAAGGAAATATCTTGGGCTCCCACCCAAGGTCCATGTCAATCAGACCCAGATTGGTATTCGTATCGATATTAGACAGAGTATCGCTATGACTTCTATTTTGTTTGGTTTTGCGCCATTCAGAGTATGCAGAGATGAGCAACCGTGTCAGAGAGGTTAAGAATAACATTGTCTTATAGTTAACAGGCTGTCGTTCTCAGTCAAGCCCTGCTAGCTTTGGAGGAATCTTACCGGTATTTTGCTAACCACCAGCTGAGCGGGTGACTACACCTCATTGCGGAGGGCTCTTATGATTTACATTCTTCCTGGCGAATGTTAGGGGGCTGTCCACTGCAGCGAGGACTCTACGAATGATGTCCCTTCACTGGCATGCGATTGCCTTTGCGGGGTAGGAGTAATAACCTCCCCTGCAGTCTTCAGGAATGTGCTCAGCCCCTGTTAAAAATGGGAGTCGTTTGAACTGATGATAATGAACAAAGGAAGTTTTCTTTTGTCTTGCTGTGGAGCTGTTCAGGCACATGCTGGAGGTGTCTTCTTCTCAACTCCGTAGGCAAGGGGTCTAAGCTGCGTGTCTACATCCCAAAAGGAAAGGCATATAAAAAGGGCTAAATTAATTCCAGCCTTTTTAGGTAGATTCAAGAGAGAGTTCTGGTCCCTTTACAAATCAATGGGAGTTTTGAGTTGGCTTCAGTGAAATTAGGATTCAGCCCTGAGAGTTCCATGAGTATCGGAGGAGTTCACGTATTATTGTAGATCGTTGTCAACTATTCCTGTTTTCATTATTTGCTCAACTGATCTGTAAAAGCACTTCCCTCTCCTTCTTCAGAGGCCTTGGCTATAGCTGGGATTAGCATAGCAAGCTGTGCATCTTTGCCAGTAGAAACTTCAGGAGTAGATGAGAAAAGTTGGAGATTGCGCTAGTTTCTCCGGTCCTGCATTAGCTTCTGGACACTGATTTCTGAATCCTATGTACAGACAAGGTCTGGTCTTCCTTCAAGAGCCAACCTGTAATGCCTATGATGTTACAGGTGGAGAGGCAGGTGGAATGAGCTGGTACTTGCTGTTCATAAATACATGTGCGCATCTATGTCAATGCGTATATATCGTATCTATTTGGCTTCTTCCCACCCTTATTCTTTCCTCACCTGTCACACAGTCCTTACCGTTTAGAACCTGATTCTCATTTTTAGGTAGGTCTCTTTACCCGACGCATACGAAGGCTACAAGAGATTTTAGTTTGAATTAGAAGCAGGGACCGTGTCTTCAGCTGTGCTTGTGCAGCTAGTTGTCCAGCCCACTGAGACCTGTTCTTGTTGGAGGTCTCTAGGTGCTACCACAGTATGTGTTAAATAATAATACCTAATGCATGAAACTTCAGTGGGAGGCCAGTCTGACCCACAGTGCACCCGATCAGTTGTGCAGTGCTTTGTGTGGGGAAACAGTCCCTGCATTGCCTGGCTTAGGTCAGCATGAGGTTTGAGTTCACTCTCAGGGAGCTGCAAAAGCAGGATACTTTGCACAGATTCACATTTGGGTTTTACCAGTGCTAAACTCATTTGCTTTGTGCACTTCACTCAGTGCAGCCAAGAGAGCATGAGTTTCCTGGTGCTCCTATGGATTTGTGATATGCTTAAACAATACTTTTCCCCTTTGTGTTTTTTTAGGGGTTTTTTTTTTAATTTCACCCTGGTTTTCTCATTTTGTCAGGGTCTCGTGCTACTGTCCTGATCACTCAGGCCAAATGGACTTTTATAGCAGTTTCTTGTGCACCAAAAGGGCACAGTGAGTCCAGGAGCAAAAAGCGTGGCAATCCTGTCAAACACACTCTCAGGAAAGACTTTAATGGGCAAGCAATATATGAGAGAGTGTTAGTATTTGTATGGGATATACAACAGAATAGCTTTGTCCTTGTAAAACCCCTTTCATTTAAGGATCTCAGGGTATTGAATATGAATTTTAAATCCCTAGACAGTCCCCTATGCAGACAAGGGACTTGGAGACACAGCGGGGTTAAGTGATTCACCCGTAGTCACTCGCTGGGTCCGTGGAAGAGTTTGAGCTAAGCCCTCATCCCAGAACTGCTGACTGCCAAGCAGATGCTTTAACGGCTACACAATGCTCCCATGTTAGGAGCTGGAAGTACTTGTTGCTGACCACAAAGGGAGCTGCAAATCAACTGACGAAGAGAATATTTCCCGTTTCCTCACTCTTGAATCCGCTGACAGGATCTCAAGTGATGGATGTTTGTAGCGTGTTTGAGATGATTTATAGTTCTTTGTTACACAAATGCCTTGGCATTCCTCCCCATACTCCATTAGTCATTACTTCTAAATGAAGATCAGGCAAGTGAACTCTGGTTAATGACCCTAATGACATCGCTGGGAGTTTCTCTCTTGTGGACTGTCTTTGTGCACTGTAAAATAAATAAATCAATAAAAACGGGTCCCCGCTGCAACACAAATGAAGAGCCCCACAAAATTGTTTTGTACCTCATGCCCACCTAGGGACCCCATACAAACCCTTCCTTTTACATGCTACGAAGTCAAAAGGTGGGCAAGGAAAGAGTGCCGTAAATCAGGTAGATACGGGGTGCAGGGAGGATCCAGTTTATGCAATTTTTTCATCTCAAGAGCTTGTAATTAAAACAGTGCCCATAACGGGAGGAAACAAATATCTTAAATCTTCCAGTTGAAATGATCATTGCTTGTTTCTTCTTAGCTTTCTCAGACACTGGCAAAGTAATTGGCCCAGGAGATTTTTATTACAGAAAATAACTTTTGTGATGTGGATGTTATGTTGCTTAATTGGAATTATGTTTGCGTTTCCTTCAAGAACACAAGGGGGAAAAATCTGTATCATTTGATCTGCTATAAAGTGCCAGCAGATGTAATTCTATTTTTAAGGTCCTGGGGTTTATTATAATGAATACATGCATGCATTAAATTAAATGCTGATCTTTATCTAGGTAAAGGACTTTGATTGAACTGAACAGCTCTGCTTCAAATTGCCCCTTCTCCTTTGTCCTCGCTTCTAGCATTTTCTTGTTTAAGCATGGTACCAGACAAAATACAGGAGACCTGGTTTCAGCTATATCTCTGGAAGTCAACAGGACTACATCTAGGAGTAAGCATCAAGCAAATATATTTAAGCACAGACTTGCTTTAACTTTAGAGTTACTGGGCTGCTTCAAGCCAAGCATATATTTAGATGCATACATCTAGATTTAGCCAAGCATACATTTAGATTTAGACAGGGACGCAATGCAGAAGGAAATATCCGCAGGACTGAGTTAGAAATATAAAGTTGACCTGTATCTGGGAAGCCATTGGAAGTTTTCCCATTGACTTCAGTGAGTTTGGGATCAGTTCTAGAGACAAGGTGCTATGAGGAATGGCAGAGATGACAAAAACAGAGCAATGTGCTGATAATGCCCTAAACCGCCTCCGGAGAAGTAGCCTGGACTTTGTTACCTTGTTTTCCATCACTAAGTTGCAAAGTATTTCTTCCCAACAGAGCTGATGACCCAAACTCGCCTGCAACGTGATTGATAGGAAAAGGGTTGGCCTATCCGTTCTTCGTGACCAGCTAATGATACTCTAAATCACGAAAACACAGACATGTGTGAACAAAACATTGTTACGGGGGCTTTTGTCCCTCCCGCTTAAATAAGGCGCTTCTTGAAAATTAGGCAAAGCAGTTAGCATAATTAACTTGTCATCCAGCATATACAAAAGAACAAAATCCCGAAATGAGCCTATAAAGATGTTGAACAGTTTTATGGCTTTGCAACCCGGATTTGATATTTCTGATTGGTTTAATAGATTCATAGATTGTAGAGTTGGAAGGGACGCCCAGGAGACTAAACAATTAGGCAGTGGTAAGAACAGCATCAGGACCTCCGCTCTTTATTTTCTCCTGTGGTTGGTGTTGCTTTTCCCACAGCAGGATGCTGAAGTGCGTTCAGGTACGAATGCGCAAAGTTAGGATGGCAGTGATGCTCAACCAGGGCCCCGTGGCACCCTGGGGTGCCTTAAAATCCTTACAAGGGTGCCATGCAATGTTAGCACTGTTAGGTGTGCAAACAGGGTTCGCAAGATCAGCCCAGAGATTTCAAATAGGAGTCCATAATGTTGAAAACACTCTGGCCTGTTATGATCTTTCCAGGTTGTATGCAACAGAAGAATTTTTCTAGTATTTTTCTTTAGTCAAAAACAGGTGAAAACTAAGAGCTGGCATTTTCAAAGGGAGGCCTTTGTTGCGAAGAGGCACTAGCACTTGGGTATAGGGGAGATACGGGAAGCCACAGGCATCCGTGCAAGCAGAACAGGATCCCCCCATAAATTAAAATGTTACTGTTCTATGAATATAAGTGCTAGTTTCCAAGAGGAAAAATACATATCTGGCCCCCCCCCCCAAAAAAATTATCTGTTCTTGTACATTATTAGTCTAAATGAGTAAATGACAAATCAAACTTCTGGCAGAAGTTTCTTCCTTTCTTTTTTATTAGAAAGACTGTTCAAGCTTTTTTTGCAAACTATTTAAGTTGGTCTGATGAAAGAGATCAGATCAGAACGTTGTCTGCCCGTGTCCTTAGACCAGCGCGGCTACAACCCACACCTCTGTCACATGGAAGAAATCAAACTTCTGACATTATCATCAGGAGTAACAACAGGGCGCACTGCAAGTAATGCCAGCAGAGAGCGGAGATCCCGTTTACCTATCACCACACAAACTTTGCCATAAATAGCCCACTGTCAAAATGCAGAAGACAAACACTGAATCGAGGAGGAAGGGAGACAGCCCAGAAACTGAGATACTCAGCAAACACCATATTAGTTCCACAATTTGGTTTTATTTTTGTGCGGGGGCTTGCTCATTTGAAATCATCGTAATCAAAGATCAAGAGCAGCTCTTCCGGCGGCATCCGAAGCTGCAAAAGTTTTCCTGGAGGGAGGAATACTAAAATGGGAGTTTTCATAGGGAGACCAAAGCCGAAAAGCAGCTGGGTACAAGGCGATATAATCCTTTTTAACAGCCCTAGTGCCACCCTGTGGTGCTGATATACATATACATGGACAGCCACAAGCCGGTGGGAATCGGCCCCTCCAACAGTTCCCGGTAGGAACCTGTAGCTTCTCAAACAGGTGACGCCGTTTCTGTCGTATCTCTGAAGAAAGGAAAGTGATGCAGATTATGAATTGAAATACTCCAACTGCAATGGGTGCCACAGAGAGGAAAACTGTGTTGGTAGCTTGGCGCTCTTTTCAGACCTATGATAAGCATGTTAAAGGCATTGTGTCGCCTCTGTGATCGCGTGAACTTGATGTTTTAATACGACACCCTTGAATCCCACGCGGCGCCGCTTCGGGACCACCACATCGCGCTGACGCAGATGCTCTGGACCGCTCGTCGGATACATCGGGGCGGTTTCTTTGGGCTGCGCCACGTGTTCGGTGAAAGCGGGACGGAAACCAGCTGCGAAGTTGCTATCCATTTCCAAGCATAACTCTCCAGCTGGTTGGCTCTTCGTGTTGCTGCACGGACCTGTTTATGGTGCAGTCATTATTTTGCACGTGGGGCCGGTTTACATTTATTGCATGATATAAGTCATGTGTGGCAGGGGCCTTTAGCAGCCTTGCGCTAAACCAGCGCTGGCAGGACGTGTCAGCGTGTCGGTGGCCTGGGACCGGCGTCCTCTTGCAACAGCGACAGGGCAGCCCCTGCCAGGGCCGAGGCACTGCACAGACTAACTACAGGGAGAGATGCGTGGGGGGGGGCAGCTTTGGTGGGCTGGGCTGACCGACATCATCAGGTGTTAGTGCATCACTTTTTTTTTTTTTTTTTTTTTTTTCAAAAATGAACATTTCTAATTATTTATTTCTGTATCATTTCTGAAGCCCCTTCCTGGTGCCCCCACACCACGATGTCATCATGTGCTATTGCATCCCTTTTTGGGGGAAAAATATTTATTTCTATATTATTTCTGAAACCTCCTCCCAGTGCCCCCACACCATGACGTCATCAGGCATTATTGCATCCCTTTTTTTTCCAAAAATATTTATTTCTATGTTATTTCTGAAACCTAACCTCCCTCTGCGCCCCCACACCATGATATCATCAGGAGCTATCGCATCCCCTTTTTTTTTGGCAAAAATATTTATTTCTCTAGATTTATTTCTATATCATTTCTGAAACCCCCTCTCAGCGCCCCCTCACCATATGCAATAAATATAAAGAGATATTTATTTCTCTATATAGCAATATAGAGTTTTTAGAAAATATAGAGTTTTTAAAAATTATTATATAGCTATATTATATCAATAGAAGTAAATAGCTATTTCTATATATGGAAATACATTTTCCTACATAGGAATACATCGAAATAAATAGCTATTTATTCCGATATATAGAAATAGCTATTGATTTCTATACATAGAAATAGGTATTTAAATACCTAGAAATACCTAGAAATAGGTATTTCTATACATAGATATAATATATGTAATTCTATACATAGAAATAGGTATTTCTATACATATAATATATATATTTCTATATATAGATATACACAAAAATAAATATTTATATAGATAGATTTCTATACATAGATATATATATCTATATAATATCTATTTCTATGTATAGAACTATATATATGTCTATACATAGAAATAGATATATATAGATACACACAAACATAAATATTTATATAGATAGATATATTTCTATATATAGAAATAAATATTTATATAGATAGATATATTTCTATATATAGAAATAAATAGATATTTATATAGCTAAAATATATATTTCTATATATAGAAATAAATATCTCTATATTTCTCTCTATTCTACGTCTAGAAATAAGCATACATTGATATTTATGACGTCACGCTATGACGTCACGGTGCGGGGTGGGGCACGGAGAGGGGGTTTCAGGGCCAGGCTCCCGCTTCGCTCTTACAGGCGGCCTGGTTGCCATGACAGCGCGGCGGCGCCCTTTGACCCCGGGAGGCCGGAAGTTCCGGTTTACTTCCGGTCCCTGTTTGGCGTGAGGCCGGGACGCTTTTCCCAGGCGGACCGAGGGCTGCTCGCTGCCGCGGGGCTTGCCGGGTGGCGCGGTGCACGCCGGGAGAAGATGGACTCGCACGCGCTGTTCCGCCGCCTGGGCGCGGGCGCGCGCTTCGACGTGAAGCGCTTCAGCCGCGACGCGCGGCGCTTCGGGGTGAGGGGGCGGCGGGGAGGCCCTCATCCTCTCATCCCGGGCCCCTGCCGGCCGGCCTTCCAGCGACTAACAGCCCTGCCCCTCCCTCCCTCCCTCCTTCCCTTCCAGGTGGTGAAAGACCCCGGCCCGAGCTCGGCGCCCCCCGCCAGCCTGGACTTCTTCGGCCCCCACGAGACGGGGCCCCCGAGTGCCCCCGGGACGGACGGCGCCGCAGCCGGGACGCCTGCCGTGGAGCCACTAGGTTGGCGCGGGAAGCCCGTGGTGTAGTCGGGTGGGCGGGAAGGGGCGCGGGCAGCGGGATGGGGGTCAAACTTCCCGTTTGGAGGAAATCCGTAGTTGCTTACATAGAGTAGCGCAAGTGCGATCGGTATTAAAACACGCAGCATCGGCTTCCGATACCGGTCATAGCAGCAACAGTCGGTGCTCTCGTTGAGCAAGGAGGCAGTCTGCACACTTAACTAAATATAGAGGCAATTATCGGATGGTTGGCACTCGTGTAGTAAGTTCCAATTTTAAACCGTCCAAGCTTCAGATTCAGTAGTTTATGCATTTGGCATAAAAAGCAGTAAAAATACACTGAAGAGATACTGGGTAAGATGGACCTATAGTCTGACTCCGTAAATGGCAGTTCTTGTGTCCTTATGTTTTTAGGGCTGGAAAGGAAGAGAACGAGACAAGGTGAGAGCTCCCGGGGGAAGAAAAAGAAGAAAACTTCAGGTAGGGGAACTTTTCCCTTTGATGTGCCTAGGGATATGATCTTAAACCTCCAGAAGTAGAACAGCGGGGACAAATCTGACACTGTGAGGAAATGCTAGATTTGCCAGTACAAATGCCTAGTGCTTGATTTGGATTTGATTTGCAGTCCTCGGGCTTATGACACAATTGATTCCTGAAAAATGCATCTGAAGTTGAAATGTCGTAAGTTGGAACCGATTTTCCCATAGGAAATGTTATGAATGGGGGCTTGGTTCCTGAACCAAGGCCTGGTACCTTATTTGCACCAAAAATAACCCAGAATTTTATACTCACTCAGTTATAGATGAGTAATATAGGTACATTAATGTAGTTATATTGTAAATAGCAATCGTATTGATTTGGGAGGACTTCTTTGAGGTGACTTTGCTGGACTTTTTGAAGGGCTCTTGGCTGGAGTCTTCTCAGGAGGTTTTTCTGGAGTCTTATCTGCTTTCTTAAAGAAAGTGTCCCAGGGAGATGGGCAACGCAGCAAACTTGTTCACTGGTGTGGCATGGCGTCAGATCAAGTGTTGTAAAATCAAAACTGATGTCAGAAAGTTGAAACGGTGTTAATTTATAAACCTTGTAAGTGCGAAATGCAACTCAAAATGTTGTAAGTCAAGGACTGCCTATATGAAAAAAATCCCCAGGACTCTTGCAAAGAGACAAATATTTACTTACCATGTTATTTGAAAGATGTTCAACATGTTCTGGTTGTATCACATTATCCTCACTTTCAGCTGCTGCTTTCCCATAGGTTTTATAAGATTCTGTGGGCAGGGACCTTTGTCATTTTTCATGCCCCTCAAATACCTAGCACTTGCAGAGTTTTATAAATGAATTCTGATAAGAATTAACTTTAATTGTAGGTAACATTGTACTAGCAATCTACAGCAATTGCAAGCTGTTTTCGTTATCACTCCCTTGAATTGAGGATGAGCTCTGCCACAGCTCACTGATGGGTCTTGAGATGACTTAAGAGTCTAGTCCTTGAGCCACAGCTCTGTCCACACAAGTTGCAGGCCTTTGTGCAGGGGAGATGGACTGCAGGCTGGTATTCCTCTCCTTTTCCTTCCTCCACTCTCTCTTCTCTGCTTTGAGAGCAGATGCTTTACCTCGAAATGGGCTGCTGCTTGATTGAGGTTGTGGCGCCTTTGGAGTCGCCATTGCAAGCTGTACTACTGGCTAGAGGAAGCTTAACAGTTTCTTTAGCTGGCCTGCTCCAGGGCAAACAAATTCTGACAGGGTACAGAGCTAAGGCTTAGGCATCTGATTCTACCCCAGTTGATTCATCCATGAATTTTCCTTTCATTACACCTTTTTTTTGAAATGCACATTTCTTGAACCTTTTAGAAATTATTTCCACATCGGAGCTTCCTGAAAATGATGGGATATTGTGGATGTCCTCGTTGGAAGCAAAGCTTAAAAATGCAAGAGAAACGGGAGAAAAGAAACCCACCGCAGAAAAACTGGAACAGCTCAGACAGGAAAAGGTGAGCTAGATATATTTGCTTGTACTCCAAGAGATATATGTTCATTTGACACAACTTTCAGATGAAATGTTCGAGTTTATTTGTGCATCTTTGGGTTGAAGATTGTATAACGTGAAACAATAATCAGCAAATGGATCTTTCTTCTGCCATATAAAGCAAGTTAAACCTTGTCTCTTATCTTACAAAGGATGCTGGAGTTCTGAATTTAGTGTGCGAGGTACTTCCGTTGACTTCAGTGGCATTATTCCTGTATGCTTTATTAAGCATATGGATAAGTTTTTTCCAGAATTAGGGTTCTTAGGGCATGGACACATGAATGAAATACTGCACCGTAACCTGGGACAGCAGCTCTTTGGTTGAGGGGAAGCTGGTACAAGTGAGCTTTCATGTACCATGGGACAGGAGCATGTACGTAGACACTTACTACAGAGCAGCTCCTTTCCCATAAATCTATGCTATAGTTTACCTTGCAGTCACTTGTCTGTGTGCCCTTACCATTATAAGTAGTGCAGCAGATGTAAATGAAGAAAAACATAAAGCAGTAAGATTTGCAATTATTCTGGAAGGTGTGTTTTTTTTTCTCTCCTGGGAAATGTGTGTAAAAAGCATAGAGGTTTAGCTTCGCTTAAAAAGCACTGGAGGAGGGAGCATGATTTCATGGTTAGAATACAGGGTTAGGACTTGGGTGTCAGACACTGTTTTTTACTGGGTGAGCTTAGACCTGCCATGCTTTCACATGTGTAGAAATAGTACCGCATAAAGTTAATTGATTTTCTCCCCCCTGAGATAAATGTTCTGTCAAAGCATTAGGTGATGACTTTTTGGCTTTGATAAAAGGCCATGCTCCTTATGTTTTGAATAACACATACGCGTCTTGCCTTCTAGATAAACCATTTCCGAAACAAGCACAAGATTAATGTTCAAGGTACAGATCTTCCTGAACCAATTGCCACATTTGAGCAACTTCAAAAGGAGTATAAAATCCACCCTAAAATAATGCAGAACATTGAATCTGCTGGCTTCCAGGTCCCCACGCCAATTCAGATGCAAGCCATTCCTGTCATGCTTCATGTAAGTCATCTTGTCTTACATGATGCTTTGTGTAATGAAAAATAGTTTGGAATCTCTTCATTTTATAACTTCCTGTTTGCATTCATGCAGCTTTTTGCATTTAAAAAAAGCCTTAATTTAAATGTTCACTGTTTTATATTGATTTTTATACACATAGGGTCGGGAACTCCTGGCTTCAGCTCCTACTGGATCTGGGAAGACCTTGGCTTTTAGCATTCCTATCTTAACACATCTGAAACAGCCCATGAACAAAGGATTTAGGGCACTGATCATCTCTCCTACTAGAGAACTTGCTGGTCAGGTAGGATTGTTTTTTTAAAGTTGGCATACTTGGAAACACTTGTGTTGTTCTGAGACAGGAAAACAGGATCTTGGTGGATGTGCTTTTCTATCCTGTCCACTGAGGTGTTTTTTCTGAATAAAGTTTTGAGTTGCCTAGTAGTACTGTGAAATGTAAAGGCATGATTGGATCAGGGAACCACTGGGACTTTACTCCTGAGACTGTAGTTTAAAATTCAATTTAAACTTCAGCTCAGCAGATGTTAGGAATGCCTGATTTTTTTGAGTGGGTTTTTAGTCTGTAAATGCCAAGCTGTGCAAGAGGGCTTGTGGGTTTTTTTGGTTCCTAAAGCTGTCCTTGTGTAGCTAATGCTAGGAACTTTGATTTTGAATTGTTCATGTATTTTAGACACACAGAGAGCTAGTAAAGTTGTCTGAGGGAACAGGCTTCAGAATACATATGATCCATAAAGCAGCTGAAGCAGCCAAGAAGTTTGGGCCCAAATCGTCTCAGAAGTTTGGTAAGCATTCTCACTACTTCAGAGATTCTCTCAAAAACTTGAAACTTTCAAAGCAATTTTTAGTGTGTGTATGAATTTTTAAATGGGCCAATACATTTAGTGTTTGTCACTGAAATCATCTCGCAAAGTCCTGTGGACACTTGACTCCATGAAATTTTAAAAAATCCTTAAAACCCAATGGTTGAAAGAGAACAGGCATAACTCATGAAGGCAAATCTTCTTCTGCTGTATAAAACAAATGCCACTCAAACACTGGCAAAGCAGCTAGCGTGTAGAGGTCAGAAACATTCCAGATGTGCAGCTGATTTGGCTGTATTGCGGCACTTTTGAAGTGTTGGAATACTGCCATGCATCTGAGATTGGTCACTCAAAGCAAAAAGTGACAACCGCTTGCTATTGTGCTAACGTTATTAATGTAGTCTAACTGAATCTGTTTTTGGAATTTCGATAGACATTAAATATATCTCTCGATCAATACCTAACAGAACACGTGAGAGCTAATGAATCCTCACAACACCCTTAAATGTAAGGTAAATAACAAAAACACAAAATAGCTCATTTTATAGGTAAGGTCACCAGAAACACAGGGAAATGAAATAACTTGCCCTAGGAACTCTCAGCAAATTGAGGATTAGAGCTCTTAGCTTTAGCGTCTGTGCTCACATCTCTAGATCATATTGGTTATTTATTTAAACCTGGCTTGTTTTTCTGTGTCCCTAATACAGTTTTGCTTTTCCTGTAGATGTGCTAGTGACCACTCCAAATAGACTCATTTATTTACTAAAACAAGATCCTCCGGCAATAGATTTGACCAGGTACTGAGTTTTGCTTATATTCGTGACTCCTCTGCAGTATAGATTTAGTATCTGTTCAGTCCTAAAGCTGCCATGCTCCTGTAGGATCTTTCTCCCCTGAAAGTTGCTTTCATTGAACAGAAAATGTTTTGCTCTTCTCAGGGTTGAGTGGTTGGTGGTGGATGAGTCGGACAAACTCTTCGAAGATGGGAAGTCAGGGTTCCGTGACCAGCTGGCCTCCATCTTCCTGGCTTGCACATCTCATATCATCAAAAGAGCGATGTTCAGTGCAACTTTTGCACACGATGTAGAGCAGTGGTGTAAACTCAACCTGGATAATGTCATTTTGGTGTCAGTTGGAGCAAGGTGTGTGAGCAGCAACATTTTCTCACTCTTCCACCTACAGGGATTTTCTTTCCCATCTAGTCAACTGTCTGCCTCCATGTGGGCAGACACCTACTTATATCTTTCCTTTCTTTAGTTTGGAATCCCTCAGATGTTAATCTGAAGGCCACTTTTTCAGCCATCTGAAGAGCTGGATTTGTGTGGCAGCGTGTTACGGGCATGAGGGTGATTTTTCATAGAGCAGGGGGGAAGTGCCCTTTTATTCTGAGTCTGCTCAGGTGTTACCACATACAGGAGGGTGGACATGCAAAATGAGAGATTTTACCATGTTTCCCTTTCAGCAGCGAACATTTTTATCTTGAAAAATACTAACCAGCTTGTCGCTGGAACTTGGTTTTGGTTTCAGAAACTCTGCAGCAGAGACAGTGGAACAGGAGCTCTTGTTTGTTGGATCGGAGACAGGAAAGCTGCTGGCAATGCGAGAGCTGGTTAAAAAGGTAGTTGTGAAGTGACTGAGCTTCTCATTCTTGCTTGCTGACTGAGCTGTACATTCTGCCAGAGGCACATTCTTGCCTGGGTCATGTCTGTCAGGACAAAACCTATTAAGTTTGCTGATATATGAGACATGTTGTGCCTAAGTAAAAGCAAATGTAGCCTGCCAGTGAAAACTGGAAGGCGTTCCCTTTGCATGGGTCTGAGTTAGACTATCTTGTGTCTGAGCTGGAAAGATAAGGCGGAATTTAGACCATTTACTATGGATAAATTTTACTTCTCAATGTGGTGTTTCTCTCTGCCTCCCAGCCCCACGCCCCAATCTACCCTCAAAGTCATGTATTTGGTCTGGTGACTTTTCTGCATTTAGTGTCTTGCTTTCTGTGGGTGAAATTCAGTTCTGATGCCTAAATTCTGTGCAACTCCATCCAACTCACTAGAACTGAATTTGTTTAATCCAGGCCCCAAGAGTTTTGTTAGGCAAAAACCACCCTCTGAAATGTAAAGCATGCAGGCTAATTAAATCCATGGTAGTACTGAAGTGAATTCAGAGAGGAAAACGACTTGAGCCTTACTTACGCTTGTTCTTTTGCAGGGTTTCACGCCTCCCGTACTTGTTTTTGTGCAGTCCATCGAAAGGGCTAAAGAGCTTTTCCATGAGCTTATTTACGAAGGTATCAATGTGGATGTTATCCATGCTGACAAAACACAGCAGCAGGTAGGAAGACAATAATAATATTCCCTGTTTGTGTTTTTTTTTTTCTCAGAAACAACGTAGAAAGTAGTCTTAAAAACTGGACTATCCTTATGCAATTGATGGGAGGGCGGCAAGGGTTTTGCAATATGTGATCTTTGTATGGAAGACCTGAGTTGAGTTTTACTGTTCAGTGTCTCAGTGTTTGCTGCTTTCAATGCATAAATGCACTTCTGATCTCAAGCAGCTTATTACTAGGTCACTCACAAAACATTTATTTTTATTTACCAGAGAGATAACATAGTGCACAGTTTTAGAGCTGGAAAGATTTGGGTGCTTCTATGCACGGCCTTGCTGGCCCGAGGGATTGACTTCAAAGGAGTGAATATGGTCATTAACTATGACTTCCCAACCAGTGCTGTGGAATATATTCACAGGATAGGTAAGTGTTCCCCTCCCCCAAAAACAAAGCAGTGCTTTCGCTCCCTCCCCCCCCTCGATTAGCTTTTGCGTTGGGTGTGCTAAAGCAGAAACTTGGAAGTCGAGACTCCTGGATTAGCTCAGCTCTGATGGGAGGGCGTCTGTGTCTATGTCATTTAACCTCCTTCATGCCTCAGTTCACCTCTGCAAAACTGGGTTGCTTGCCTCATAAAAATCTCTTAAATAGACTTAATTCTTGTTTGTAAAGTACTTTTAGAGCCTACGTGCTTGCAGGTTCTGTGCAGTAGGGACAGTGTGACTGAGTCTAAACTGCTGGGTCATACTAACAGATCTGTGGTGTGGATTAGTGGAGAATGACCTGAAGTTTCTGGAAAAAGAATAAAAACTTGCAATTTTCTCTGCATGATTGGTCTTCGACAGGTCGGACTGGGAGAGCAGGACATACAGGAAAAGCACTCACTTTCTTTACTGAAGATGACAAACCTTTATTACGAAGGTAAATTTGGAAGATGTCATTGTGATTAGTTCTTAAGTTACCCTCCTACATGTTTGAATGGTTAAAACCAGGGGCATCAAACTTACCTGGCTCTGAGTCATGCAGCATGTACCAGACCAGACCACAAGCAGTGCCATGGGCCATGTCTTTAATACCCCTGGTCAAGACAAACTAGTACTGAATTGGAGTGGGGGGGTGCGGAAGCAGGGTGTAGGGGGCTGTGTGTGTGGGTGTATGTGGCATTAAATTCTTTACACATGCAGTATTTTCATACCTCTCCCTCCTTAAGTGCAAGGATCAAACGCCGTTTGCCATAGTTTTAGAGCTGTATGGTGACTTTATTGCTAGGTTGCTTAAAAAAAAGAGAAGTCAGTATCATGCTGGGTCTCAAGCCTAATAATGGCAATACAAGTGACTGGCTTTGCAATGAAATATTGAGTTCACCAGTGAAGTTGGTGAACCTGTGACTTCAGTAAGGACCAAGTCTGCAGTGAACAGTTTCTACACAGTTGGAGTTGCTGTCATCTGGTTCTCTTTAAAGCTTGTGCTTTTTACTGTAAGACACAACTAGTGATGTCTTTTTCAACACATTTTCTGTATCCTTTAGTTCTCTTGAAACTCCAGCTTGGTAATGTCTTATGGAAAGGTCTTTTGGTACAACTTTCCATTTGGGCTTCTTGTTAATCTGCTTGACTGTTCTCTGTTCTATAATATAATGTTTAGTAGCTTATAATGAACAGAAACTGAGAACAATTACTTTTAGCCCTACCATAGGATTGCTGCTATTTTCTTCCTCCTTTTTCAAGCTTTTTGGGGTTTGCTTTTGGTTTTCTTCCCATGCCAGGTAAGAAATAACCCAGCAGATTCTTTGGAATGATAGTTGGTACCTTCTGTAATTGGTTAGTATCTGCTTGAGTGTTCATTACTGGAACTGATATTTTCTCCCTCTCTTCCAGTGTAGCTAGTGTTATTCAGCGGGCTGGCTGTCCCGTGCCAGAATATATAAAACACTTCCGTAAACTGCAAAGGTGAGGCTTTTGGTTTTGTTTCTTGTTTTACTTTTGGGTCATTTTGCAGTTTGTATGGGGTCTAAAAGCCCACATGACTTAGGTTAAGGGTGGGAGAGTTGCAAGGTATCTGCTAGATGTTCGTTGTCTTGTGCAAATGCCTTTTCTGCTTTTTGAAAGCCATTAGTTATCAAATTGCTGTTTCAAATTTTTGTGAAGGGCTGTGCTGGGACTCAGTTCTGTAGTGCAAAGGTGCAGTGAACAGATTTGAACAAAGCACAACCTTAACCCACCTTTTTCACGCAATTTGGATGAAAGAGAGTCCCAAAACTTGGCAAATCAGACTTCTGAAGAGCTTGAATCAAAGACATTCTATTTTTAATTTGAATGATTAAATTGGACCACTGTGACTTGGAAACAGATGGAAACAAAAAACAAAGTGTGTTTGTATGTGGCTCGTTATTTTGAGAATTTTGGTTTCACAAATGGGGGGAAATGTAGCTGCATTTCTAAGAAGAAAAATATATTTACAAGGGTTTTATTAGAACTTATTTGGCTAAATCCACACACTTTAGTACTGAAGAAGCCTCCTACCCTTGGGAATCTACTCCTATGCTTCCAATCCTGCTGCAGTCTTCAAGCAGGCAGCGCTCACTGTGTCATTGTAGCACTGATGAGAGAGAGAGAGAGCTGGCTGAATTAATACTGAAAATAGGTATCTGCTGTATCTATTTCAGATGATGACTTAGCTTGTAACAGATGTTGTTTTATTTTTGCTTTCCTAAATGCCATTCTCAGCAAACAAAAGAAGAAATTTATTAAGAAGCCACTGGAAAGGGAGCACATTCGTACCATGCCTCAGTACTTCTTAGAAAAAGGAAAAAGCAAAAAGTAAGTAGTTTCTCTGAAGAGGGGCTGAGAGATCTGGTTTCGTTTGCCTTCTTGAAGGGCTTGAGCTTGAAAATTAATGTTTTATTGCAATTTCCCATTGGATGAGTAGTTCAATATATAACTCTAGACTTGGACAGATGTTCTAGATATCCATGAGACGGGTCCAGCTGTGGCACCAGCAGTCCATGCTTCTGTGTGCTGCCCTGCACTGTGTACTTCACAGCTGATCTGGATGGGGCACCTTTAGCTTAGTCCTTGTCAGCTGCTAGTTAAGCTGACAATTATGTTGGTGTGAGCATCTGTTCTTTGGGAACTGGCCACCAACCCATTATTCACTTACATACGCTTCAGCTTTCAGTCATAAATTCACTAGATACCTTCATTGCTAATTTGTTAATAATTTTTTTAGGAAAATTATCCAGAAAAATACTAAGGAAAAGAAGAAAGCTAAAGCATCCAAAGAAAATGCTCAATTGCAGACTGCTCCAGAAAGTTGATGGCTTTTGAGTGCTGACAAACAAACTGGACTGGAACCAAGCTAGACAAATATATTGTATAAATACTTGAAAATGGAAAGTCCAAGATGACAACAAAGGACAAAGGAAGAGAGAGCAAAACTTCCTTTTTCTAACTCTTCCATATGGAGCAGTGGACACTAACATGCAAAAAAAAAAAAAAAGTCACTGTTGAGGGAAAAAAAATGCTACATGTGCTTCTTATAGAAGCTCAAGATCATGCTCTTGCAGTGAGACACCCCAGGCTTCTAAGGAATGGTTCACAAATAGCATCTGTTTTGCTTAAAGTTCAGTACCACTTTTTGGAATAGCTGAGATATACAACTGGCCCATGAGTATCTTCTGAAGTCGGGATGAAAAGTGTTTACATATGCAAGATCTGAGAATGCACAGGTTTTATTATAGTGCTGAGCTAGTCCAGCTGTTCTTAAAGACTGTTCTATTCCTTTTCTGTGATTTTTTTTTTAATTTGTTTTATTTTTTTGTTTAAGATCTACCCCTGCAACTAGATTCTTTTTGCTGTATAAATCAATTTGAATAATGAATTCATGACTTCATTTTCAGCAAGAATGGGTCATAGAAGTGTTTTGGGTTTTTCATATAAAATGCATCAAAAGTTAGTAAAATCACCCTTGAAATCTTATTATGGGGTTAAAGGTAAACCTCAAAGCAAAATAAACTGAGGCGAATTCTAAGACCAGAGATTCTTCAGTCTCTTGTATTTCTTGGAGGACTGCTTTCCAGTTGCTGTTTCTATGCTTGTGCTATGCATAAGGAACACATTCCACACTTTTTATTGTTTCTTCACTTCTTAAGCCCACTCTATTTGGACATAGCTTCCTTACCAGATAATTTTAACAATGCAAGGGCAACTTCTCTTCTCCAAGGATAATCTTTTTCTAAGTGGCCGTTCCTGTTGCTTGGTACCCATTTTGAAATGTGTGCTCATCGAGTCCCACTTCCTCAAGACTTGGTTACCTTCAGTCCATTTTGCAAATGGATCCCAGTTTTACATAAATCATTTACTACAGGCTGCTCTCTGTGTTTCTGTTCTGTTGAAGGCTGTAGAGACATTTTCTAAGTTTGCCTTACTTTACAAAAATCAAACTGATCCAGGATCACTTCAGATGTCTGATTATTCTTAAGTTATTTGGCAAGGTTGCTTTACTAGGTTTGTGAAAATTATGCATTTAATTAGGATTATGTAGAGAAGTGTCATATTCTGAAATCTTATTAAAATAAGAATTTGTGTATGCAGTTCTCGCTCAAATTGCCCAGTACTATGACAAAAAATGCATTAGCGTTCCTTCCCGCTACATTTCAAGTCCTTGCTGCAATTGTGGAGAATCTTGAGTTCTCAAACACCAGCTGGAAGACTATAATGGAAACATTTAACAGTTTTAAATGCAGGGTTTACCACTGCTTCCCTCCTCATAGCAATAACAAGCTGTAACTGTCAGTGTGCTAATTAATATGCAGTGTGCTGTATAATAGGCGTGTGACCAGGAGGAAACGATTAGCTCGCCAATTTTAAATTCTTAGCCTTGCAAACTGTGTCAATAAATTAATGTCTGCAAAGAGCAGACTGTGTACATTAGTTTTTAAGGACTTAGGTGCAAGATCCATCTAGCTGGAGAACTGCCTAGAACTCAGTTGAGCTACTGTAGTAGGAATGTGAGGCCTAACTTGGATTTCTGAAAGCCCAGATAATTAACTGCTATCACTGGACCACTGAGCAACATAAAGCAGCAGTACCCGTCAGAAGGAACCGTTGTATTAAAAGCTGATAGATATCATACAAAACTTCTTAAACTTGGCAGATGGCAAACAGCATATAGAAACTCTCCAGAATGTCCATGTTTCTTAATATGCCTTAGCCAGCTCTTTGCTGGTGTCATTGAGAGAGAGAGACAAGCTGCTCTGCTGCAGCTGCATCATTAGCTAGCAGCTCACAATCTACCTAATCACAAGGAGTGCTTTTGCATGATGATGATTAGGATTTTGTGGGCTGACAATTAGTGTAAAGGTGATGCTCTGGTACCTCTGGAAGTGGGATAAATAGCAAATTGGCAGAATCATAAGGGAGATTAATTTTGCAGTCATATGCTACGTTGTATAAGGACTGTTGCTTTTCCTGTTATGGGAGGGGATGGTGTCTAGATTACAGCAGGATCCCAGCAGCAGGTCTGGATGCATATTGCAGCCCATTAATGAACATCCCCTGTAGTAGCTGCAGTTCCTAGAAGCACACAAATAGCCTGGGAAATGGTATAGGTGGTGTCTGGTTAACAAACTTTACCCCTCGTGCTGTCATTTCCTGAAATGAAAAAAGATTCCCCATGTTTTTAACTAATAAAGTTGTGTCCTAGAGCTTCAAGCAGCCAAGAGAACAGCTAGCTTTGATATGGCTACCAGGATATAAAACGTTTCCCTTTATGTGTTGCCATTTGAAATCTAGATGGGATCAGAAGTGGTTCTTTCTGGTCTACTTAGTAAGCTAACAGTTGCAACCAGTTCTTAGTTGGACAGCTGTATACATCGCCAAAAAACCTCAAACCTGTAACTGCTTTTCTCCCAACAGAGGTTGAGGATTGTACTGGCTACTACTACCAAACTGGTTTCTCCAGATCAGAGATGAAAGAAAGACATTTGCTTTCCCACATGAAAGGAGCGTTCATTTCGCTGATGCGAAGAGGACAGGACTCCAAATGGAAACAAGCTTTATCTCAAGCTTTTGCTTATAGCTTTAGGCTTCTGACATCTGCAATACTGTACTTTTAAAATAAGTTGCAGATCTCTGGAGGAAATGTGGTACTTGAAAAGTCGGACTCAATAAATGTCAAAGGATTAACATGAAGGAGCCACGAAGAAAAAAACTATGAAACTAGCAACGTGCTCAAGTCTCTGATGGAGCAAAATGATTGTTTTTGGAGCTTAGAATAAATGTCTGATAGTGTGAATGGAAAGTTTTATTTGAATGCCTTTTTCAGAGTCTCTTAGGAACTGTTCAATAGGCAGAGTACAGTAATAAGTAACTGTTGCAACAAATTTCCATTTTTTCCATCTTGCAGCGCTGATGCTGTACTAAACTAGGGCCGTAGGTTTGCCCTAGAAAGCACGCAGGTATTTTAGACAGATTGCTTCAATTTGGTGCTTTCCCAAGACCCTTGGGAAATTTTGTTGCCTTGCACTATAACAAACCAAGTGACAATCTACTTTCTCAACATAGGTTTTTTTCTTCACTCATTGTTCTTAGAGGACCTGAGAACCTGAGGAAAAGTGAGATATCTATATAATCTATATCCTTTATTTATTTATTTTTTTAGAGGATTTTTGCCTAAATGCAAGTTAATATTTTTCAAGTGTGAGAATATGTGTTAAAAAATGTAGTTAAGTAGCCAAGATTTTATGGTAAGAGACGTCCTCTTTAGCATATTTATTCCAAAAGTAGTACACCAGACTGTTTACTGAATGCTGTGATGAATCACAGAAAGCTTGAAAAAGGCTTTCGGTTCTTACTCTTGTATGTCTTTGCCACCTGTGGCATAGGATTTCAAAGCACTTTACATATGCTAGTTTTAACAGCCATAGAGAATAGGCAGGCGTGGGCTTTTTATAGGATAAACTGAAGTAGTTGGGACTGTAACATGGTTATAATTCAGTGAAACAGAACCCAGCTCTTCTGCATCCTTTTGAATTTCCCGCTCTCCTATTCTAATGAAGATTGCTTGTTCCATATTTAACATTTTTTAAATACAATTTGCTATTTGTAAACCCCTACATCTGCTGGTCTCCGTTTTAAATCAAGGGGTAGGACCAGCAATCTGTAAACTGACATCACGTCAGATACTATTATCTGTATGCATCGGACAGCTTGAATGTACGAAACAGAGTGAGAAGCATGATTTGATAGTCAACCTTTGCCCTTCCTTCTAAAAGGCTTTGACTAATTGTTATACTCAATTCCAAGAGGGCCATGCTCATAAAGGTTAGTGTGGGCAAATGTCCAGCGTGTAACTTTACCAGGGCATCGTGATACTAACCTCTAGAATATATGGTTAGTCCCATCTTGTGCCTATGCCTCTAGGCTTTGCAAATGTATATCTGAAACCTGACCTGCACCAGCTCCTACCATCCCAACATCAGCTGTTTAGAGCAACACTTAACAGTTGCGCTTTACAGCCCTAATCCTGAACCACGCTGGCACACCTAATGTTATAAGTGGCTGTAACTTTAGTCTATGAATATTTGAGTCTGTGCCCACATTAATGGGTCATAGACTACCTATCCTCCCCCTAAATTATGTATGTTTGATCATCTGTAATATACAAATATATTTTAAACTATAGTTCATTTTATATGGCCATTCTTAGATTCATCACGAGCTGTAAAAAGTTATGCTTGGGTTTCTGTTCGTATATGCATGCATCTGACCAAGTCGGCACGGTGGCTTCCATACAGCGTATGAACAAGGGAAAAACTCAATTATGGATGAGTGCCAAGGGTTTGGAGTAGGTGTCTTAGTTCAGATTATAGAAACGTGGAAATAGGCCTCCAATGCTTTGACCTAACTTTATACATGCACACACAACTGTTTCATATAAGACACTATACACCTCTCCCCTGTTCTAAATGAAAAATATATTTCTAGGTATTATGAGTAGATCACAGTGATCTACAGTTTTGTAGCTAGCGGGTGTCTTCCTTCTGCCCCATGGTCCCTCTCCACCTCAGGGGTATTATCCACGTCAGGGCAGCCGCGGGGGAATCAACCGTGAGCAGCCTGGTTGGCAGTGCCCTGTGCAAGATCTGAAGTCTGAACTAGTCAGAGCTGCTGCAGAAACGTCTCTTTTTTCATAGAAGTAGCATTGCTGATGTACTATGAATCCCAGTAGGCTGCAGCTTGGGTTTCCATTCAATGCCGACAGAATATGGTTTTCATGCTTGTACATGTGTATATGTCATATTTGGGAGGTAAATCAGACACTTTCTTAGGCCGTGGTTAAATCAGGCACCTCTCTTCCTAGCCAGCCCTGCCCTGTGGTTTATGTGGAGTCATGGTGGTGCACAGCCATGGTGGTAGAGGCCTGGCTGGTGGGAGTGCTCCTGGTTTCCACACAGTGATGGATGCTGCAATGCTGTCTGTGGGTCTTGTGAAAGACCAAACGGGGACACTTTCACCTGGCGATCCTCAACCGGGGTGCCACGAGACCCTCCCGGGGGGGGCTACAAAAAGCCCTCTCGGTTGGGCTTTTTGCGGGCCTCTCGGCTAGACCTTTGGAAGACTTCTTGGTTCCTGACGACCACGTCTTGAGTCGAAACGTCGTAACTCGGAACCGATTTCCCCATTGGAAACAACCTTATAAATGGGGGATTGGTTCCTGAACCGAGGCCCAATACCCAATTTTCACCAAAAATAACCCAGCGTTTTGTAACTCAATCGATTACAGATGAGCAATACAGCTACAGACACACCAGCTGCTGAAGCTTCCTTAGCCTGACGAAGGGTTTTTGAACCCGAAAGCTTGCTTAAAAACCATTTTTCCAACCATTTGGGCTAGTCTAATAAAAGATATCAAATTCACCCAAGGAACCTTGTCTGCCTATATCCTTAGACCAACACGGCTACAACCTAAACCCCTACAGCTACATTAACGTATTTATATTGTAAATAGCAATTCTATCGATTTGGAAGGGCTTCTTTGAGGTGACTTTGCTGGACTTTTTGAAGGCCTCTCGGTTGGCCCTTTTGAAGACTTCTCAGTTGGGCCTTTTGAAGACTTCTTGGTTGGGCTTTTTGAAGGCCTCTCGGACCTTTTGAAAGCCTCTTGGTTGGCCGTTTTGAAGACTTCTTGGTTGGGCTTTTTGAAGGCCTCTCAGACCTTTTGAAGGCCTCTTGATTGGCCATTTTGAAGACTTCTTGGACCTTTTGAAGGCCTCTCGGCTGGGCCTTTTGAAGACTTCTTGGTTGGCCGTTTTGAAGGCCTCTTGGACCTTCTGAAGGCCTGTTGGATTTCCTGCAGGCCTCTTGTCCGGACCCTTCCCAGGTGTCTGGTCTGTGGGTCCCATCCCTTTTCCTTCAGGAAAGCGTGGGGGCAGTTGGGAGGGGCGCTCTGGCACCGGGTGGCGGGTGCGGCGCGTGGCCAGGTGGGGGCGCTGTGGGGCGGGGCGGTGGCCTGGCGGAGGCCCCGCCCCGCGGGA
>NW_005841850.1:2754322-2771166 GCF_000455745.1 Alligator sinensis | reverse complement strand
GGCGGGCAGCCCTCGGCTCCCCTCGCCTGGGCGGCGGGGAGAGCTGGGGCTCGCGGCGGGGCAGCGGATGCTTCTCCTCAGGCCCCGGCTGCGAGTTGCCAGAGCGCTCCCCTGACAGGCCTGGGTGCCGGCGTGAATCCCCAGGAAGGCCCGGGTGCGTCCCTGGAAAGCCCCGGTGCACGCTCCCGGGAAGGCCGAGAGACCGCGGCAGGTGTCCCCTCATCCCACTGAGTCCCCGTGTCTCATCCCATTTTAACATCCCAACGGCGGCGAATCCTCGGGGCGAGCCGCGTGCCCCCGGCGCGGTCGAGGACGTGGAGGCGGTCATTTGGGCGCAGGGGGACTTCAGGATAATTAATGTGTGTCTGTCCGTGTGTCTGTCGGTGCCACGTCGCGGCGGCGAGGACGCTCCGTGGTGGGGATTTGCTGCTGAGCGGTGGCGGTCTGGCAGTCGCGCTCCTACGGTCGAAGTCGACGATTTGCTGAGAAACTCGCGTAGGATAGCATTGGTTTTTACCCGCCCGGCGTGCGTGGCGGCGGCGGCGGCTCTTCTTTGCGCGTGCGATTGCTAGCACACCCGGCGTCCTGCTGCTCGTGAGAGAATAAGTACGCTGAATATCGGCGTCGTGTCCTCGGCAGCACGAGTGGCCGGCGATACGGACGAGGCGGATGGATGTTGGTGTAGAAATATCTACAGATAAATGACATTTTCTTTTGTAGAATAAGGGGAAATACAAGGCTCTTCTGCGATGATCGTATATAAAGCGGAGCTGTGGGCCGTTATATCGCGTCGATCGCACGTGCTGCTTTTAGACATTGATTTTTCAGCTACTTTTAACTCCCCTTTAGTCTTAAGCCAGCACAGCGGGCGTTGCAGACTACTAATTACAGCACGCAACTCCTGGAAATTAGGCAGCTCCATATTTTACCTGGTTTTCCCGTGTTACAAAGTACCTGGTTTGTTCAGCACGTAATTCTCTTGTCAGCTGAAAAAGTTGTGTTATCGCGTATAGCATCTTAGTTAGGAATCGGCTCCGTTCGCATCAGTAAATTGTAATTCGTTTTTATAAATGAATTCTAGTACAGTTAATTATTGCTATTAAAAAACAAAATTGTGCCCATTGTTGAGGAAGAAAATTGAGTTCTTTTGATAAAAGGGAATATCTGTGAATCTGCTTGTAATTGGATGTGTATACCCATTTTTTTTTCTCCTCTGTGTTTGTGCGTCATTGAAAAGACGCTTATTTTTTTCCGTCCCAGAATTCCTGATGTAGTTTTCGGTTTCTTGTACAGCCTAGAAGTAGACAAATGCATGCTAAATCTTTGACTCTACAAGGTGCACAGTGCAGCCTAAACACACAGAGAGAATATTTTATTAGAGAAACCAACTTTGTCACACTTAACCAGCTCTTACAGTTGGCTTCTAATTGGCTTCAGTTTTTTAGGATGCTTATAAATAAATCACCACTTCTCTAGAAAGGAATGAATATTTAATCAACTGTTCTTTATTTGCTTCCAGCATGCAACGGTACCTCTCTGCGCTTGTTCAGATTACATTACATTTCAGTGAAACTAGAACAGATCCTTATTTCTGTCACCAGAATTTCCGCCAAGAAGAAACAGGAAATAATTTAAAATAACTGAGGACACTTTGATAGAAGCACTCCCTGTCCAAATAAAAAGAGAGCTGAAAATGCTTTCCCCCCCTCAAATAAAATTTTCTCTCATTATTCATAAAGTAATGTATGTTCGCTTGTAAGGATGAGGCTTGAAAATGCTGCAGGTTTCAAGTGAATAATTTGTTTGGAGCAAGGTGCTAGTTGCAAGTCTGATTGTTCTTACAGAAATGCACATAATGGAACTACTTTTAGTCGCATACGTTTTATATATGCTGGGAAGAAGTGCTGTTTTGGCAGCCTTTGGGACAGAAATCCTCTACCTATAGCAGGGGTGTAAAAGATACGGCCTGTGTACTGGTTCCAGCCTGCGGAGCCCAGTCATTTGGCTTGCAGTGCTGTCTGGGTCTTGTCTCGGCACCATGCGTGCAGCACGTGCTGGCCCAGGCCCGGTACACTGCATGTGGTTGGAGCTGGCACAGGGTCAGTCTGGGGCACCCCCTGCATGCAGTGCCCATGCTGGACTGGACTCTCATACTAAATCTAGTCCAGATTGGACCCACAGACTGGCAAAACTTGCTGGATTGAGTGCACATGGCTGGTCTGGCTTCGGTGCCACATGTAGCACACACTCCAGACTGGCCCTATATGCGGTGTGTAATGTGAGTCCTAGAATAGCCCCGTGTGTCGCATGCTTCACTGGGCCAGTGCAGGTTGGGTGTGGTGCACAGGGGTAGAGCTGGCACGTGTGCCCTCCCACGGGATGAGTTTGACACCCCTGATCTGTAGGTGGAATCCAGTTAATTCACTCTGTCCTGTCAATACGCCTCAAACCTAGTGCAGAAGGAACCCTCTCTTGCAGCAAAAGAGGAATTAAATCATTTGGCCCTTCTGCTTAATCTTTAGACGAGATTGCCTGTTTAAAGCAGGGCTGTATGTGTTTTATGTTGTCAGTATCCATCTGTTGAGGCCTGGACTGAAGCTACCAAAGTTGTTTCATGTGCACTGGCCTACTCGAATAAACTGATAAGCTTTTGGGCACAGGAGATCGGGGCTGGATTCCCTTTGAGCAGTCCAGTCCCAATGCATATTTCTAAGTTAGGTAGACTGTATCTTTGAAGCAGACCCTCAACAGGACTGTGGGAGATGTTTCAGGTAACAGAAAACCTGCAGACTGGTACTGAAGTAAACTGGTAATGTCTGTTTTGGGTCGGATGCAGGTATGCATTTCAGATTTGTGGAAGGTTAAGGCAAATTGTAACTTGATGGTTAGGCAGAACAAAGATTGGAGGGGCTAAGAGGATCCTGGGTTCAAATCAGAAACGAGGTTGTCTGGAGGAAAACATGCAGTGTTTATCTGGGATTGAATTCTTCATTTATACACACAGGCTGCATAGTAAGAGGACAGTAAGTGCAGCCATGAATCCAGCTTCCTTACATTCTCATAGGAGAATGGTTTTCTGATCAGTGCAGGTTTCTTTGCATGAGAAGGAGTTCATTCTCGTGACATTTTTCTCTTTGCTTTGTTTTTTTAGTTTGTCAGGTGGCCTCTTGCTCACCCTGTCTCGAGTTGAGAGAAGTTGAATGTCTACACACTTCTTTGTCTTTGCGTAGTGTTTTGATGCAAGAGGTTGATGGGGCACTGAAAGAAGTTCTTGGTTGGTAAATTATTGCTGACATCTGTCTCTGGGAATTGCTTACAAGCAGTATCCCTAAACTAGGTTTTCTTTTTTTCTGTTGGGCAAAGCTAATGTTTCTGCTTCAAAGTGGGGATGTTGGTATTATCATTTCAGTTGAATTTTGAATATGTTTTTATCTTGCTGCTTTTGGTGATTTTTTTTTTGTCCCCATCCCCCATTTATTTTTGTTCTTTTAACTGATACAATGGAAAATTAAACACAAACTAGTGCATTGTCTATTTCCTCCTGTCTTTTACTACTTAGTATTTAAGAGGAAAAATGTAAGGCAAGTGTATAGTATTTCTTGGGTAGTTTCTTTCTCTGCAGTGGTATTATCATTTCAGTTGAATTTTGAATATGTTTTTATCTTGCTGCTTTTGGTGATTTTTTTTTTGTCCCCATCCCCCATTTATTTTTGTTCTTTTAACTGGATACAATGGAAAATTAAACACAAACTAGTGCATTGTCTATTTCCTCCTGTCTTTTACTACTTAGTATTTAAGAGGAAAAATGTAAGGCAAGTGTATAGTATTTCTTGGGTAGTTTCTTTCTCTGCAGAAAAAGTGTTATAAAGTAGTTAATGATTCTGCTGAATCAGATTTATCCAGCAGTGGATGTCTCATTAATTTTACAGTTCTTAAAGGCCTTGCCTGTACACACCAACTGCTGAAACTTCCTTAGCCTGACAAAGGGTTTTTGAACTTGAAAGCTTGCTTAATAACTATTCTCCAACCATTTGGGTTGGTCTAATAAAAGATATGAAATTCACCCAAGGAACCTTGTTTGCCTGTACCAAGAAATTCACCCACGGTTGACCCAACACAAAATGATGCTGAAAACATTCCCATTGGTCATGTAGATGCCTCAAAACCATTTTGGTCCTCCTTTGGAGCTCTCTTCAGGATTAAGTCAAGAGAATCCTTCCTGACGCCCATCAGTAGCAATTGTCCATGTCGTTGTATAGGAGGCGGCCACCCTGGTTGATTTAATTTGCTGCAATTTGTATGGACTTTATCAGCCAGGTGAATGGCACAGTTTGTGTTATTGTACCACAGCAGGAACTGATGACGTGGCACAGCTTTTGTATTCCTTATATTTGGATAATTGCTCAAATACTGTATTGAATTATGAAGTTGTTGACTCATACATGTTCTTTTGGTTTCTTTTCCAGCTTCATGTTCCCTGTAGCAGGCAGCATTGGCCCTCCTCAAGGTATGAATCAACTTCAGATGGTGGACACCTTTGTGCCCCTTTCTTTGCATGAAAGTTCATGCTAAACATCTTGTATCACATGTACAGTAATTTTGTGTTCTCTCTTGAACCGTAATATTGTGAAGAATAAGCCTGTCTGCTGGTTATGTTTTTTACCTTTATCCCTCTTCAATCGTATTGCTAAGCTGAATCATATATCTTTGTTTGCAGTTTTCCCATTTAACTTATTGGGGGTGGGGGATGTTCCAGTAGGTTGGAGCAAGGCTATGGAGTCCTGAATCTGTCACAGAGTCTGCTTTTTCCTTGTTCTGGATTTAAATATATCAGTTGGTATACCTGTATTGTAGGTGTTGCAAGGGTGTGAGATCCTTGGATAAAAAGCATGACATAAATACAAAATATTAATAAGACACCTAAGCCTTGACCTTAATCCCCTTTTTTCTCATTTTTTATTCCATACTACTATATTTAAATAATTAAAAATGAAGGAGGGCTAGAGAAACTTTTATAAGAAAATTCCATTTGCTAAACACTGATTAACTTCAGAATGGCAAGCTGAAGTTTTACTGGTGTTTCCAGAAGCAGTTGTTTCTTGTAAAAGAAAATTATGTACAGTTAATTGTTTTGCAGGAGTGCTGCTAGTGAATGTGTCTAGAATTGGCCCGTGTCTGCCAAGATAATGTAATCTCATTTTATAACATCTCCCCGTTAATTCCTTTTGTTTTATTCAATGACTTAATAAGCAGCTGTCTGGCTTGTCTAAATCAACCGTGATTCAAAGATATTTTGACAAGATAAACTAGTTTTCTGGATTAACTACCCGTGCATACATGCAAATTGTCCAGCCAACTGAGAATGTAAAATCTTTGCCTTTTAAAGACTATTATCTGAATAACCTCTTCAGGAGGGTTCTGGAGACAGATGAGCACAAGTCACTCTGGCTATTTAGAGCAATTATTTTTGGAAATTATAGTCCAAAAAATCAAAGGGAAGAAACCCTCAGGGTTCTTTTAAAGAATGATTAGTATGAGTGAAGGGTTCCTTTGCCTAATTTCTGAGGATTCTCTATAATATTTCTTTCCTTAAAATGCGAACATCCCCGTATGCTGTGTGTCTGTTACTGCTTGTGCTATTTGAGGAAAGGCTTTCAAACAGATCAGGAACTTTAATTAGTATTAATGTGTTTGTCTAGGTTTGATTCCCATGCAACAGCAAGGTTTTCCAATGATGTCTGTCATGCAGTCCAATATGCCAGGCATGATGGGAATGAATTATGGCTCTCAGATGTCTCCTGGACCTATGACCATGCAGGTATGTGAGGTAACATTTTGCTTCTGTAGATGGGAAATGAAGTGGATTCCTGACTGTGTGTGTGTGTGTGTATATTGGCAGCCACCTATGTTCGCCGAGAAAGTGTCTTGGACCCTGTTATAGCTGCAGTTAATCTCAGGATACTACATTTGTGCAGGGGATTACACCAGCAGGATTACACCCTTGAGGTCCTTCCAACTTTGTGATTCTGTGATTCTAGGATGTGACCTGAGAGTAAAGAGGTGGAATATAACTCCTAGCCTGCTGACTTTATAAATTGCATTGGCAGCACAATCTCTGTGAAAATATTTTATAATTTTCCTAATGTTTATGGAACTGTGCAAGTTTCACTGTGATCTGGATAATTTATAGATGTTAGGGGCTGGAAGGGACCACACATGATCATCGGGTCCAGCCCCCCTGTACTTGGGCAGAAAAGACTGCTATTATCTATATTTAATATAATGGGGATTGAGGGAGATGGTGGGAGTTTGGCATGCATTACTCACTGCTGTAGCGAGGAAACTAGCAGAGTACAGGGGGGAAGAACAATATTAGTAACATTTAGAATAACTCTGATATTATTGGGTACTCCACATTATTACAACCTGGAGTCTTGCTACTTGTACGTATTATTGTTCTAAACACGGAGACCCTTCCTTCAGGAAGAAATAAGGCACTGAGCAGTCATGGAAACAAATCTGTCAGCAAACTGTAAAATCAGCCCTCTTGTTAGGTAATTCTGACGGTGCCCATAGCAAGGTTTAACCATTAGTAGTAGTGCTGCGTCCTTAAGTAGTTGTTATGATCTAGAACTCGCACAGCATGCTCCTTTTTGCATTTTAACCTTTCTTTTGTTTCATTCTTCCTTCTTCCCTTTCAGTGTGTTTATTCTTATCTAGTCACCTTCTGTCAAAGCTGTATATTATGCAGTATTTTAAGTGAGTTCTTTATGGAAAGCTTCATTGGTTGTGTTTATTATATTGGCAGTCATGGGAAATGCAATGAGTTCTGATTTTTTTTTTTTCTCTCTCCATTATGTATGGTGGCTATCTGTGGAATACAGTAAAGAGATATAGTGGTTTATAAATTCATGAAAGTTTTCCTTGCTCAAAAAGCAGCAATTATTTTGGTAATTTATTTAAGCTTAATTTCCTCTGTCTTATCAATTTTTTAAATTGTTGTTCTCCCTGTGGTTTTGTCTTTAATTTCTCTCTCTTTTTGCATAGTGTAATAACTTTCCTTCTACATAACTGCTCATAATCCTCTCAGGGTTTTTTTCCCATTACATGTGAAGAATAAATACATTTTATATAGTCAGTTGCTGAGAAGTAAGATTACAGCATGACGTAAGCCATAATGTGAGGAATTTAAAACTCTGATTTTGCTTATTTTTGGAGAAAATAGTACCGGCCTTTAGCATTCATTATATATAAATCTTCAATGGCTTAGCCGTACTAACAATATCAACACTTAATCAAAAGTACACGACTGAATTTATCTAACTGAATTTAATTTTTTTTTTTTTGCCAGTCCTTTTAACGATATTTTTTTGATTTTGTTTGCAGTGGATTAATGTGATGGATAGTGAGGTTTACAGAACTTCAGTGGAAAGATGTTTTTTGTAGCAGCTGGTTAAAAATAGATTAAGAGGATAAAAGCAATTTACTGCTCTAGCTTTATTTTGTCTTGAATGTGACACTAATGGTAATAGCAAGAGCTTCATTTAAGGCCTTGCTTATACTAGGAAGGGTTTGCTGGTTATAACTGTACCAGTATGCTCAGACCAGCAAACCTCCAAGCATGCATGCAGAGTATAACAGCAGAACTCTTTTTATGGCTAACATCTTGTACTACTACTCCACATGGAAGAAGCTATACTGGCAAAAAGGGGTGGGTTTTTTGTTGTTGTTTTTGCTAGTATATTTGCATCTACAGTAAGAGTTTTGCCAATGTATTTATGTTGGTTAGTGGTATGCTTTTCTTCCCTTGCTCTTAATTATACTGGCAACACTTTCTAAGCTTGAGCACTAGGGCTAAGAAGGACCACATCACCCTAGAATGTTTTAAAATGTTGTTGAGATTAAATCTCTAATAAAATATTAGGTTTGTGGGATGGCTTAAAACGTAGACATCTAAAACGCTTCAGTTACCTAAATAAACATTATGTTTAGAAAACAGTTTTGCTGAGTATAGTAAACTGTGAGCAAGCGTTGTTGGTGTGATCTAATTGAAAATGTGTTAGACAACCATCTGTGTGTGTAACCAGTATTTTCATGTTAATCTTCAATAACCAATGAATGTTTGTTTCAATTGAAAATATAATAGTTCTGGAACTGGTTAGTGGAATAAGTATAAAATACTGGCATGATGTTTAAAGAAGGAAAACATTTCCTCACACTGCCAGATGTATATAAATTTGCCAAGGCAGTGAAAACATTAGGGAATTTTTTTTCTCCACGGGTTTGGATAAGGATGATCCTGCCTCAGGCAGGGGGTAACACTAGCTGATCTGTGGTGAGGTCCTTTTCAGCCCTACTTCTCTCTGATTCTATGATCTGTAATTATTATGCAATCACATGTGCCTGTATTTATATGTTCTTTCCACCCAGCTGAATTCCCAAAGTAACTGACAAACTTTATTCATACTGTGTGTCTAGGAATTATTTTATACCCCCAGTGCAATGTGCAGGCACTGCTGGCATTGTGTATTTTAAGACAGCAGAGACGCACACTATCATTTATGATGGGAAGGAAAGAATAAAACAGTTAATAATGGGGGAAGAGGGGAGACTGTGTGGGACAGGGCACTTCACTCTTGAGAGAGTTTTCATGGATTTGTAAATCACTTAGTCTGGATCATGACTTAATTTCTCCAAAAGACCAGCATGCTCTCAAATCTGAAGTAGGGCCATTGGCTCCATACTGACAAAAAGTGCCACCTACCCAATAACCATCTCTTTTTCCTGCAGCATCTAGGCTGTCCATGGTGATCCATTGCCCAAATTCAGAGGTGATGCTCTAATTTCATGGCCTCCAGTTAGCTCCAAGCCTGGTACAGTGCAGATGCCAGATACTTATGCCTCTGTACATAAAATCAGAGCTTCATATTAGATTTATGTTATTGTTATAGGGTGGCATGCCCCTAGGACCCATGTCAGCAACTGGAATGCCTTACATGGGACAGGCTCCTTTCTTAGGAATGCGTCCAGCTGCTCCACAATACACGCCTGACATGCAGAAACAATTTGCAGAAGAACAACAGTAAGTGAGGCTTTCCTACTTCTGGCATTGGGGAGGCATTTGCCAACTAGTTCAGTGTCATAATCTACCATCCTCTTAGAGAATTTTTCTTCAAAACCCATTAGGATTCTTTAAAAGAACTCCAAAGCTATTGGAGACCATTTCATTGTGTCTGATATGTATACCTTGTATACAGTGGATCATAGTTGGGTTTTGTTGCTGTTTGGTTTTGGTTGGCGATTTTATTTTTACCCATTTCATGAGACGGGAGAGAAGCGTGCTCCAGAGCATTTAAATTAAAAAGGGAAGACCTGTGAAACCCAGAAGATCTCTCACAAGGTGAGCATAAAAATTGTCATCACTGTGCTTATTTAGCATGTTTGATATTTTGCTTTAGGAAAAGATTTGAGCACCAGCAAAAATTCTTGGAAGAAGAAAGAAAACGGCGCCAATTTGAAGAGCAGAAACAAAAGTTGAGACTCCTAAGCAGTGTAAAACCGAAGGTACACCCTGAGTAATGTTTTTTAAAAAGGATGGCTTTCATGTATTAGGGCAGAAGTAAATTCTTCCTATGTATACACTTCCTAACCTAATCATAAACCTGTTGAAATCAATGTGAGTTACTAAATTCAATAGCCTTTGTATCAAACTCCTAGAAAATATTTGAAGAAGGGTGTTTGTACCCGAAAGCTTGCAAAGAAGAATTTTTCCAACTGTTTGGGTAAATCTGATATCTTTTATTAGACCAACTAAAAGAAACTTGTCTGCCTAGAAAATATCTGATGCACTTAACTCTGCACACTATTGATGCTGTGTAAACAAAACAAGACTTTTGGTGTCGCATAATGAATTCTCCACTCTTGGGTTGCATTTACACAAGACACTTGATGCCCATTGGATTAATTCTACTGCGTATTAGTGGAGCTGGCAAAAACCCTGCTAATGTGCAGTAGATTAGTCTAAGCGACATTAAATGTCACACACACAGTGCTCATCTGTGCTAATGCGTAGTAGTGCCAATTGCAGCACATTAAATTTGTACCTGTTATTACAGGTACTAATCTAATGTGTTTGTAATACAGTACAGTGCATTAATGAATGTGAAGATGTGCCCTGGAAAAAATAAGTAATCAACCCCATGTATGTTGTTTGGGAACAAGTTAGCCTTCTATAATTAATTGTTCAGTGCATTTGTTAGTTGACTCTGCTCTCAAGTTGTTTTTCTTTTTTAGTGAATAAAATGATTCTTGTTAAGCAGAGGATTTCAGAGTTTAGGCTTGTTGTCTCGTCATTCCTGTAAAAGCACATGAAGATTTCTGTGGAAGAAGAACCTTTGCTGCCATAATGTTGAACAAATTCTGTTTTAAGTAAAGGAGTTTGTGTTATGCTTTCTGGAGAACGTGGAACTTAAACTAGATTTTTTTTAAAAACAAATCCTGCTATTTCTTCAGAATAAAGAGGAGTGAATGTTGAAAGAATACCGTGTGATTCCTTTTTAAAAAGTATCTGTCATATCATGTTTCAGGCAGGTGAGAAGAGCCGAGATGATGCTTTGGAAGCCATTAAAGGAAACTTAGATGGGTTTTCCAGAGATGCTAAAATGCACCCCACCCCAGCATCACATCCCAAAAAGCCAGGTATTTTTTTTTCCAACTAAAAATAATGCTACAGTGTTATGCTGCTTCCTGTCTGAGGAAACATATTTCAAGGAGGTCTTTTGTATTTTGATGGTGTGAGCTGAATCAATGTTTATCTATGATTTTTTGGTGAGCTGAGGTTTCATGGCAGATGCATTATGCGTTGTAAAGCATATGAGCGAAAGCTACGGTTTTATAGATTATAAAAATTTTGGTATTTTTAAATTAAATCTTTAATATAAAGTCTCACATAAATGAGTGCCAAGACTGAGCTGTAAAACCTGCTACCTTCCTTTTGTATGTTGCTGTTCTACATGTTATAGCTGAGTTTCTTTTTTTTTTTTTTTTTAACCAAAGAACTAATTAGTGTTTGTAGAGTGCTTTTGATGTTGGAAAGTGCTATGTAAGTGTTAAGCATTATCAAAACATTTGTAAATTATTTCAGGATTCTATAATAGTGTACACGGATGCAGTTCTCAAGGTGTGGCAAAATTTAAAAGATTTTTTTTTTTTTTTTGAGTCCCTCTTCTGAGGAATGACTCTGTTAGCACTTTGATAGAAAAGATTCTCTCCAAATAGGGGGAAAAATAGTTGCAAGGTTTCTGAGTCCTTAGTTCTCCTTGAAATGAAGCTTCATTTGGCTAGCTTGTCCTCAGATGAAATTTAGCCTCGCTGTGTCTTTGTGACTGCTGTTTTTTGTAGATCTTGAAATTGCTTGCAAGTTCATCGAAGAACAACTGACTGTTGGACCAGTAGGAAACTGTCCATATGAGTGGAGATTCATTTTCAACATTAACATCTTGTGACTTTCCACAAGTGTTCTAGGAGCAGAATGCAGACTGGCACGTTTTGTTTTTTTTTAAAAGTGGCTGTTCTGGACACACGTGGATTTACAGTAACTTGTATAGAACATCAACACAGGACATATGAGGCCTTTTTTGTTAAGGAATACTATACTCTCTTTGGCAAAGCACTATCTTACTACAGCAGCAGCAAAAGGTGATAGCATGAATCTGAACGAAGTTGATTAGCCCAAATAGATAAACCAGTGATAAGGGTGGAAAAAAGGATCATCGGTTTGTTCTGTATCTGCACCTATGAGATCTGTCACATCTGTTCTAGTCAGACCTAATTTCAAACAACAGGATAAGAATATAGAGAGTTCCAAGTTCTCATGGGAGGTATAGTAGAATAACAACAAGCGCATTTCATATTTACTGAGCTTGTAGGTTGCTGCAACGCATCTGGGTCATGGCATGGTAAGTCAATTAGGAGAATTGGAAATCATTGTAGGGAAGAGATGACAGACAAACTACTATTATATTAAATGAAAAAATCAAAATATATTATATACAATAGCTTTCTGTTGAAACTTAAAACTCTGGTTAAAGGGATTAATGGTGTTCTTGAACATGAAGTCCTTGAGATAAATAAGGTAGTCACAATAATCCACACTTAGGAAACAGGATTTTGTTTTGTTTTGGTTTTTTTAAACTGCAGACAGTCTAGACTAGTTCAATAACCTAATGCAAAGTATTAAAAATACAGGATTTGAAATTCTGATGTGAGCATTTTGATATTCAGCAGTGCATAATACAAGGTTTAAACAAAGTCCATGGATGGAAGAGAATAATGTCATTCCCCCCCAAAAAGCAGACCATTTTACTCCTGTGAAATTACCTTTCCACAAAAATTCCCCCATTGAACCAATGACCATGAAGCTTTGCTGCTATTTCTTAATGGTCAGGACATTTTAAGGAACCATCCACCAGTGCAGACAGCATTGTGAAATGAAGTGGTGCCATTATGGTGAATCATTTCTGAAAAGCACGCTTGCAGCCTCCTGTAATTCGCCCCCCTCCCCCCCTCTTTAATTTTTTCTCCTGAGGCAACTTGTTCAAAAGCAGCCTTTAGTGTGTTTTAATGCACCTCCATTTTGACCCCTGTGGAGGTTTTCCTTTAGCTAAGCAGAAAACTATTACAAAATACATGATTGAAGGCTGCCTTAAAAGACTGCTTGATGAGACTGGTAAAAATTGGGTGCCTAGGTTTTTAATTAAAGACCAGCTTTTAGTTAGCTTGAATAATATGGAACTAGAAACTTATATGTTAGGGGACACAAGATGGGCTAGGGGATTGGAGGTGCCCTATCTAGTATAGGTATGCTGTGTGTGGAATAATGCATGACCTGCTTCTTGAAAATTAGGTTTGCTGGAATTGTTTGTGTTAGCTGTACTATTAAGCAGCATCGAAATGGAACCATGGGGGGATAACTGTTTAGGCTAAAATATATGTAAATACAGGCAACAAAAGACATGTTGTATTTTACTTAGTGTCTGACCTTCACGGAGCATGGCCTATGAAATAAATATTTATTTCATAGGCCACGCTCTGTGAAGGGTTTTTTGTGTGTGTGTGTATGTATATGTATATGTATGTATATATGTATGAGTGTGTTCTGTCTCTTAGTTTGATCCAGAAACATGCTATTCTCTGGAACTGCTGTTTTATTCTAAAGGTTAGGTCCCCTTAAGCTTTTTCAACATGGGCAAACAAAAGCACTACTTGCTTAAAATCTTGTCCTGAAAGAAGAACCTGGTGACTGTCGCACTTTTTAAAATGTACTTTGCGCTTATATAGCACTTTCTATTTAATTAGAACAGTGTACTTTATGAAAGTGAGTAGTCCTAGACACTCGGGGTTTAAATGACTTGCCTAAAATGTAGTAACAAGCCAGTGGCAGAATAAGGGTAGAACCCAACTCCTAGTTCCCTGCTAAGTGTATTTGATACCACTAGTTTTAAACTTTAATAATTCCCTTCAATTTATATTTACTAGTATGGGCTTGTAAAAGTCTCACATTTCAGCCCTTTATATCCACGTTATAAAGACCTGGAAAAGGGGGTTTATAGTGGAAAATGGCAGTATAATTTTACCTTGTGCATCAGTACTGTAGTTGACAGTGTAGTGAATATTCTTCTCCTTTTTTGATCAAATGGTTTTGTTGATATTCCCGATTCTCTTCAGCCACTATGCACATTTAAGAATTGCCACTTTTAGACATTGTTTCCCTTGTTTTTCAACCCAGTAGTTCCTTTTCCTCATGACTTTCCATTGTGTGCGTGTGTGTGTGTGTGTTTGTTCATTCCATTTACAGATCACCCCTCACCATCCCATCCTACTGTAACTGTCTTTCAACCCTCTGCTTTTCTTGATGATGACGAATTTAGTGACTTTATACAAGGGCCCGTTGAAGCCCCAACACTGGTGCCTCAACTCTCTTCCCAGCCTTTTCAGTCTTTCCAGCCTACCACTGAGGGTGGGCAGCTGCTTTCAGAAAAGGCTGTGGTCCAACTTCTCCCTTCAGTCCAGCTTCCAGTGTCATCCGTCCTGCATGGTACCATTGGGCAGGTTCCTTATTTCTCTACCTCTTCATCTTCACTCAATACCCATAAAACAGGTAACTCATTACATCTTCATTATCTCTACAATTGAAGGTGGTATTTACATGGAAAAGTTACCAATGATGCTGTTAAACTCAGGCTTGTAATACAGTTGAATAAAATTCACATACAGGTAATAAATAGATACCTTGAAATAGATTTACATTAAATCCTAATAATATTTTTTCTCACAAAAGTAGACTTCCAAGAGATGATTTGAGTTGATTTTTTTTGTGTGTAACCTCTTCTTAATTTGCAATAATTTATTTTTCTCATGTGGGACCAAGTTTCTATGATCTTGAATGATCTATTTCCTTTTCCTGGGGCAGAGAGCTGCACACTAGCGCATACAAAAAGAAGTTTTGTGTGGGCCTAAGAGAAGTTAAATAGCATGGCATGGTACCGTTCATTAGACAACTAAGTGTAGAGCTTCCTGTGTGTTGGGGCCTTTTTTCATGAATGTATAGAATAGGAGGGTTGGAGGAAAGGTGAGATGGGCATAAATGGGGTTGTTATGCTAACATGATGCTTGACTACATATTCCTTTTGTAGGGGTGCATTTGATGCCTGGTAGAATTAAGGACTCCTGTAGATTTAAGTTGGCACTGGATCAAATGCTTAGTCCTTCATCTTGCTGTGAGGTAGAAGTGCTCATAATGCTGAGAGAGATTTCTATGCATTCCCTGTTCTGTTGGTTATCTTGTTTCTTGTCCTTTAACAGCAGTAACTGCAGAGGTGGGTCAGGTCATAGAAGAGGGTGTTTAATCCTAGTTGTACTGTTATCCTGAGCAATGATTGGTAGTACTCCAGGGAATCAGCCGTTAAGATTGGCACTTGATAGGAGTTTGTGACTTTGAGGGAGTGGGAGTTGGATATGGGAGAAGAATCCAAATGCATACAAATAACCAAATACAAATTCCTCCTGCTGTTTATCTAGGCTCTTCCTTGGAGGAGAAGCTCTTAACTTATGATTTAAATGAATCTGGACAGGCTCAAATCAAACTTAAACCATCTGAAGTTGGGCACAAAGCCGCAACCTCAGCTGCAAGCCAAGTTCATCCCAGTTTAATCGTGACTAGCAGGGATATTGTAGGTGGATGTGGAAGTGGTACCACTGCTACAGAGGCACCCAAGGCTTCAGAACAAAACATAGCAGTTGAAGAGTGTGGTGAGCAAATGAAACATTTGACGAAGTATAAATCTAATAAAATGCTGCTTGAGTGCTAACCTCTTACACACTAATTCTGAGACATGCTGCATAATTTTGCTCTGAATCCCTGCTTCAGTAATAATGTCTCTTGCTCCTTATTCTAAGTAACACTCCCATGATTTTGCTCAGGATTCTTTCCAACAAGACCTTACTACTGTGAACCCTTTCCATAAGTTTATCTAATCAGATTCTCTACTGTCTTTAAAACATTCTTTCCTCTCATTTCAGCAAAGCCTATTCAATTATATGTGCTTTTATTAGGCTGGGGCCAGGGTCAGGAATGCCAAAAAAACTGTCAGGTTAATTTTACTGCTGGTGATGTTTCATATAATGAGGAGTCTTCATCCTTCTTAAGAAGAAAAGTTCTTATGATGCTAGGACTTGGCTTGATTAATATCAGTTTCCATAATAAATATCCAGTCATCTTGCCTGTGTGTGTGTCTCAAAAAAAAAAAAAAAGCCTGCACTTCTTCAGAAAACAAAACTGTACCAGAAACAAAGACAAAAATGTGATAATTTAACAGACTGAAGTTTTTACTATGTTTTGGAGTCATGCTTGATCACATCCTCAAATTTTCTACTCAAATGTACTCCAGTATATTAAGAAGTGGTCCTAGCTTTATAGCTAAAGATCTTTGGAAGACGCCTAGATCATTTTTTTTTTTAACAGATAATTGAACTTCAAGTTGTGCATTTTCTTAAAGGACTGTCGTATCTTGCTAGTATCTTCACTTTTAATTAAAAATCCTCTCTGTACTACTTTGATTGCTGCTTTGATAACATTGCTCTTAACAGTTGCTTTTAACATTACAAACTGTTGGCTACAGGATAAAATTGAAAAGCTCATTAGAATAATTTAAGAAGCATTTTTAGTAGGTGACTTTAGTCATTTGCTGTGTGACTTTATTTCAAGTGCATCTGCAATGCATACCATGAAATAAGAGCTATTCATTTATTTACTGTGTAATTAATACAACATAATATTGTCTTTCATATAAACGTGGCTGTCCTGCAGTTAGCTGCAAAGATAGGAAAAGAATTTGAGATGTTTAAGGAAGAGAAGAGATTTTGTTTGGAAGTCTTGAACTTGATGGGAAATTTTTTGAGACAGGAGGTCAGTCTAGGAACAGGAGTTTCAAAAGGAGGTTGTGATGCTAACATATCTGTGCTGCAGCCCAAGTACAAACAGTTACAGAAAATGGTTCAGAGTATTATTAAGGGATTTGAAGGCAGAAAAGGAGCTTTATTTCAAAAACGTGGTAAGAAAAGTAAAGTGATAACATTATAATATTGGGAACAAGGGAGTAGGATTTTTTTGGGGGCGGTTTCTTCCCAAGCAGCTGGCAGATGGTGGCAGACTTCTGTGAGCTGGAAGTTACCAAGAGACTGAATCTTTTAAAAGACTGGCAATGTACAAAGCAAGGGTGTGAGGAGGAGGAGAAGAAAGGAGGGACCAGAATAGGAGATTCAGGGTCTAAAATTATATTGGGTAT
>NW_005841850.1:2718343-2754291 GCF_000455745.1 Alligator sinensis | reverse complement strand
GCAGGAATGGGAGAACTGAAGGAGACAGAGGAGGGGAAATGAGAACGTCTGAAGACAAATGAAGAGCAAAGAAGCTACAAGTGACAGCAAACTTCAATTGAAAGAAGGAAGCAAACATTTCTTACTTGACTGCTATGGAAGAAGACAACTCCTGTCTTCAACACCCTTGAAAGTGAGGGATGAGTGGAAATTTAGACTTTTGTGGTCAAGAGGGAATCCCTATAGAGTCTAAATTAGCTAAAGGATGAATTTGGAGAATTCATTACTTGTTCTCAAGTCAGCAACTGGCATACAAGAAGGTCCACAGCTGGCCTGCAAAGAAATGAAACCTGAGATCTGAGAGAGCTGATGAGAAACAGAGGACAAAGCAGTGTTCCAGATCCCTGTGCTTTTACAGCAGATCTCTGTGGGAGGAGGGCCAGCAACAGGGAAGGCAAGCACACAAATCAGTTAGGAGAGAATATGCAAGTCAGGGTTCTTTAGAGTGGAGAGAAGGTCACTTCCTGAGTAATGCTTTTATGGGGTGGGTGATCAGCCATAACCAGGACATGGGTGATATAAGGAGGATTATAAAAATAAGAGGTAAAGAGCAGATAATTGATCACCAGCATGAAAAGAACAGGCAGGAAAAGTAAAAGTGGCAAAGCAAAAAGGCTGCAGAGGTCAAGAGTATGTTAGAATCTTGACTGACGTCTCGGGCAAGGATCAAATCCAGTGAGGGGCTGCCAGACCAGGGGGTAAAAAATGTCAAACTCAATTTTCCTGAGTGGGGATGGTGGGAAATTTAACATAATTTTTGAATTTAGAGAGTGAAAGCATAGGGGTCTGGGGAGAGCTGACGGTATTGCTGGAGTCTTGCAATAGCAAACAACTCATTCAACCAGAATGAGTAGATGTAATGAAGCAATGCACATGTGTTTATTTTATTTTATTTTTTTGCAACAGGGGAGGAAAGGGGAGATTAATGGGGAAAGCCAGTATGACAGATTATCTTTGTTGCTTTTACTAGGAAGGATTTCTTTTTTTAATCAAGCAGTGAAGAATCCCTACATTTGTTTCAGTAGATACATGACTAAGTTCAGTTACTCCATGAACAACGAACTTCCTTCCCATTCGCCTTATGCTTGTAGAAATGGGAGAACTATTTATGACATGTTTGGAATTCATAAGACCCATACTCCTTTTCAAACAGCTAAGGTTGGAAAATGAATAGCTCTTTATCTCATTGTGTGCAGTTAATTGTTTTTGTTACTGCTTCAAGTCATACTACTTTTCAGGGAGAGGTAACGAATTTTTGTGTCTTCTGTAGCTAAACTGGTCCATGTGTTGGCTGAAGTACTAAAATACGTGATGGGTATCATCCTATTTTGAATTACGGTGTTGCTAATATGATTGTTTCTTTTTTTCTTCTTCTTTCTAATGAATGGCATACTTTTAGGTGTTGGAGTGTTCCCTTCACAGGACCCAATCCAGCAGATGATGCCACCTTGGATTTACAATGATAGCTTGGTTCCAGGTAAAAAATATTTTGCAGAAATATTGTTTATAGATAAAAATATAATATAATGTGTACACCGCATGCTGCTCAATCTTTTATGCCGATTTTTTTTTTTTTTTAAATCTATTATAAAAATTTCAAATCCCAACCCTTTTCAGATTTGATATAGACCTTTCGAATACTGTAGGTTTTTATTTTTCGTTCTTGGCTTGAAAAATCAAATATAGATATCTTTTTCCTGAAGTGAGTAATACTAGTCTGTGTGTGAATGTTTGAACAGCACTCATTAAGAATAAAGGTGACACCAGCCAAGGAAACAATCCAAGTTGCTTCATGGCATCAAAAATAAAGGACTAGATTTTTGAACCAGAAAGGTGTGGTATGATTTTCTAATCTGACTGGCCTAATGCAAAAAGATGACTTAGCTATGTCCCTGGTAACTACAGTACTGTTAGTCTTTGAGTAGGACCATGAACTATCATATTTTCCCCAGTGGACAACCATATGTGGTGTGTATAAATGCAAACACGCAAGCTTAACTTTAGGTGTCCATTCAGTGATGTAGTTGCCACACCTCCAGCCACCATTGTTTGTATTGCAAAGTTTGTCTGAACATCTGCTGGCTAATATCAGCATTTTTTTTCTTTGGCTACATGTAGGAAGTACGGCTGATTAAATTTCTAGTCCGCTCATTTAAACTGCCAGTCAAGTTTTTTTTTAAATCCTCTCCCAAGGGCTTGGTTTTTCGTATTACTGTCTAAATATGTATGATATTTGTTGGATCTGATAGCAGCATTAGCAAACCACACCAGTGACCAGGATCATCCTTTCCAAGTAGGGCATTGAGGAGACTATTCAGACAGTGTTTTTACCTTAGCTCAGACTGGGGCACAAACTGGCAAGCATTTCAGAACATGTTTTTGATGCATAACCTAGCTTTGGTACCTTTATCTGCATTCAGAGAAGGCAGGAGTTTCTTCAGACATAGTCAATATTTAATCCTGAGGTTGTAATGATGGCAAATTATCCTAGGAGGAATTGCCATTGTTGATACTCTGTTTTTTGTGGGCTGTCTCCCTCTAGTATCTTGTAATTAAGCAGACTCATTTCTTAAGGTTATTTGCTTTCTGTATGCAAGAAGCATAGTAAACAGGAAATGAAGTGTCACGCTAAATATTGATGGTGCTGAATTTTAACTACATAATTCTGCTGTGGCTATCTTTTACAAGGGTTATCCTGAGACCTTGGTATAAAAATATGCAATGATATTTATAAAAGAGAATTAGTTGTGCTTTGTATCCATTTGTGTGGATTTGCATAGGTGTCAGTGATCAGTTGATATCCAGTTTCATGATGACAGTGTTAGTCTTAGACTATAAGTCTTTTATTGCATCTAGTAGGTACAGTAAATCTGCTGAAATCTGGTGAGGCTTAAGGTAATTTATTTTAGTGTCTGGAGGAATAGCTAGAAGTCTTTCGTAATGTCAGATCCTGAATTGTGCTATGGAATAGACCAGTTACACTGGCAGACTTGATCTAGTTGAGTGCCTTCTAAATTTCTGAAAACCTATTGTAAGCAGCATGTTTCATTGACTTGCATGTTCAGAGAAAGGGAAATGGCAAATTTCGGCCAGATGTTCTCTTGGGTAGTGATTTGGTCACTGGGAAATACCTTGATATAAATACGGATGCATTTAATCATCTCAGATTTAAATGTAAGTTGTTTAATGAGTCATGTTATGTTCTTTTCCTTGGGTGATACTGAAGGATACTTCCAACAGGCTTCAAGCTTTTTGGCAGAGTTGTGCAGTAACATGCATGACACTTATGCACTTTCTTTGATAATTAACAATACTCTCTGGCTCTTGGGTTTTTTGGATTTTTTTTTTTTTTTTGGACTTCTTTTAGGATTTTTTTTTTTTTTTTTTTTTTTTTAGGACTTCTGTCCTAACCTGCTTGTTTCAACTTGAATATCTAATTTTAGTTGAATATAAACAGAATGGGAGGTTCAGACATGATGCCAGAGAATGGATGTTTCATCAAATGAATAACATTCCATGTCAACAGTATTGTAACCCTTAATGTAATTTTATGGTTGGAATGGAAAATCACTTGAAAAATATGCAGCTTTCATCATCCAGCACTGTTTTCTTTTTAACAGAATTATATAAGAAAATTTTAGAAAACACTATGACTGCTACTGGAATAGATACTGCTAAACTCTATCCCATTTTGATGTCATCTGGACTTCCCAGAGAAACCCTTGGACAAATATGGGCTTTAGCCAACCGTACCACACCTGGGAAACTTACAAAAGAAGAACTTTATACTGTCCTGGCTATGATTGCAGTAACTCAGGTATGATTGACTAAGAATTTGCATTGGACTGGAAAGAGAGACTAATCTCCCCTCGCTGCATTGTAAATGACTCATGTAACTCTTCTGCTGTATGTTGAGCCTAAACATGTGCTTAAACGGTGAGGTGAAAATACTGGCTATGCTGAAGTCCACAGCAAAGTGCCTGTTCATTTCAGCAAAACTCTGATTTCACCCTCTGCATTTATAGCTGATTTTATTTCTCTCTCTTGATACCTGTTTGCATTTTTTTGCACATATAAAATTGGATGTGTTTTTTCTATTCTGCTCTGTGCATCCTTATTTAGAAGACAATCCTGTGCCTACAGCTATATATTTAAGGACTTGAACAGTAGAGGAGCTTTGCTAGCTGTTCAGTTTCAGTGTTTGTTTTGGGTCATTAGTGAAATGTCGCACATATTTCTAGTTTGAGTTGAAACTTGTCTGAAATCTCAAAAAACCACAATGCAAATCTTATAATCTGTAGTAAGGCTAAAAGTTGGCATAAAAGAAACCTGGACTGTAGCTTGGACAGTGAAGGTCAGTTCTGTTGTACTTCATCAGAGCTGTTTGGGAGGGGGCAAAACAGCAACAAATCATGTTCAGCTTGGCTTTAGCTGGTGGTTACCCAATCCACTGACTAAAAAGAGCGCAAGAACTCCGAGTGAGTCTGTGAACCTGTCCGGGCTTTAGCACTGTGCCATAAATTGTGTCGGCTTCAGCATCAGGTGTCTTAAGTAGGATTCACCTTAATCGCATCAAACTCTGACTCTTTGCTAGCAAAAGGCAGAAATCAAGGTTGACAGTCTCTGCTGCTTCCTAGTTTAGTGGCATAAATTTAGCTGGGAAACAACACCTAAAGAAGGAATACTCGTATGTAACATGCACTGCATACAGCTGTCTTTATTTTTCCCCTTAACAGAGAGGAGTACCTGCAATGAGTCCTGACGTTTTAAACCAATTTCCAACTGCCCCTGTCCCTACTCTAAGTGGATTTCCAATTTCATTACCTGCTACAGTGAGTCAGCAGCCTATGATGCCCTCTGGACCACCAGTCTCCATGCCTCTGAACATTGGACAAGCAGTCATAGGATTAAACATAACAACACCAGTGGGTGGAGCTACAACACAGGTTTCTAGTGGTTTCATGCCATCTTACCCCACAAATCAGGTTGGTGCTCTTTGTATTGCATGATAAACCTGTTATCCCTGAAAAGGAATTAGCCCGACTTTGTATCAGGGCTTCGTGACGAAAACTGGATTTTAAGTAAGCCATAAAAATGAAACGGAAATCTAGAACGTGCCCTTTTTGGCAATGTAAAACCACACTACTGTAAGCCACTTGGTTTCAACCTGTCCAAGTGAAATGAAAAAGGATAGGTTCCATTTTGAAACTTTCCTATCACAGAAGATGCTTCTGGTTACGGCTGAGATGATACAGTATTTAAAGTGAGTTGTGTGTAAACTAAACAGGGGTGCCTGTTACCTGACTGGTAAAATGAAAAGGAGGTCCATTAGGTAGAAAAGAAAGTTTGGCACCAAAGACAAAGAAAAAGATCTGCCTAATACCCAGTGCTTTCTAGAAACAGAAACTGATCTTGGTAGTCAGTTTGGTTTGTCCTGAATCCACATAATTTCTTTTGATGTGTTGCTGTGTGTACTTAGTGATTTGCCTGCATAATGTTCTTCTTATATTCAAAGATAACTTGGCCAATTTTAATTTTAATGGTTTCAGTATCTGGGCCATTCATGTGAACAAAATGAAATGTTATATTTAACAGATCTTTTGAACATGTATTGCAACCCTAAACATCTTCTAGGGTTGTTGTTGTCATCATTTATTTACCATGGTTGTGTGGAACAGGATCTTTGAAATTTTGTTCCAATTTTTTTGGAGCCTGAAAAATTGCTACATGGTTGGGTTTTTTTTTGATCTGGACTTCTCAATGCTGGTTGATTTCCCTGTAATGTCAGGCTTGTTTTTAGCATACTCTTTGCTAATACAGATATTCAGGGTACTGTGCAGAAGTGTAGCAATCACCAAATTTAGTTTACAGATTTTTTCATGTTGTGCAACTCCTTATATCTAGCGTGAATTGTAAATATTACCAAGTCTTCATTTCATGCTTCGCCAACCTCTTGAGGTGAGTTACAGGAATGTTAAGCAACAAGTAAAGATTTACATGAGTTAATGCATCATAGTTTGGAGGAAAGAAAGCAAGAGTGTGTGGCCCATTATCCTTTATTTCCATGGTTAGCTAGGAATAGAAATTGTTGCAAAGCTATATCGCAGAAAGCAAGAATATCCTGATTCAAAAGCTAGTAATTACTATATCATCGTTAGAGTAAATAGGACAACATGCAAAAGATGGAATAGCTGAGTTGTCTGGTGTACATGAAATAGCTTGAGTCTTTCTCAAATTTTTTTGAAACAATAAAGAGAACTGATATCACTCAGCCATGTCACTCTGGGTTATACCTTCATGGTTTCGGTGCTTAAAATATAAAAACAAAAAATGTTTAAGCCTAGGTAATTGAAAAATCCATGTTCTGTTGAACTGAGCAAACATTTCTGGATGCTTTGGAGTTGTGCCCAGTATCCACTCTGTAACTGCTGCCTCCCTCTCTTGACTTGTGGGATTTTTATACCTCTCTTGTCTGTCCTCTGTAAATCTGTCCTGACTTTAGTGTATATAGCACACTGAGTGATCTTGGTAACGGGTCTACTAGTGGCCAGGAGCTCCTGTGGAAAATAATTTCAGCTGCAACTGCTTCTCTCTCAAGTCTGTTATGACCTCTTTGTTCAAAAGACGGATTAAAAAGTTGCAACCCAGGAATGGAAACTAAAACATAAATTAGCATTCAGACCTCAGAAATAATAAAACCAAAAGATCACCTATCATCTGCTGTTCAAAGTAGGCTCCACTTGGAAACCTTGTATAAGGCACTGTAGTGTCTGATCACCAAGTTGATGTGGGGAGTTGAAATAGAGCACTAGCAAGGTGTGCCTAAACTTAACTGGCTGTTCTTCTGTGGTGTGGCAGACCAGAGGTTCTGTGATAGGCCTATTGATTTAAAATATGAAAATCAATAGTACAATTCCTACAGCATTCCCTCTGTTTTAATGGGATGGCAAATTTAATTACCCTTTCCTTCAAGTTCCAACTTTCATCACACCACAGAACTTTGTATTGATAATGAGTAGGCATATCGCTAGACTGTCAGGAGGAAGCTGGAGGCATCAACTGTTGGGTAGCGTCAGTAAAAAAAATGTTGGCCTTTAAAAGCGTAGATGATAGGTTGGACATATCAGATAAATACAGCGAAATGTCAAAATATTCGGCATTGTACGAGCTAACAGCGTTGATGCTGTAATTTGCACCATCAGTTTCTATAGTGCTGTAATGCCAGTGATGGATGCAGTTACCACACCGACACCATTCTTGCCTGTTTTAATGCCTTCACTTAAAGGGTTTTAAATGATACGCAGAGTAAATCATCTGGCATCTAGAAATGGATCGTCAGAAGCAAGGTCTAGGTATGTTGGTGGGACAGTGGGAGGAACTTTGTACAGCAGACGCTCTGCTTATTTCATGGATGAATAAAAGGTGTCAGCTTCTAACACAAAATTCACTCTGTCCATAGAGCTGTAGAAAAGTGAGATAGCAATAGATTTTGTTCACATGGACCAGTTCAGTATCATTTAATGCCTTTTTGTAGGGCCTTGTCTATTCCTTTTTTTAAATTGTTTATCTGTATTTAAGGCTTTTTCAGTGGATTCATAGGCAGATTACTAATTAAGTGCATATTTCTGTATATATTTTTGAAAATCATTAATTTCTGTGGTCCAGGTAGTAAAACCAGAAGATGATGACTTCCAGGATTTTCAAGATGCTTCGAAGTCTGGTTCGCTTGATGAGTCTTTCACTGACTTCCAAGGGGAGGTAACTGGATCATCCAAACCAATCGGTTCTCAGCACCGGAGCAGGTAGAGTAGATCTGAGAGTGTTTTTTTTTCCAGAAAATTAAAAATCCTTTAAGAAATGTTTTCCACTTTTTAACCCATGTTTTGTACCATCACCCCATATTGACTCTGGCAGTTTTCATCAATGGTTTCAGAAATCTTAATTACAATGAATCAAAACTGACATTTGATGTACCATAGATGGTTGGCCATTCTTGAGGATTTCATTCTTCATGCTGAGATTAAATTGGATAAAAAAGGGGTATGGAATAAGTTTTCAAGTGTTTATCCTGTTGTACTGGCAGTTGCAAGTTCTTTCACACTGCATTCATGCTCGTATCTTTATATATAGCTACATACTCAATCCGGTACACTCAGGAAAACAGGTACTGAATCAGATAAGCTCTGCACTTGGCATTATATGCTGTCAATAAAGGCTTGGCCCAGTGCCTACTGATGTCCCTTGCCTTTGAGCAGGTCCTTGGTATGGTCCCCAAACCTCATGTGACAAGGGTTGTCTTTCAAACTCTTTCTTTTAAATGGCTCTTCCCACTGGGTAGTGTCTTTTAATGCATCTTACTCTGCTCTCTTCCATTTTGGCCTGACCTTGAATTGTAACGATTGCCTTCAAATTTCTCTTTCATTATGTGTTAGCAGTCTTCTAGGATCGTGGTCACTCAGCACCTTGCAAGTTATGTAGTCCTTATAGAATATTCCCATAGCAGCCATGGAATGAGCAGCGTGGAGTGGCGAAAACCCTGCTTCCTTGATTTTAAGTCTAAATATTGACCTTTCACACAGCTGGCTTTCAGTTTTTAGTGTTCAAGAAGTCCTTTAAATTGTATTTGTTCACGCTGTGTAGGGTAGAACAATATACTGCTTCCAATTACCTAACTATAATCAGTTTTGGGTACAGAACTTGTCTTTTTTTCTTTTTTGTATCAAGTGGGTAGTTCTTCTGTGCAAATGGAACAAATGGTTTAAAGGTGATTAGTGATTGCTAGTTGCTTCCTTGACAATGACTTCAGACAAAAATAGAGTGAATTGTTCAGCTGCAGTGTGCGTAAAATGACAGTCTGAGTCATAGCTTTTCATGAAAGGAATTTCATTTTGCTAGTTTAAATCAATAGCACTACGTTAATCTGAAGGTGCTTCATATATTATTAGGCTTTGTTTTATATTCTTCTTAGTTTTGCCATTAATAAAATTATTCTATTAATTAAAGCCTTAGCAGAAGCATAGTTTTTGTTAAAAGCTCCATAATCAGAGTTGAATCATGAGACATCAGGGATTTCTCTTTTCCATCACAGTAGTTCCCTTTATTTGGTTGTAAAAGCATTTGCTTTTTGAACAGAATGTTATGATGAACTATAGTCTAATTGCTTATGAAGCTTTATTTAAAAGAAAGCCATCTGTAGAGCGCTGATGATTAATCGTTATATTTGCCAAGATTGGATATCAGACCGCCTGTTTTGTGGTGATGTGAAATTAAATTATGTTACCATAAGCTCTATATACAAATAGAGCTTATGGTAACATAATTTACCACCCAATCTTGGCAAATATATTATATTTTGACATTGCACTGTGACATCGCATCACAGACCACCATTAGCAGGAGTGTGCAAGTGCGAGGTTTGTATGTTGCTTGTAAGCCACTGATAAGGCATTTTAAATGGCTCTGGAAGAATTCTTGCTGTAGGCCAAAAAACTCCATAGAAATCATTCACGTTTTCAATGTGCATAGTATTGAATGGCATAAACTAGAAGTAAAATGCAGTCATTCATATGTAAAGGATGCTGTTCTGCAGAGCTGCCAAGGTCTGATAAGGGGTGGGAGCAGGAAGCAAAGCTCTTACATTACGTTTTTAAATCTTTCAGGAATTGCTAACACAGGATTGGGTTATTACGGAAGCTTACTCTACAGAGTAGAACGCATTTGTGCAGAAAGTATGTTTGTATAATTATGGAATAATCCTTACTTGGCTGAATAGACGGCTACCTAAACTTGCTGATTTAGCCTTGTGTAGAAATTCAAACTTTGCCTTTTGCTTATATTGGAAAAGTGGATCTGTTCTCATCTCATTTTTGCAATATGCAATGTAATATAATCAAAAGTGGAGATTTGGAAGCCCAGGGTTTTCAAAGTCTTAGGCAGCTGGTGATTGTTACTCTTTTTCTAGTCCTTTCAAGGATACTTGTACTTAAGGCATTGTGGGTGATGTGATTAATGAAACTACAGTGTTTCACAAGGATTTGTGTTCTCTTCTGGCTGAACAACTGCTGTGGCGCATATATGAAAAGTTTCCCTCCCTTTTTTTTTTTTTCCCTATGTAAAAATTAAGAGGTTTAAGGCACCTTTCTTCTCTGTGGCCCAGTGGACTATAGGTAAAACTTCAGTGGGATAATAACTTGTCTAAGATTAATGGGGCTGGCATAGGGATATTACTACTGCACAGCTCCTTTGTAAATGTAGTTTTAAAATGCAGTAGTCAAATAAGTCCTTTTATCGAATGGTGGGGGAAAACGTGTTTTAAATGTGTGAGCACAACTAATAATTCGTGTCTTAATTTCTGTTTGCTTTAAATTTAGGGAGGGTTACAGATTTCTTATGGTGCATGAAGGAACTATGATTCTATGTGTCTTTTCTTTCTTTTTTTTTTTTTTTGCCTTTAGTGTTCCTTCTTTGCTAATGCCACTATCTGGCACTAAAACACCATCTTCAACTGATAAATACGCTGTGTTTAAAGGAATTGCTGTTGATAAGCCTTCTGAAAGTGCAGCTACACTTGGAGGTAAAACAGAAACTGTTGAATTGCATGTAATTTAACATTTAGCTTAATTGTTCATATTTCAGTGTTGCTTTTGATATTGGTATGATGTTAATACGCAATGTTTAGCATGCAAGATGATAGTATTTGTGCCAATTTAATCTGCAGTATAGTTGATTGCAGCCTAATTTTGCAAATCTTAATGTAAATGATCCTTTTTTCTTTTTTTTTTTTTGTATTCCAATAGATGGTGGAGACAAGTACAGTGCTTTCCGAGAATTAGAACAGCCATCAGAGAGTAAATACCTAGGTAAGCATTTGGTCTCATAGAGCTGTTTTAAGGATTTCTTCAGGCTTTTTAATGATCCTGCATAAACTGAAAAAGTCCCACTGCTGGGTTTCAAGGGTGATGCTTCTACAGTGCCTCCAAACAGGTCAGCAAGAAGCTTCCTGACATCGTTAAGGATCTGTATTAAAACTTTCCACAGTCTTGTTTGTGTGTGTGTGTTGCGGAAGACTAATCCCTCCATTGTAGGTGCACGTGAACACTAACCTTGGATCAGCATGCAATAGGATTTTGTCTCCCCTTGATATAGGCTGGCTTTAAAAGCGAGGCATTGTACGAGCTTAGAAGTTAGCATTTGGGGTGTAAATTTTGATTTTTTTTTTCTTTTTGTTTTGAAGCTTTATGTTGCTATGGTACATATAGCTCGCTCTAGTGCACTGTTTTTGGTGTACAGAACCTTGCTAATAGAGTTGCTTATTTAGCTCAGAGGGGCCAGTTTGCCCTTAATTATTTTCATTTCTGAGAGTGTGTGAAAATTAAACCTAACAACCCTTTGACATACTACTTGCATGTAATTGCAGCCAGAGCAGCCTACCTAAGCTCTTTCCAGAGCACGCCATCTGTAATTCATCTACATAACATAAGCAGCATGGTCACCTTTTTATTTGATGGGAAAGAAATCTCTGAAACCCTCTTGGTTTCCCACAGTATTGCTAAGCTAAGCACAGGATAAATGCTTTGATAATTTAACTTCAGGGGAAGATCTACTCTGAGGCTCTGCCTACATGTTGTCCCTGTATTTAAAGAGGAGGAAAGGCTTCTGGAAGAAAATATATGCATGAGTACAGAAAATATAGTGCCAGGACCTCTCAACCAAATTTTGTAATAGAAACCTGATTTGGGTGCAGAATTTGTGGTTCATCGGCTTTCCAGGATCAGACATTAGAATTCATTTGTTTCACTTGATTTGTGTCTGTCTGCTTTATTACTTGTAAGGAAAAAGAAAGTTATTTCTGAATTTGCAAACTGCCTAGCTCTGATCACCTTTAACCCTTTCACCAGCTTACATTTCTAATGGAAAAGTTTGCAATCCATCAGTAAGTTTAGTTTGCTGTGATGTTTTAATTTTGGTTAATGAAAGTCAATTTCACAAATTCTTTGTACTGTTGTTGGACCAGGTGAATTGAAGAAAAATGATCATATTTCAGGTGACATTCATGTCAGCCTAATACAGTTGTAACAAAAATCCTCTCAAATCTTCATAGCTTAAGCCAACTTAAAATGTCACATGGTGGTGTGGTAGCTATGGTAGCATTTGTGAAACTGACTTGAATCTTAATAGTGCACTTTTAAAATATGAATTGAAATCTGTGTATGTGTTGGGCATTTTGTTGTCTTGTGAAGTAATTGATGCATATTTTGTAGCAAGTGGTATTTGTGCAGATATATGCTGGTGAATGGGTTAAACAAATTTAACAGAAAAAATTTGCACTTTGACTTTCAAATTGCTGTGAGATGATACATAATTAGAATAAATTTCTGTTTTACTTCAGGGTTCATTCTCTGTGTGGTTAAAATGTTTTGGTGAATCAGCTTTCTAAGTTTTTTCTTGTTCATACATTCTGTCTTTCAATACAAAAGAAAACCCCTTTCTCTGAGTATTGAAATGATGGTCAGTTAAATTCCATTATATTACATTCAGTTTGCAGTCTAAGACATTTTAAACTTACAAATGGTTCTGTTGCAGCTCGAAAGGAAGGTATACAGCTCTAATCTGTAGGCACCTAGATACAGCTGTAATCAGTCTTAGTCAGGGAGCAGTGCACCATGAAAATGAACAAGACCTGTGTTTTTAAGCTTTTGTAAACTTCTGATCGCTTGACTGCCTTTCCTCCATGTTTGGATAAACTGGGTAGATGAAGGGGAGTAAGCTTTTAGTAGGAAGGTGTAAAATGGTCCACAAGGATAAGTTAGGATGTTGTTGAACTGGTATGCTGGTGGGTGTTTTCCCTTCCTTTTAGTTCAGTTCCTTATTGTGTAGAAAGTGTCTTGTAATCTCTACCTTTTCTATGATCTTCCTGTTTTCCATAATGAATACAGATGTTTTTTTAAAAAGTGATTGTCTGGTATCTGAGGCCAGCTGCTGCCTTTGCAGATCAGTCTGTTCCTTCTGTCCACCTCTCTCAGCTTGCCAGTGCTGCTGCTGTCCTCTGAAGAAACCATGTGCCTTAGTTCTGACTTCAAAATGCCAGTATTTTGAAGTGAGGAGCGGTAGAAAAGGGGTGACGAGAATAGGTTTCTAGCAGAAAGTGTACAAGATCTACATTTTATAACAAAGCAGTGGCAGGTTCTAAGGACAGAAGATTGTGTCCAATGACCGAATGCAATACAGTATTGAGCACCTCCTAAACTTTTCACTTAAAAGCATGTGTTGATATTAAATTCATGAAAGTGAGTTTCTTGTGGTTTGAGGCTGTTATGTATTTGTAAACTTTTCGAGATGATAAAAACGGGGAAGTATTGAACTTTCAAAAATTGCGTGGCCTTCAGACATCTAATTTGCAGTTTAATATGCCTCCATAGCTATGTATTTGAGTAGGGTTTCATTAAAACATTGTGACATTGCATGAAATAACTTGTTTGCATGGTGTGCGTGTGGCATGCCTGCTTTCATTTTAAGATCTTACATATTGCTCTGCTTTTTCCTCTCGCCTTCAGGAGGAGATAGCTTTGCAGAATTCAAATCTGCAGGAGCTGATGATGGATTCACAGATTTCAAAACCGCTGACAGTATCTCGCCACTAGACCCACCTGCAAAAGAGAAAACTTTCCCTCCATCCTTCTCTTCCCTTCCTATCCAGTCAAAGCAACAAGTGCAAGCAAAATCCTCTCTGAATCTGGAAGACTTAGATCTCTTTTCCTCCCCTGGAGAGAACAAAACGCTTCCATTTCCACCTGCCTTTAGTTCTTCAAAATCAGCCTCTTTCCCTGCACCCCCGCCTCCAACATCTACTGCTCAACTAGCACCCAGTAAAAGCTCAAGCCTGGCTGATGACTTCGGAGAGTTCAACCTTTTTGGAGGGTTTCCAAATTGTGCGTCAGCTGGGGCACAAGATGACTTTGCGGATTTTATGGCTTTCAATAACAGTAGTGGCTTTTCTGAACAAAAAACAGATGACAAATACAATGCTCTAAAACAAGAGCCCAGTCCTGGTCCTTCAACCAGTTCTTCTCTGAGTGCGATGAAGACTGGGCAGAATTGTGCTGCTGCTCCCACTAAATATGATATCTTCAAGCAGCTTTCTCTGGAGGGCGCTGGCTTGGGCTATGAGGAGCTGAAAGACAACACCCCTTCTTCTGTGAAAAGTGATGACGACTTTGCTGATTTCCACTCTAACAAGTTTTCTTCCATGTGTAATAATGCCGATAAATCCCTGGTAGACAAAGTAGCAGCATTCAAACAGGCTAAAGAAGACTCTGCTTCTGTCAAGTCTCTGGATCTCCCTTCCATTGGTGGCAGCAGCGTGGGCAAGGAGGACTCTGAAGACGCCCTTTCTGTTCAGTTTGACATGAAACTGGCTGATGTGGGAGGAGATCTTAAGCATGTCATGTCTGATAGCTCTTTGGATTTGCCAACAGTTAGTGGCCAGCACCCTCCAGCAGCAGGTGAGGAATTGGTTAGATTGCTCTGGTAACGTAGGCAATGGGGAGATGTCAGTAATGTTCCTCTGTGTGCTAAATTACAGTATTATGCACTAGTCTTTCAGTTGTGAAAGGCTTCTAAACGTGTGCACCTGCTAGTTGCCAACCCTTCACAGGGCAGTGTTGTTGTTTGTCTTGGGCAACTCTAGATTGGGCTGTTTGGATTTAATCCTAGTTTATTTTTGAGATGTGACCACGCAGTATTAACGAATACCCATTAGCATTTGTGTCTCTGAAGAGATTTGAACGAAAACTCTTCAAAAGCAAACAGTGTTATCCCACGTGAGCAAACTTGATCAGTGGCATTGAGAGCCTTTCTCTAATCTCGTGGTTTCAGCTGAGCACCTGGCTGGGGGGACCCGGCCCACTCCTTGCTTCTGAAAATTTAGGCAGAACACTAATTTGCGCTGTCACTGAACAACTTTCCAGCCAGTGCCCTTTAAAGTGGGGTTGCTTCCACTGTTAGCCAGCACTCAGTCATATTGGAAATGAAGGTATTATAGACAGTGTTACTGTAAATGAAGTGAAACTAGTTATTTTAGAGTTAATACTTACTGGATGTAATCATGCAACGAGCCTATATATGCTAGTATGGTAATCATTAGCTTATGGAGCCAAATTTAAAACCAAGTGACTTAACTATATCCTTATTAGGTTATCCCCCTTTTCATTTCCCTTTATGAAAGTATTCCTAAGAGACCATGAACTAAGTATCTCCAATTTGTTTGCATATCATAATACAAATTTCCCAAGTGTCCTGTTTTTTTTTTTTTCTTTTTATATGTACATAGAGAGAAAATGTAGTTCAACGTTTTGTGGCCTTTAATATTACGGGAAATATTACTGTGTTCTAGTGACAACTATTATAGAATTGAAGGCTTTTTTTGAATGGAGGGGCACACAAATTGTAAATGGAAAACTATTGCTGCAAGAATTGGGTATTTCCATATGAAATATTTCTTCCATTTTTGCAGAGATGGGTAGGAAAAAAAAGTACTGTAATTTTGCATTATATGATATTTTTAAGTAGGGGAGAATATTAAGTTGGTGACTTTGACATGGAAGATACTCTATAACAGGGTACAAAATATCAGGAATAATTTTATTAGCAAAGACATTTAATTTTTCATATTACTGCTTGGGAAAAATTCCAAGCTTAATGGGCTGTTAAAAAATGTAGTACCTACAGAGTGTTCTTGAATGTTTACTTTGGTTTTGAAAGCACTTTTTCCTAATATTTTTCTAGCCTTTTTGGTGGTAGCTTGATTTATGTAGCTCTTCTCCTATATACGAGCTTCATTGGCCACAGCAATCAGTAACTGATAATTTCCATTTGTGGCAGGAAAGATATTTTTTGTTGCTGTTTTTGTTTAAAAGGATTAGCTAATCATGCGCTTGATGCAAAACTTTTGAACTCTGAAGTATTAATTAGAAGCTATTTTTCTGAAACCAAACCAAGAAAAGTGTATTCTTTCACGGTGCCAAGTTAGATGTTTTTCACAAGGAGAATTTTATTGGACTTCCTCTTTTGGTTTCACAGTCGAGCTTGTTCTGAACAATATTTGTTAAAATATCTAAATGATATTTGTGCTCATGTGTTTCTTTATGTATGTTGGATACATTTCAAGCTATGAACCAGTGATGTTCAAGTCTTTTTTTTTTTTCTTTTTATCAGTTTACATAAAATCTGCTTTTTTTTATTTATTTTTTTCTCTGTAAATTTAATGTTAGAAAGGGACAGTATCCCTTTATAGTCCTTATTACAAGGAGATGGCTGACATGTTAGAAAGGGACAGTATCCCTTTATAGTTCTAATTACAAGGAGAGGGCTGCCCAGCCACTGGGAACCATTTTTGTTGTCTGCAAGGACTGTGCAAGTGTATAAAATGATGAACTGGAGGAGCTGGGGCTTATTAAACTCTTTATTTGACATTTCGGACACTAGCACAACAATACAGGAGTCTTACACTTTGCCCACTGAGAGTTGACACTACTGATTCTGGGAGTATAGGGGCAGGTTTCCTGCGGTGGGCATAGGGAATGGAGGAAAATCAACCCTTCCAATTTGAATTACTTTAGCTTTTGGGGCGGGGGGGGGAAACCCTTTTCAAGCTCTCTGTAGAGGGGATACTGTCTCTTTAAACTTTGTACCAATTCTTTGTGTGGAAGGTAGACTGTACTAATGTTGCCTGATTTCTCTTGCCTATACTCAGTATAACCCTTTGAGCACTTGCTGCATGTTGTTGATTTTTCAACCCAGCTGCTTCTTTTATACCAAATTAAATTTTTATTTTTTTCTGACACTAAAGTGTTTTAATCAGCATTGAGCCATGTTGCGTGCATCAGCATTGGTTTCAAATTCAGTTGACGGTTGCAGCAAGGGTTTCTACCCTTGGCCATTTGTATCCTCAAAGGGTTATCCAATTTGCTGCACTTACAAATCTGTAAAAGTATCTTTTCTTTGGCATTATTGGAAATTTCTGTATATTTTAATCAACACCAGGTTTTTTGCTGCTTTTCTAATGTCTTATTTCAACTAAACATTTTCCTGTGTGAATGTGCCTTCTCAAATCTGCTCTGATATCTCTCTTCTGCAAATATTGACCTGCATGCTTTATTCTAATGACGCCCTTAAGATCTCCTATGTATCACTATCTTTTGTGATCTGTAAGTCCTGCTGTGTTAATAAATATTATCTTGGCATATTTTGAAAGTGTGGGGATGTCTGTGATTTGTTTTGTGATCCAGAAAGATCTGTGGGTGGCTTTTTTTTCCCTCTGGAAAATACAAAGTTTAAAGCTATAGTATCCCCTTGAATTAGCCTGCCTGCTTCTAGCTCATTGTACGCTGCACTACAGTTCTTTGAACACACTAAACTGAATGCCTTGACCTTCCTTCCTGTGCACTTCGGAAACTTTAAATATTAGGCTAACCTTCAAACAGTCTCAATAAAAGTACATGAGAGAGTTGAGTCAGCGGGATGTCTGGCCATGGCAGCATGGGTTTGTGAATCCTTATTGCTAGGGAATGGTGATAGTTTGACAACGCTGAAGAATGAAATATCCTGTTTCCCACATTCTGCCTCTTCTACATTAATACTTCTGCCTCTTTACTCTTCTGCTGTTGATAATGAAGGTGCCAGTTGTGGGGTGGGTTTTGTGATTTGGACCTGGAGTCTACCGAACCCTGACTAGACACATGAAAAATAATCACGTGTCATATATGGCCAAACAGTGTTTTGATGCAAACTACCTTCATACCCTGGAATGAACTTAACTGGTTATTTAAAAGCAAAAGGCACTTTCCCACTTCCCTGACCTAGCCTGTCCTGACTCAATACAATTTAAACACATAGGTGGCTGTTAAAAACTTGCTGTAAATATTTTAGTGCCCCCCCCCCATGTAATTTGGGAATCTCCTGGATCCTAGAATCACTAATGCTTTTGCTATACTGCTGCTATTTTGTATCACAAGATAAGATTCTACAAATGATGATGAAAAGCTTGTTGCATTCATACTTTACAACTCTGCTTGTAAAATCAGGGTGTTCTGCCTGTCTGTTTTTTCACTAAGAAGCCATGAAAAAGAGTGAGGATTATTTGGTTGCCAGATTTTGGTTTAAGTTGATATTTTTTTGGGCCATACAAGCAACAGCTGGAGCTAGTGAGAAGAAATGTTTGTCTTCTTCACACACAGCGTGATAAACCGTAAAGAGGAAATTTGGTGTTTGTTTTGTAGAATTTATGCATTTTGTCTTGCCCTCAACTCTTTTTAATCAGCTGACAGATGTAAACCTGGTATTGTAGTTCTGTTCGAATAGTTCAGGTAACCGTACTTGAGGCATGGGAGTGAATGAATTGGAAAATACTGGGTAGTTTCAATTTGATGTTAGTTTTCTCTGTGGTCTTGTTTAATATTTTTTTGACTGTTTGTTTGGTTTTCTGTCCTTGCTTTATTTTCGTAAGTTTGGCTGCCAGATCTAGCTTAGTGTAAAGTCCATGTGAATATTGGTACTTAAAGGCTTTTCCATTTTCCCCCATGAGGAATCTGACAACTATATACACAAATATGTGGAGTTTTTTGTGTGTCAGAGTACACAGCAACTCGCTAAATAGATCCAATTTTAGGACTCCAAAGGATTAAACAGAGTTGTTTTTTCACTCAGAGGGCTAAATGAGCATTTCAGTTTTGCTCCCAAAGCTGAGAGTAATTATCATGCTCAATCACACTCTCTCATAAGATGGAAAAAAGAAATCCTGTTTGGTCAGACTCTAATTCCACCACGTGGGAAGCCTTTTTTTTTCTTCTCCCCTCTACTTGGTTGGAGTTCGTTAGCTCTGGATGGTTTTCAGCCAGAAGTGCTGCTGCTGCTTGTCCTCTACAAGAACGAATTGGAGCAGTCCTGTTTTATAGTTTTTGGATCTTGTGCCTGTTTTCACCAACTGACAAGCTAGCCCTGAATTCCTCCAGTCCACTAATAAGCACGATCCAGCTACAATAGCACAGCCCTCTGCACTCTGCCTGTCCATACATCTCGGTCCTGACCTGGAGGCATCTTGCCTGAAAAAGGGTAGGGAGGAAGCAGTTTCCATAGCTGCATCTGTCTTTGGACTCTGTCTAAGACTGCCAACAACATTGCCAGTTGTGTGTCTTTTGTGACACAGATCTCTGTCCACTAGGAATGGAAGTGACAGCTAGCTTGTCTTTATAGAGGTCCCCTAACAGCCTTCACATGATATAACAATGTTTAGACTGAATCCCAATTTGTGGTCTTGAGGTGAAAGGTTCTGAAATAATAACAATAATACAAAAAAGACCGAATAGCCTTCAGATATCGGTCCCAGTGTCATTCTTACCATCAGATGGATTTTCCTTAAAACAATTAAACCACTGACATTGAAAAGTCCCATCTGGAAATTGCTTCCAGACAATGTGCAAACATAATCTAATCTATAGTAGTTGAAGTAGATTATTGTAGTCAGCTCAAATGAGGGATGTCGAGTTTTTTTGTGTAGATTAGATAACACCGGGAAACGGTTTTATAGCAGTATTTCATCCCCCGTCAGCATTCTTCTGTGTGGTCCCTGATGGGTATCCTTCTAAGGCTCATCCACAGCAGCGAGGCTGGTGAGTCGTACTGTAGCTATTCCCAGGCGATGATTAGGCAGACTGTAAATTTAGCAGAGAACATCGTTTAGACAGATCCCAAATGGAAAATGTCGTACAGGAAGTGGGGTAAAGAAGGGGTGGGATCAAATCTTTCACTCTGCACTCCAGCAATGATTGAAACTCTGCTGTTCAACTTCAATGCTCCTTGACAGTCACTGTTTGTAGTGTTGGGACTACAAAGAACCCTTCCCTTTCTCCTTGAAAATTTTTCTTGTTTCTTTTAATGCACAAATCTCTGTTCACATCACTGGTTTCATAGTGCTTGATGTTTGAATAGATCAGCATATGTGCATTGTTGTTAGGCTGTATGAGGACCTGATCAGCACAGGGTGGGTGGACATATGGACCTGACAAATAGCCTTTGGTTGTCCCTTGGGCAATTTTTATGGAGAACTGGACACTTATTTTCTAATACAGTTTATGGATTCTCCATATATCCGAATTCTGTTGAAAGCAACTGGCGGTAAAAGAAGAATTGGTGCATTAAAGCAAACTCTGCTCCAGAAAACCTGCAGTCCGAAATAGCTTACTATTAAATTACCTCGGATTAACTTCAAAACTCATACATATTTTAGTCAACACATTTGATAATTGCTGGATGGTAGCAATTCTTTCATGTTGTACTTGAGTTAAAATTGTGGAAGAAAGGACTGTCTGATTATGTTCAATTTTGTCTTGATTTTTTTTTTTGTTGCAAGTGGGGGGGTTGGTTGGTTGGTTGTTTTTCAAACCACGGGACTATGTTGCAATACGCTAAAATGCTTATGAGAGCTTAAGTAGATATTTGAATAGACATAGATATTTGATATCTATCACAGACATTTAAAAGACATTTCTTTTAAAAGAGACAGATCCATCTGCTGTACTCCATTTTGGTCATGTCTAATGCAGCTTCATTGGCATTTCTGTAAACCTCGTTCATTTTCATCCCGTGTGTTTTCTCCACATTTGGTAATTTGGGCATCCATATGAATTTATTCCTTAGCGAAGTTTAATTTGACTGCAAGATACACTGGTGGCTGGCCTGTTGGAGGCTAATATGATCCTTCTTTAATAAAACGGCAGTGGAATCATTAAGATATTTTATATTGTCATAAATATAAAAAGCATTGTGTATTATATCCTTTCAGAAGGACGCCAAGAACTTGACAGCATTGTTATTAAGGGATCATTGCCTCATTTTAACATATTACACTATAATATATTGAATACAAGTTTTGTGGGTAGAATTATGGAAAAAGTAGTTAAGAAATGTTTTGCATGATTCATTCATGCCTTGATTTACTTTGACAGGACAATTTGTTGCTTTTTTTTTTCCCCCCCAAAAAAGTGCTGATGAAGTTTTACTCAATATATGTTGAAACGTAATGCAGGCTGCCAAAAATGCTAATCAGTCTTGAAAATCTATTTTGCGCCTTGCCATTCTGCTTACGTTCATCATGAAATAGTTTCCAATATAGGAAGTGCAGGACACTAATCCTGCTTAGCTAGGAAGATTACAGTATCTTGAAAGCAAAAAACATGAGAGAGAATTTGGAATGGTTTAAGCCTTTGCTCTTTCAGTAATATATTTTTCAAGAAGTTTTGCGCTCTCCCATTGGTTTAAAATGTGAAGTCCTTGGAGGAAGAAATTTCTACAGATATTTCTGGGTAGGAACTGTATTTTTCTAAAGACGGTGCTTAGCTCTTGGAATTACTTGAGATTTATTTTCAGTTAACGATCACATGTTTTGAATGAATGCTGCCACTAATGCACATCCATTTAAAAAAAAAAACCCTTTGAATTGCCATAACAACATTATTAAGCTCTTATTATGCCAGAGGTTATAGCTGAAGTTCAAATGCTGCAACTAATTTTTTTTCATTAAACTTATCCGCGGTCTCTAGAGTAGAAGCAGTTGCAGGAACAGATCTGAACAGTGTTTAATAAAACATCATTGTGCCAATAATAAAAATACCCAGATCAAAAAGAGTTCCCTAGGGTCAATCATTGAATGCTTTTCACATGTAACCTGCTTATCTGTATATTAATCATGTGGCAAGGTGCTCTGCAGCTTTTCAGGAAAAGAAAGAATGAGAGTTTTTCTGTATTACTCGGTAGATAATTTAATTGGGAGCCAGATCAGCCTTTTAAATCTGGTGCAGGTTGCAGTCATCACAAGGATAATGACTCCCATTTCCCACACAGGGCAGCTTTTAACTAGGAGCATGTGCTAGCCAAACTGGTGATTTTTACAATGACCTTAAAACAGGATTTATTATAACAACTTGTTTGGCTTCCAACATTTTAGAATTGCATCCATATTTATTTTTAGTACTTAGTTTTTTAGTACATTTCTCTGGGACTCTCCTAGCTATGAAACGATCTTACTCAGGAGCCATTATACATTTTTTTGAGTAATCCCAAAGGAGTGAACTATCATTTTGCTGCCTTTGCCAGGAAGGTGGAGTAGAAGCCTAGCGTATGGGCTAAAAAGCATTGGGGATTCAAAACTGTGTTGTAAACCCTTTGCTGACTCAGTGCGACCTTGAGCCACAGGTCAGATTGAAAGAAAATAAAACAAAGTAAATTGGTGTGGGGTGTGCTCACAGTCCAAGTTGCTTCTACTTGTTGATTAAAAGAAGTAGCTGATCACAGTGGATCCTGAAGATGCTCGTAAGATGATTATCACTGTTTATTTGATGAATGCTGAAATAGTGAATAGTGACATGGACACTGTTATCATTAGGTTCCCGAGTCGACACACTGGTGGGGTAAAGAGTGATGTGCTGCTTCTAGCACTGTCCTGCTCTCATTACTCTGGGTTTACATTTTTAGAGGCTTTTCTGGCAGCTTTTAATGCTAGGCACTTAGTGGTTGGGTTTTTCTACATGAAAACCTAGCTTTGAGGCACAGTCCCTGGAGGTAAGTAGTTCCTCGTCGAGCCATTGCAAGCCAGCCCGCTTCCACCTCTCTGCCTTGCTTCTGCCCTGGTTCATTTTGTGCACATGATTTCAGGTCCATGCCTTTTTACACCCAGATAAGATGAGGATAATCCTTGTCGGACAGATTTAAGGTCTGTATGTACCCGGAGATGTTCAGATGAAAGAGGCTACACAAATGCAAAGGACTGTTGTTGTTACTGAGATGCTATCGGGCACACATGCTGCAGCAGCACAAACCGTATTCCTGAGGAAAATCAAATCTGTGACGCTTTATGCCCCACTGTCTCATTGCAAAGGAGCTCTTTGCTTTTTTTTGGCTGCAGCCATTAAACTTGTCTGTGATCATTTTGCACAATTGTTGGACTTCCTGATTAATCATGTATGTGGGTCAGGCCGGGAAAGCAGCCTAAAGCAGCTCTGCGTGCTCTTTCCTTCCAGTAAAATGAGTAAATGTAGGCAGAAATGTGTTGTTAAAATGGCTTAATCCTCAGGCTGGTATAGCCAGATTGAATAAAAAGGGCAGCTGGAATGTCAACTTGTTTCCACACTATCTTTATGAAACCCAAGCTGCTGTTACTGCGTGCAAGCCAGTTAGGACCCAAATGTTTATCAGTGCAGCCTCAGCTAAAATGATGCGAAGAGAACGTGTTTTTCTGGTTTGTGTTTGCTTTACCTTGAGACCATTTTACCCTAGGCGTGGAGCAGCAGCTGGGTGTCTAATGCAAATTGACAATTGTTAATGCCTAGAAACAAATGCCAAACATAGCCTTTTTTTTTTTTTAATGCTTGCACAAAAAGTCTATGGCCCCTGGCTTTTTATACCGCCCCATATGGAACCGTCTCAGTCTAAATTAAAAAAAACAAAAGTTGAATGTGGGTAGCAGACAGTCTAGCAGAGATCAATCAGATCACTGTGTTGTTTCTTTCGGTGGCCTCAGCATAAGAAAAAGGCATCGCTGTCTTTCTCGTACCCATTTAGGGCAGGAAGACGGACCTATTGGCCCATGTAAATACTGGGTAAGTCCTAAATGTTGGATTGAAAGCTTGTGTCATATGGTTAGTTTTCTATCTAGTTATCTGAATCAGCGATGTGTGTAAGCTAAAATTAAAGATCTTTGCAACATTGATGCTCCTGAAACTTGCAGGCTTAAACAAGTGAAGTCAGGCAGTGCTTCTGTAATTCATAATTTTTAAGAACAGGACTTGCTTGCTGTTAAAAGCCTTTGGCATGCTCTTTGCCGACAGCAGCGGTTGTATTTATTCTTTGGGACATATTATCTGGGGGCAAAATAGGGGAGGAGAGCTAGACCAGTTTTCTGTGTGTTTTGTTCAAGGTCGGTACATCAGAAGTAGAGAATTTTTAGATTCCCACATAGCAATTTATAAGATTTATTTTTTGTGCAAGATCTAGATTAAGTCTCACCGACTTGAGATGTCAGCTCAGTGCAGACCCAAGGAAGCTGTTTTCCTGGCTCAGCAAGGTTGATCACCAATAGCTATCATTTCTGTACAGCATAGGGAGATTGACTTCTAAACTTTGGCAGAGTCCCTAATTGTGAGTGTGTGTGTATATGTATTTTTTTTTCCTCAGATATAGATGACTTAAAATGTGCCCAGTTTGGAAACTATAACAGCGGCTCTGCGGTAAGCAGCCTCGCAAGCTATGAGTGGCCAGACAAAGAAGACATTCCTCAGAGCAAGAAGCCCTCTTCCTTTAGCCCAGGGAGTGGATTTTCCTCGGCTACCTCAGTTCTGCAGAAGAAGGAGACTTTGTTTGGCAGTTCGGAAAACATTACCATGACGACAGTTTCCAAAGTGACCACCTTTTTTAGCGAGGAAGCTTTACAGGACGTTGCGTTCACAGCCTTTGCAAACTTCAAAGAACCTGGCCCTACATCCAGTGGTCAGAGTGATGATGATGTTGGAGACTTTGCAAGGCCGTTATCAGAAGCACAGGATACAGCTGCAGTTGATGGAAGCCAAGCGGTTGACTTAGCCCCCGGTGGCATCTCCTCTGAACCACCAAAAGAGTGCACAGATGACTTTGGAGAATTTCAAAGCGAAAAGCCTAAAATCAGCAAATTTGACTTCTTGGTGGCCACGTCGCAAGGCAAGGTGAAATCTAGCGAAGAAATGATCAAGAGTGAACTTGCTACCTTTGACCTCTCTGTTCAAGGTGAGCACGTTCAGGGTGGTTCATAACGCATACAGACACATCTATTCGGTATTCTGCTTTTTATTAGTGAGCAAATGATGTTCTCCTTTGCAGACTGTTCCAAAGCTCATTGGAATAAATCTGAGTCTTCTGTTGAGTTCAGTGGGCATTGTATCGGGCCTTTTTTACAGGTAGCTTCCTACAGATCGAATAGGCCTGGAGCTGGAACTATAACACATCTCGCTTTGGGGAGGCTCAGAGTACTGCTTTTAACACCTAGTGATCAATGTACTTCATTTTTCTGGTTGTCAGTGCAGCCCCATTCACTATTGCTACCTTTAAATGTAAAGGATTTCTTATTTTTCTTTGGATACATGCGGCGAATAATTAGCTTGTACTATAATTTCTCACAGGGTCTCATAAAAGGAGCTTGAGTCTAGGTGACAGGGAGATAAGCCGCACTTCCCCGTCACCAGCTTTGGAGCAACCTTTTAGAGATCGCTCCAATACTCTGAGCGAGAAGCCTGCTTTGCCAGTCATCAGAGACAAGTACAAAGACCTCACGGGGGAAGTAGAGGTAAGGAATGGTCTGCAAAGCCATCCAGGCGATGCTTGCTTGAGCTAATGCAATATTAAAAGTACTCCACCGTTCATCTGTTAGGGATTTTTGGTAGATGTATGGTTTGAGGCCTGATCCTGGTGGGGGAGGTGTTCAGTTGCATGCAGCCTTCAGGCCTTGAATTGTAAGCTGCTTGGGAAGCAGTTCTCTCCTCCAGGTTTCTTCGAAGCCCAGGCTCAGAAAAATTACACCAAGCATCCAAGGTGACCCAAAGTATAGTCAGTGTTGTATACTGTTGTACTTCCCTTGTGTATCCCTTTCCTCACTCAGATTTACATATATAGAAAGCAAAGTTGCATTTTTAAGGAGGAATTATTAAGATGCCAATAGTGGATAATTATCCAAACCCTTGGGGCATCAAATGTTTCTTTTTAGTGCTTTGCTTAGTTTTTAAAAAAATATTTCCTATGCACAGTTTTAAATGGATACGTTGGAAAGAGAGTTTTATTTCCTTTCCCTTTTTCTCTGAGCAGAGTTCCAAGCGGGTTTGGAAGTAGTTTCCTGTAAATGAATGGCTTCACATGGCCTGTTTAGTCAGAGCTACAGTTGGTCTACTTGCTTTTGGTGACTCATCTCTTTTGTGATGCTAGATTTGGGAGGCAATAAGAGTGTGTAACCCCTTAATCAACATAGCTCTTTAAGATTTAACTTCCATAGTTGTAACTATATTTAATTCAACTATGCAATACCCACCTTCCCTGCGGAGAAATATAGTTGAGTTTTAGAAACTTCAATCAATATCATCTGAGTCACTAGGACTGAGTGGTTCAAGTCGGTGACAAATGCAAATTATTCATAAAATCTAATTCTAGTTATGGTACAGGCTTCACTGGCTGTGGATGAAGTATTGCAGTTCAGACACAAAGGCGAATGCTTATTTCCTGTTTTTGTTTTCAAATGATGCCTCCTTACGTGACAGCCTGATGTGCTTTTCGTATGACTCTTCTTTTTTTAAATAGGAAAGTGAGAGATACGCATATGAGTGGCAGAGATGCCTGGAAAGTGCTCTACAAGTAAGTGTATAACCTTTATTGAAATTACTGCCTACTTCCTGCATGTACTGCATGATCCAGTGAAAGCATCTGGAAGGGCGTGTGTGGACCTGAATGAATTGTCACTTAAAAATGAATGATGTCAATAGAAGATGACTTGCTGTAAATATATATATGAGAGAACCTAATCAGATATTTCACTTTGCCAAATAAAGCTGCTACCACGCTGTCTATCACTTACAGATAATTTGGCTGGTATATTGTCAAGCGAGGAGATAATTTGGGTGTCTTAGTTTTTCTCTTGAAGCAACTTGAGATGCCTCATAGGATCTTTGTTTTCAGAGGATGGGTTCTCAGCACTGTCTTAAAATTGGGCCCCTGCGAGTAGCTTCAGGTTGGGCAAGAATTTCTCCTGTTATATAGACCTACATGCTTGGAGACTAGAGTACTTTTTCCTTCTGAATATTGTTTTATTAGATAGCAGAAAAAAGCCAGTCAGGATATTTAAACAGTATTGTTAAAGGAAAGTTTATATATAAATATAAGCTTTCCTATAAGCTTACATATTTTTTTTTTCTCACATATATATTTCTTACCAAAAAAAACAGCTTTGAGGGGATGAGTTAAAGTCTAAAAATGGCCATTCTTCTACCCTGATCAACATATAGCAAGAATGAATAAATCCATGTGATGGGCCGTGTCCACTTTCCTGCTAACTTTTATTAACTGCTGCCATTTCTCTTGTTGGCACTTTTGTTGTAATTGTTATTTTAAGGTAAACAGGATTTGTTAATGCCACCATTTTTTCTGCTAGGTCATTAAGAAGGCAAATGACACCCTAAATGGAATCAGTAGTTCATCTGTTTGCACTGAAGTAATCCAATCGGCGCAAGGCATGGAATATTTATTAGGTATGTTTCATTTTACTGTGTGCCTTGCATTAAATGTTCCCCTATTTAAAATATTAGTATGTTATCACACTTTCCAAATAGTATTTTTGACTCAAAGAATGCCCAGATGGGAATAATGGTGATGTCTTTAGTGAAATGAATGTAGCAGAATTATTTTGAAACAAATGAAAGTGGTCATGGGTGTTCCTCAAAATAGGTGTAATGCCCATTAACTGTTCTTTCTGAGCCTGCATTTTGGAAACCTTGAGGGTACTGTGCTTGGAAGTCAACAACTTGTCTGTCATCCTCTGCTCTGTGTAATTTTCCCAGGGGTTGTCGAGGTCTATCGAGTGACCAAACGAGTTGAACTGGGTATCAAGGCTACAGCTGTGTGCAGTGAGAAACTCCAACAGCTTCTGAAAGATATTGATAAACTGTGGAACAACCTAATAAGCTTCATGTCACTTGCTGCTTTAACGGTAAGGCCTTGAGTAAGCTGCTTCCTTTCTAGAAGAAACCTCGTATCACATGCATGTTTAACTAAGACACCTTGTTCAGTCATTGAACTTCCTCGTTCCTCCATTTTATCTTTTTGTATATCCAACTTCCTAAACTATTTAAACTCTACATATAGGACAGGGTAATATGGTCTCGTTTTTAGATTTAGGTGATACATCCCGATTGTCCGTGGATCACCCACAGTGAGCTTTAAATAACATAAGCGTGGTGTTAAAAAGGAAAAATAAATAGCCGTTATAATATTCCAGCAGAGAATCGTAAAACTCAGCTGTGCAGTCGACTGACTAGACTGGACGCACTTCCAAGTAGGGACCGTCATCTTCTGTGCTTGTAAAATGTTGAATTCATTTTGGGTTTTGCTGCAGAATAAATAACAGATCCTCGGTTCTGAGTGCCCTCCCTCCTCTAGATGGAATTGCCAAGGCCAGAGAAAACTCATTAGCCTTGGGATGGAAGGAGGAGTGCTTTTGTTCCCTGCTCAACAGCTGTTCCTGCGTAGCCAGCTGGGAGAGGGCATTTTAATGCGATATGAAGAAGGGTTCTGTTTAATTCCTAAATGTGTGGTTGCTGAGAGGAGGGGAGCTTGCTGTGGAAGATGTCTTAGAGGGAGTGGGGTCAAAGGGGATCTTGCTGTTGACTGGGCGTGAAAATAAGAAACAGAAGGCAAGAAAAAAATTAACTTTCCATTTAAAACTTCCAGTTTTTAAGAACCTTTCTTTGGTTGCAATAAGTAATGTGGAATGCAGAACATAGAGAATTACACATGTGTCTTGTGCATTTCCTTGGTAGATACCAACCACAGAAATAACTTGCTCCGTGCTTGGGAGCGGTTAATCCGTAAATCCTTGACATGATCCAATGTAATGGTTCTTTTTGACTCCGTACAAAATCAAAGTGTCTTCTTAATATTTAGATTAAAACCAGCACAACATGTCAAGTATAAACAAATAAATCCTCGCTAGAATATTTCCTCTCATTATTAAGTACTTAATTCATGGATTCTTGCATGCAGCGTAACTCTGCATACCAAAAATCTTAGTGTCTCTGTTGTGGAGATTTAGCTGCAAGAGATTTTGTATGCTGGGTTTCTACTTGAAATAAACTTCTTTTCAATCAACTGTAACTCTCAGGAGAGGGGGAAAAAAGACATCTATAAGTGATCAGCAGCTCATCTTCTCCTTTTTCATCAGAATCATATTGGTGACAAACGTAGTCTTAATAAAGCCTAGTCCCGTTCTGACACACGACATGTAATACATCAGCTGATAATGTTAAAATAGTTTGGCTCTGTGTTAGCACTGATCAGGTATCAAAGGAATAAGATTCATCAATATTCGGAGGCTAAAACAATGAACCCTATACAAGTACTCAACCAGACAGGTGTCATCAAAACACGTTTGAAACATAAGTCTATCGGGGATCATCGTTGCATTAATCTCTAGTTCTTTTCAGCAGAAGATAGCCTTGATGCGCTTTATAGAGGTGCTCTGTATAATCATCCCATTTTACAGGCAGGGGATCTGAGGCACAGAGACAAGTGATTTGCCCAAGTTTATCCAGCAGGCCAGTGACAAAACTGGGAGCAGGACCTACGTGCCTTGCAGGCTTAGCATAGTGCTCTGTTCATTTGGTTTAATGGGAAGATACGATCCTCTTTTATTCAGTTTGCAGTTTAAATAGTATTCAGTTTGAGTGTGTCACAATCTGTCCCTAAATTAGCCTGTTCACTAGTTTATCAGCATATTTTTTCTGGGTATGTTTTGTTCTCCAGTTGACAGCCAAAAGGATTTGTATACCTGTGTCACTTCCTTGCTTCTGTAAAAAGGAACCATTACACCTAACCAGAGAATTTGGATTATCTTGTTGATGTAGTGGATTCCTGTCCAGCTCACTGTTGGCTGCATTCATGTTGCTGGATTCCATTTTGCATGACTTGCCCTCATGTGGCAAAGTGCTGTCAGTGAGGAGTCAATATACCTGGGGGGGAAATACTTGACTGTTGAAGTCAAGACAAAAAAGGAATGACTTATGTTGGGAGACTTAGGCAGTTGTTAAGTTTTTCTGCTGGGGTTGACAAGGTGTAAAGCCAGGGCATCAAACATACAGCCTGCAGACTGGATTGAGCCCACAGAGCCCTGCCATCCGATCCCCAGTCAGACCCACGTGGGGCATGGCACGAGCCCATGGCATGGGACCAGTTCCTGGACCAGTCCCTGAGCCAGATCCAGCGCATGGACCAGTCCATGGGGCCAGATGAGTTTGACACCCCTAGTCTAAAGTGATTCATAGACTTTGTCCCTCTCACATTCTGCTTTTCCTCCTCCCTCTCCCACCCCACTGTTGAGTGGCAAATGTGACAGTTGAGAATATATTTTTTGGAAATATTTGACTTAATTGTCCTGAATACCTGAATTCCTAACCCTTGTGTTGCTCCTCAGTTGCTTAATATTGCTGAAGCATAGTCAAGTACAGTTAATTAACTAAAATATGGTTTCTGCTATTTAGGGAGGATGAGTCCCAAACGAGATATTCAGGTTTTTGTCTTGCAGCACCGAATGCAGCATGTTTGCCCAAAATCTCCATTGGTATTTATTTTAACTTAAAATCAATAACAATTGACTGGCCTTGCTTTAGTTTAAAAGGGCTGATAATGGGTTTGTGTGCACGTAATACATGGAAAACACCTACCCATAAAACTTACAACTGTGGTTTCTAAATGGTGCCGAAGCGCCAGTTAAGCCCATAGAAATCCCCCAGCTCGCAGGCATGTGCTTGAAAAGGTTAATTTTATCATTTAAAGGATTAATTTTGTTACAAGGTAATTTTATGCATAGCCTTATGGTTTTCCATTGCAAATTGCTGTATGACCTTCTCATTTGCTTCACTCATGCATTTGGTAAACAAATATTAGAGGGCCTTTATTAATTTGATTGATCTACTTAAAGATTAAAGGTTTTTTTAGGATTCCAATTATTTCTCAAATTGTTCATCTCTGGGAGCGTGATTAGAATACCTAGGGCATGGATTATGAGTACGCATCTGTTTTATGATCTCACAATTTTTTTAAAAGCCTCTGCCTTTGTACTTCTAAGCATTGCTTTTGATTGTTTAAACATTACAACTTACAGATAGCCTTCAAATAATGCTTTTAGTGTGTATATACCCCCCATGCATAATTTTACATTGACCATTTCTTTTGTTGCCTAGTTGTAAAACTAATCAAGAGAGCTATGACACATAGTTGAAGCTCTCTTCTTTTTACTAGTTATGTGCAAAACTATTCTCTCGGCTCTTTCTTTACCATACACTATCATATACAATGAAATGGTTAGTCCTCCTGAGCATTGCGGGGTTTGACCAGACTATGAATACTTTGTGTTGTACTTACGCTCTGGTTCCAATTTAAGAAAAATCCTTGATTATTCATCATTAATAAATGACTAGATGTTGCTGTGGAAACTTGAATGGTAAGCGCTAACACAGTTAATACCACCCTAAACACAACTGGAAGTTATACTGCCCATTATCCTATTGCCACCTCCTTAATTGTAGGGATAATTTGTCATCTTACCTGTATTTACTGGAATCTTTTAATAGGAAGTATGTGAAATATAGCAGCAGGCACCTGCCCTCTCACTTCACATCTATTCCCTTTTGAAGTGGCAGCGTGGAACTCCAGTATTCTCTGCTCTGTTGTCTAGGCTTTTTTTCAAGTGTTTGAATGTTATAAACTAATGTCAATGGAGATTACATAGCAGGCTTGAAACTACGCTAATAGCTGTGATAAAACTGCATCAGTTTATGGGTCTGTGTAGTACATTATCTCTCCCTCATGACTGTTTAGTTTCATGCCCCCTCCAGAGCAGGCACATTGGTAATTTTAAGTCATTATGCTGTGTGACTTTTTTTTTCTTCAGTTCTTGAAATTGCCTAAATCCAACTATCTTGTTATTTCTGTAGCCAGATGAAAACTCATTGGATTTCTCTTCTTGTATGCTGCGTCCAGGCATTAAAAACGCCCAAGATCTTGCTTGTGGGGTGTGCCTCTTGAATGTAGATTCTAGAAGTAAAGTAAGTAACGGTGCCTTTTGTTAAGCTCATTTTGCATTTCCTACTTGAACTCACCACTTAGGCCTTGCCTGTGTTAAATGTCATGGCTGCAGTTCACCACCTACAATAGCAAAGGATGGGGCTCAAGCATTTTTACAACCACATTGTATGGAAATTAATGTTAACCCTTTATTGTCAGTTCTCAGCAAGCGTGTGACTAGTGGCCGGTAAGTCTGAAGAGCTGAGGGGAGAAGTTGCATGTGAGGAGCACTGTGAGAAACGCTCCGATGCCAAGATGTAAGGGAACTTGTAATGATTTTCCCTTATGAAACGTGCCATTGAGGAACGCCAGGAGGGAAGCAAGGAGGGTACTTGGGAGGGGAGCCCGAAAACCAAACTAATTGCCGACCAGTTCGTATACGTGGGGACTTCTGTTGACCTTTTGGTTTCGACATTATTTCAGAAAGAAGAGAAGCCTGTGGAGGAGCGTCCTAGAAAAGTACGAAGCAGTAAAATGATTCTCTTTATAGATTCATCCTCTAAATTCTGAGTATGGAAGGCAAGACTGGTGACTAGCCTCCAGCTGTCATTCTCAATTGTGCCAATCATGAATCTTTCTCTTAGTCGTCTCTGTGACCATAACATTTGATTTGATCAACTAACGCATACTAGAGCCCTCCTGTGTGTCTCATCTGCATGCCTGTACCTTGTGAATAGCTTCCTGTTTTGTGCGACTTTTGTTGCGTAGTAGGCAGTTCAGCGTGGTGAATTCTTGAACTCTTGTTAGCTGCCTGCATCTTTGTTGTGGAAGGGGGAACTGCAGCTTGTGTGTGCAGCACTCTTTGACCTGTTTGTCTTTCAAAGTCATGCTCGACCTATTGCTTTGGGGTAACAGAAAGGCAACCATATGCTTTAGATAACCATAGTGGGAGTATTTGCTAATGATTTCTTTTTTTTAAAGAATATGTTTTCATCGGATAACTGTGAAGTTTTAGAGCCATGCACCTATGGAGAATAAGCAGTGAAAAGCTTCTAGCTGTTTTGTTACTGAACAAGAAAACTCTTTCATCTTATCCCATGGGGACTTAATCAAAAAAGTACTCTGTAACTTCTTGTTTACCCAGACATCTGAGCACTGCCTCCTACTAGCAATGACAACCTGAAACCCCTTCAGGGACTTTTCAGCTTGTTTTAATAGTTTCACACTCTTTATTCAGAAAACTCCTCTTAAAGTAGCTGCTTCTTACAGAAGGTGGTGCCAAATTCAACCCTGGAATAGCCAGACATAACTCTGATGTCAGAAGTTGCACCTTCTTGAATCACAGCAGAATTTGCCCTGGTAAATGAAATAAACTTGAAGTGCAGTAGTTATGGGATGGCCCAGCAAGTTGGTCTCTAAAGTAGGAGGGGAGGCATGCAATGAGTTGAATCAGTTCCCAGGCTTGAGGTCAAACATAATACCAAACAGCTCATTTTGCTCTGTGTGTAGCTACTGGAGTCCACGGCTTAAGCTGTTTCAGTTGAAGACATTGTCTGCCCAGATTTCTGCAGGACTGAAATGGCATCTTGTTGCTGGCTGCTTTACTTGTGCAGCTGAAGATGAAATTTGGGGCAGGCTGCAGGTCTGACAGATCTGTGCTTTCTTAGGGTGAACACATGCACAGGGATCCAGTCATCTCTTAGTTCTCACATTGCTGCATAGATGGGACTGTCACACTTTCTTTCCATTTGTATTCTAGGCCTTTAATTCGGAAACGGATAACTTTAAACTGGCTTATGGTGGGCACCAGTACCATGCGAGCTGTGCAAACTTCTGGATCAATTGTGTGGAGCCGAAACCTCCAGGCCTTATTTTGCCAGACCTGCTTTGAAAGGACTTGTGCTGAAGACAAACTGTCAGACTGGAGTGACACATGACCCTTGGATTATTGATGTTGGGGGATAAGCATGAAGGCTTTTGGGAGCAGTGGGTGGCGTTTTCTGAAATGTTCATTTGTGCAATTTTCTTGCACTCCAGTAGGTCAAAGCCACTATAACACATTCCCCTGTGAAGAATTTCCCTAGCAAGTTTGAGCCATGATTTGAAGTTTCCAGGAATAACTAGAGAAATGTGTGCACCGTGGCACAAAACATGTCATTTCAGTCTCCCAAGCTGAGGTTGGTTGGCACTTGATAGCAGACCGCTTTGCTGATCATGATAAATCAACCTGTGAGGTAAAACAGTTCTTGCCACTTCAGAGAGAGATCAGAAATACTAGGCTGTGTACATTTACACAGAAAAACCACCCCTTAGGCACATACTTGAAATGCGTATTTGCAAGTTAACCTTTCCTTTGCTAATATTTTTAACATGTGGACCAAGATGTTCTTTCTCTAACTTATTTGCTGCTACATATTGCGATGCACAACAAGTGTCAGTAATATTCAAGGAGAAAGAAGTTACTGACTTGGAAGGAATCAGATTGTTAGACTGCAATGAGCCATTGTTAATTTATAGGATTATGGATTCTGTATAATAATACATGTTAGTCATGTACTTAGCTGGCTAATATTTAGGAAAAACTGGAAATACAATTATTGTATGTTTGAATTTTTTTACCTGTCTCTAGGCTTTATTACAGGCAGTTGGATTTTAAAGCTTGCAGTCTTTCCTACCCTACTGTAAATACTAGACACATCCCCCTCAGACTTTTCCTAGAACTGCAGGTGGAAGGGGATACATTTTCAAAATGATGCATTATGGATTTAGCTCCTCATCTCCCTTATATAACTGTACAGCAACATCACTGCACATGATGGTGAAATTCCTACCCAACGGCTATCAAATGTCCGCTGCTGTGTCTTTTACTCTTCGCTGTAAATGAACGTGCGTTTCTTGATGGGACTCTTCTTGGCTTATGTAGTCAAATGTCTGTAAAGGCTGTTTGCCAAACTCACTAAACTAACAGGACCTGTTTCCCCTGAGTTCGGTGTTCAGATACACACTGGCTTTTTCATACTGGGAGTCCGGCGTTCCAGCACTGCGCTAGTACCAAGGACAGTGGCACTCAATGCAAGTGTTCCTATTTGGACAGTACGAGGTCAGTGTCTCCAGCTGTCACAAAAAGCTACTCTCAAAGCTAGAAGTTTGCAATCCCCCCCCTTTTCAGATTCAACTTCATGATAACAGTGCAAAATATGAATATAAAACAGGTTTGCTATGAAGAAACCTTTCCAGTTCAGACTGCAGCAAATGGTGCTTGAACTTAGCTCCTCCGAATTGCTTGTTGCTTTACTAAGCTAGAGAATTTTCAGTCCAGTGGAAATGTGTTTTATTTTTAAGGGCACTGCCACAGCAAGACTTTATTAGTTTTGATTCACAGAGGGCCAGTTGAGAGCCGCTGTTGCATAGTACAACTGATTCCATCATTCAGTGACTGATTGTAGTTTCTCATACAGACCTGGAGAGAAGCTCCCTTCTTTCCAGGATATCACTGGCTTCTCAGAGCAAGCCTTGTCTCTGCTGTGAACTGTGGTGAATTGCTGGTAACAAAATTACAGGGGTGGGGAAAAACGATGCTTCACATAAAAGACTTAGTTATGTTCACAAATTAATTACCCCAGCTGAAAGGAAGGCTCGGCTAATAAGAATAAAAGGTGGGTGACCCTTATTTACATCAATTACAATAAATTGTCCTATTGTCAGAAACAGGCGTATTCGTATAATAAATAATGTGGTCTCAGACTCGAGCTAATCAAATGGCAGCTGTTCAATAACAGTGAGCACCTACCTTCTGCTGCAGGGTGTTTACTGAAACAAGGTGATTCCCGTTCGTCTGGCCTGTTTTGTTTTAGTCGGAGGGTCTGCATGCAGTAGTGTTTAGTGTAGCTCCTTGTGATAAGATAATGGGGTTTTTCATGACGATCAAGGACTGCCATAAATTTTGTATCATTGTCTTGTATTTACTGTTGGAAAGAACTCCACTGTCTACTATCCAGCCTAGTAAATTAGCAGTTTTAGGCCCCAATCCCCCAAATTAGGAAGGTGTTTAAGCACCTGAGCAGTCCTGCTGA
>NW_005841850.1:2705673-2718268 GCF_000455745.1 Alligator sinensis | reverse complement strand
CTGCTGAAGGCATTGGGACAGTTTAAGTGGTTAAATACTGTGGTCACTCCAGGCTCTTGCTTGTATTGTGACAAAAGGAGCTCTTTTACTGACTTGGGTTCCCTCACTGGTCTTCAATATATATATATATATATATTTTTAAACTAGAGAAAATCTCTTACATCAGTTTATTTAGAGGGGAATGACATGGGCTCAACTGGCTACAACACAAACTCTACAACAAACCTGTATTTTGAATACTGTACGTTACTGGCTGTTGTACTAGTGTCAAGTCTTTTCCTGTGACCTCTTTTTTTCTTTGTTCCCACTTGTTAGCCAGGTATGTCCCCTGTTAGATGTAGCCAGCATGTCTTCGGCACATAAAAATAGGGAAAGGACATTTAAAAGTATAATTATAGGAGAGCTTATTGAAGTATGACACTACTAGTCTCATCCTCTGTACAGACGGGGAGGGCAGCAGATGGTATGAATGTGTCCATGTCAAGCAAAAGGCGGTTTTCTAAACACTTTCTCATGATGCAAATGTTTTACATTTAGATACCGCTGATAAGGGCATTCCACTTGCATATCCCAGTCATTAAAATGACTCGGTGTTGCATTCAGCTTCTCCTCAGCTATTATACTGTTAGCCAAAGGCCCAGTGTCCTTGGACTCTGTATCCAAGGTTACAGTATTTTCTACACTGTAATGTCAGACCACTTTCCCTCGCTTTTAATTGAGCGCAGGTTAACACACACTTAGATCCGCTTCGGTTGTAGCGTTCTGGAAATGTAACTCTTTTGGTGTGTTCCATTTCGTTAATGAAATGAAATGTGTGAAACGGTTTGTTTGTTTTTTTAATGTACTTATTCTCTCTTCGAGTTGCCTGTGGAAACTGAATTTTGCATTCTGTGTATATCTTGATTTTTCGATTTGATTATTACTGCGGTTAATTTAATCTTTGTATACTGTTAATGTTCTTTTGGGTTCCTAATATGGCTGTTTCCCTCCTCCCGAGCTCTTGAGTGTATAATATATGAAGTGATATGAAGTACCTTCAAGCATTAGAAACCAGTCAAACCTAGCTGTTGTCATGTGGGGTTTTTTTTTAATCCCCCAACTGTTTAATCTTCCTTTGTAAAGGTTTGGAGTTGTGATAAAGAAAAAAACATGTGAATCACTATGTGCTTTCCACATTTGAATATTCCAATAATTTTTCACCTTTGGCAACAGTTGGCTTTCCCATAAAATGTATTTTGAGCTAATCAGCTTTTCCATTTCTTGGAGTAACCCTGTAGTAAAAATGCAGTTACAATGAAGTACAGTCCATGAGGTCAAGAAAAGGAAATGTGTGAAGCGAATCTAAAGGATACATTGTTTCCTAATTAGTAATGTGTTAAATTAGCGAAATTTAGAATGAAAAAGATTTTTTTTCCCCCAATAAAACCTGCTATTGTGCAAACCACTCTTTCTTAAAGCGACTTTTTTGCTTTCTGGGCATGTATTTAATCTGGTTCTTCCAGTTCCCAGGTTAAAACATAAATATCATAGTTTAAAGGGAATATTTCTACATCAGAAAATGTTCCTTTCTATTGTGGTTCTTTCTGCAGTCAACTGAATATTCATTTGCCTTGTGATTTAATACAGTAGTGGAAGCTCTTGTTTTAATTAGTGCTGTGTTAGAGTTGTTGCTGGTAATTTAAACCTGATGAGAAAAGCTTTTATTGCTTTTACTTTTGAATATGTGATTTACATCACTAATCCATGAAGTGGCTTGATCCTCTTGTTGAATCTCAGTGAAATGTTCATCTCAATAAAGAACCAGTGATTTCTGACAAAAATCTCTACAGTGACTTGTTGCAGGGGATAGCTGGTACGTCTCTACAACATGCTGTTGAATTGCTTTGATATCTCGCCTTTTATGTCCAGAGCGGGTCCGTTCCGTGTTTGTGTGGGGTCCCTTTGCTGGGAACTTTACAAGGCCAGAGGCTAGGAAACAAACTTAAGATCTGCCCTCGGCTTCTCGGTGTCCTGCATGTATTACACTTTGAGAAGTCTTTTGCAGCACTTGTTTCAATGGTCGGTAAAACAATGTTTTGATCAATTAAATATTGACTGTGATAGGAGTATTAATAGGAGCCTGCCTCTGGTTGGAATTCAGCAAAGCCCTTTAGCATGTGTGTAAATTCCATTGATTTTTCTGGTTCTTTAGCAAGTGCATAGAGTTAGGCATATACTTAAATGCTTTCCCCGATCAGTGGTTAACACTAACAGTCCATCCCCTCTGCCTCCTGTCCCAGTGCTCTTCTGGAGTGAATGTTCTTCTTTGTCTAGTGGCCAAAGTAGGCCATTATCTCAAAGGCTAACACATTATCTCAGAATATTGTTACCCAGGGGTATGCTTGTAATAATACATCCTACACTCAAAATGCAAAATGGAAAAAAGAAAAGATTATGCTGTCAAAAGCTCTTAGGACTGTCTACTCTATAAGCCTTGACATTTATTTGAAAGTACAAATAGGAGTAATTTGAAGTTTAATGTGAATAAGTTTATGCCTTGCCTTTCAGCATAACAACCGAGGCTAGAAGAATAACTTGATGGAGATGGAGGGGAATACAATTGCTTATACAGCATAATGATGCTTTGGCTTCTTTCTAAGCAGAGTTATACGGATAGTAATATTAAGTCCCTGGGCACTTAGAGAACTGCCTCGCAATAAAGTTGTCCTATATTTGGCAGCTGTTCTTTGTGATTGGCAAATGTTTGAGATGCCTCACCTAGCAACTTTTGAAAGTGGGCTGCAGTAGGTCTAAAAATCTGTTTAAGCAAGGATAGCTCCTTGCTAGCAGTGGGGTTACCTGTCTGGAAGAATGACCTTTCCCTCTCAAATCCATCTAACATATTTCCAAATCATTTAGTTTCATCAGTTGGTGGCAGTTCTGCAATTAAGACATGTACAGTTCTACCCTTTAACTTTGCTTGCAGTTTATAGGTATCTGGTTTGATTATTGCTGGTCCCTGGTCTAATGGCTATTTTTCTGTTGTCACGGTAGTTCCTATGCTGGAAGCACAGGACTGGGAGTCGGGAGACTTGAATTCTGTTCCCACAGGCTTCAGTGGAGGCCAGGATTTCTCCTGTGCTTTGGTTTGCCCATCTGCAAAAGGCAGAAGAAACTTCCTTCCACATTGAGGAAACTGAACTAAACGCATCCCCATTTTTAAAACAGTCCTTAATAGATATCACTAGAGAAACCTAGAACAATATAACTGTGTGCTGGAGGGCAGCAGTTTGAGGTTAAAAGGCCACTTTTTGGTAAGATCCTTGGGGGGTTTTGTTGCTTTGTTTAATACATCACAGCTAATAGCAATTCAGTTGCAGAGGAATCAGGGTATAGCTATTCAGGGGAAACAGTAATTTTGGGACACTTTTAATTGCCTTTGAAAGGATAAAGATTTTCCCAGTAACTGAGTATTTACAATGCTTTTCCCATGCCCAGAATTTTGGATTCATGTATGCATTGGGTTCGCATTATTCATTCACCTGCTTCTCATTTCTGTGCCTCAAGAGCAGTCTTCAGGTTTCTTCTCCCTTTGATTGATTGATTGATTGATTGATTCATGTATTTATTTTTGCATCTTCTGCCCAAGTATGCAACTAAACCCTGTTATTGGCTTTGGCCCATTGCAGGGAGCTTTGACTTTTCTGGATGTTTAATCGGACCCAAGAAAAGAATCACTTTTGTTCTTCTTTTCCCAATGAATAGTGCTCAGCATGTTGCATCTGCCCACTTCAGTGACATTCATATCTTCACAGTTGGTTTGAAAACTGATTTCCAGCCCTGCAGTAATCAAGTGTCTCCCATTTCAAGCAATCTGATTCCAATCAGATTTTGTTTTCTCACTCAATCTCTGAGGTTCAGGCTGCAGAGGCCAGATGCTGAACCCACTAACAGACTGATTTACACTGGTGATAATTCCATTGGTTTCAATCATTCTGATTTACCTAGGGAGAAAAAAATCCTGCCTAGGTTATCTTCACGCTGTCTGGTTCAACATTGTCTAACACCAGTGGTCATTTCTTGTGCTTTTTTTTTTTTTTTTTTTAAATGAACACACCAACATTTCCGATACAGTTACAGAAGACAAAAATATTGCATGAAGCCATTTGTTACCCACCTCCTGTTATGAGAATGATATGGTGGCATGACGTGAAAGTTTGGATTTAATGGTAAGCAATGCCATCGAGTTACCAGTAACCAATTTACAACATTTAATAGCAGCCAGTTTGAACCTGAGATTTGCATTAAAGGCACTATGGAAGCTGAAGCAATATTGCCACTAATTTCAGAGATGTTAAAAGCCCAATCACGAACAGGAAGCTAAGGCATGGTCTTGTTTATAATCTTTATTGAGAATTTTTACAAGTATAGTCTCTCATTTTAAATCCAAAGTTTATCTCTCAGCATCCAGCAATCTGTGTCTTCCTCTTTCGGAGATGCAGGAAAGGACACAAACAGCTTTGTTGAACAAGTTACTTGGTTTGGTTCTCCTGGGGTTCCAGTTCTGCATTAGTGATATCAATATCTGCCCATGTGCAAGTGTGTGGATGACATTCATGACTCGGCTGTCTGATCGTTGAACAACATCTACTGCTTTTCAGGTTGGAATCGCTCCTTTTCTCATTGTAAGCAAAAAAAAGAAACCGAAGCCTTTTCCATAGAGCCATCTTTGTACTGCAGGTTTACTAGATCAGTGTGTCTTGAGCAGGATAATTCTAGAATGCAACATAATCCTTGAGGCCATAACAAAGTGAACTTGAAAAGATCTGAGGCAGATTGCAGCTGTACTTGGAGCTAAGTGATCCAGCAGATTTCCCTACTTCCAATTTACTGGTTGGGTAATGAAACACTACAGCTCAACCCTTTTGCGAGGGTAGCTGCATGCACAAAACTTCCTAAGCATTCATTTGCCAGTTGGTGTGGGAAAGGTTAACCCATCACTTCTGTACTGAGCTACGCTTTGAAGTGAGCTCTGCTATGTTTCCCCCATCCTGCAAACACGTACTCATATATGCATTTATCCAGGTGGACAAGTGCTTTCAGGGACTATTACTCTGCTGCGGAACATATTGCAATTATTTTAATCATTTTGGATTCTGTTGTTTGTGGCAGACTTGGACTGACTTAACTTTATGAGGAGTAAATGCTGGCTAAAGATTTCCTAAACACTATATAATATTATAAGTCACTACAGTAGTTAAAATAACAGCACTAGCAAAAATTTCTGCACTCCTCTCTCTGGCTCTTAAAAAACCCGCTGAGTTAGAGTAGGACCTTATTCATTTTGTGCTAGTGCTGCTCCTTATCAGCTACAGGATTTCGCGAGGAAGCAAACAAGCTATTAAAGAAATATCCAGGCTATTGCATCACAAAGTGTACTTTTGTTCATTAACTCTGCCAAATGCCTTTTAGCTCTTTGCTTGTAGTATGCTAGTAAACTGACTGGGTGGGGGTGGATGGAGGGGTGGAAGAGGTGCTTTGTGATGGGAATCAGTGCTAGTAAGGAGACCTCACTCTGCTAAATCAGTGGAAGGTAGAATGAGGCCTACTTGCTTATGTATGCTTTGAAGACAAGTAGGGGAAATTGTTGGCTTTTCAGGTTAGTGAGGTGTGAATTAATTAAGGTTCTGCCCTGTGGTGAAGAACTGAAGTTGGCCGTAGAAAGAAGGGATTGTCTCTAGTCTGGTCGACTCGGAACGAGTCCCTTCTGCTCTTCCCATGGATGCAGTCACGTTAAATACCCCAGTAAGGCACCAGAGGTCCCCTCTCCCTCTCGTAAACGTCTGGGATGATGCCGTATGGCGTCTGTACCATTTTAACCGTGGTCTTCCCAAAGAGCTTCCGCTCGTAGTCTATCAGCTGCCTCCAGAAGCCCACGTTGGGACGTATAACAGGACGTCTCGATTTGACCCAGTTGTAAGCGTCAAACAGGGACACGTTGTGGTACTTCATCAGGTAGGCGATGCACAGGGTGGCTGACCTGCTCACTCCTGCAGCACAGTGGACTAAGGTGGCACCGTGCTTCCGCGCCACACTGTGGATTTTGTCGGCCACGCTGTCGAAGTACAGGGAGATGGGGGCTTGAGGCATGTCGGCCAGAGGCACTTTGACATATTCGAACTGGGGCCAATTAAAGTTGGGGATCTCGATGGTGGCATTGATGATGCAGGTGATGCCTCGAGCCAAAAGCAGGTGTCGGTTGGAGGCAACGCTGCCCCTGCTCAGGTACAGAGAGGAGGTGATTTGGGAGATGCCTCCCAGCGCCCCTTCAGAAAGCATGCGAGGAGCCATCAGAGTTCGCGGCAAGGAGTTGTGGCTTCTGGAGGTCATGGAGGAGCCTCGCGCTCACGCTTCCATTATGGGTAGGGATCCCGTGGGATCTCCTGCCAAGGAAACAATTGTCTTGCCTGGTGGATTAGAACCGGAGGAGCTTCCTTGGCTCAGTTACTCACCCTGTAAAATACAAGCAACACTGTGTGAGCAGGGCAGCACAAACAAACAGGAGCTCTGGCCAGTGTAACAAGGGAAGGAGGCACAATCCTACCATGCCTGGAACACCTGCTAATGGTATACAGCTTTTCAGGGCCGGGCCTCTGTGTGTGTGTGTGTGTGTGTGTGTGTGTGTGTGTGTGTGTGTGTGTGTGTGTGTGTGTGTGTGCGCGCGCGCGCGCGCGTGCAGTGCTTTATTATAATGGGGCTGCTAGGCTCTACCCCATGCAAATAATAATGAAAAATCTCTTCTGCACTTAATTGACTCCAAATTATCTTTCAAGTGTTTATGCTGTTCGGCGTGTTGCTTTTTTGCACTTTGCCTACTTTAGCAAATGAAAATAGATTAGCTATCTTGGCTTTCTTGTGCAGAGGCACTAGCTTCAAACTGCTCAGGGCTCAAGGGAATCCCAGGGAAATGTTTAACTGAGTATTTGAAATATATATATATATATTGGGGGTTTGCAACGCCTTCCTCTTTCAAATACATTCTCCCTCTTCTCGGTAGGGGAACCGTGGCACCTGCAAAGCAAATACGCATTAGAATGTTTCTCTTTATCTTTCCTTGAGGATGATGACTGGGGCGTGTTTTTCTCCACATTGGAAATCCAGTCCCTTTCCTTGCTGGAAGACTGGAGAACGAGCAACAATTGTACCCTAAGAACCAAGCAAGTGACAGCTGAGCAAGCATAAAGGCAAGGGTTTCTTACATGGACTCTGTAAGGCTCCCTTTTATTGCTGATTTATTGTCTATGGCTAATTAATATTTTGGAGGAAAGAAGCTTTTGCTAAGCATCTGACACTCCTAACCCTTCAGTTAAGGGATGTGAGCTTGCAGGGCACATCCTCTGAGACCTCCAACACTTCCTGCTATTTTGACAATAAAAAGGGGGAAGAACCTTTTCAACACAGCCACTGAGGTCTTCCCTAAATCCAGTGGAGAAGCAAATGGGGAACAACTCCAGTGCTTTTAATTAAGTGCAGGTCAATCAGCAGGTGTTTCCTTCAGCCTGGGATTGGGTATTCCTTATCCAAATTACAACTGTTTTAGCCAAACCAAGTTATTAGGCTCAACGCAAGGGATAATGGGGGATCAGTTAATGGCTTGGGAGAGCTGACAAGGTTTTCTAATGGTCCCTTCTGACCTTTAAACTGAATCAAAGAAACCCTTTGCAAGGACATCCCACGTGCAACACTGCATTGCAGGTTGCATATGCCACCAGTAACTCTGGTGGCTTGCTTCTGTCAGGGTGGAGCTTGCATTTTAGTGACATGATGGTCGTGAGTTCACCCATTATAGCTGAGTTCCTTACAGATGCAGCTCTGATTTTATTTTCTAGACATTTTCTGGTGTCCCAGCCAGCCATGGGGAAGTTAGCTTTCCTCAAAGGGATAAAATCACTGAATTCCACAGACCCAACTCCACATTGAGAATGACAAAGAAAAGGTATTGGGCACTTACGTTCACTGGAAACCTTTTTCTCTGTGGACTGTTTAGTTTGGAGATCGAGGAGATGCACTGCTGTAGCTGCAGGTGTTTATATGGTGTGTCCAAACCTGAATTATAAGAGAGAATAAAGCTTTAGTATTGCAGTTGCTGATCATACACAGCATGGCGGTCCTTGCTGTGATGAACTTGCATCTGAACTTCTTACGTTGTTGCCAACCCCAAGCATTCAAATATCCAAAGTTAGGCCCCCAAAAATTGTAATACTGATTTAAAAAAAAAAAAAAAATCTCCTGATTTTGTTTCGCCAACAATATTTCATTTCCTTTGCCTTCTGCTTTTTCAGCCTTAAGGTGAGCCTGTGTCACCTGTGCTGAGTTTCCTGTATAATCAGAAAGGCTAGAAATGTTTGTTTTGAATGGAAGAGGAGATGTTCGCTTAATTACATGTATGCTGGAGCTGAAGCTTTTAAGAAAATAATGTGCTTGAGGTTTTTGGTGTCAATGCAGGATTGATGAAAGGCAGGTTAAGGCTCTTATGTAACGAGCTACAAACTCCATTTGGAATGGGGCTTGCTTGTTTTTTCCTGTCTCTTGGCCCAGTACTGGACTGGATCTCAAGGGAGAGTGCTGTGTTAACGATGGATGGATATTAAAACCTGATGATCCCACATTCACATGGAAGCATCTCTGGAAGGGCAGTTGTCATCTCTCAGCTTTCCCACCTGGGCTTGCTGCTAAGCGGTGGAGTTGCCTGTTGGGAGACTTTGATCAGCTGATGAGGCTGCTCAAAGTGTTCCCTGCCAAAGAGGACTAGAGGTTGTAGAAACCTGAAGCTGCACAGTGAATCCTCCTCAACCTTAGTCCAGTCCCTTAACTATAAAATTATGCATTTTTCCTTGTACGTGGTCAAGAGTAATCTCCAATAAAAGACCCTATGCAAGAACAGACCGGGCAGCCGCTAGCAGGTGTGATTCTTCTCTAATAAGATGGCTCTTCAGCCTCCTTCTGACAGTAGGAAATTATCACTTCACAATCCTGTTGCATTCAAACGTTTTCCAGCTCCAGAGGCTAAAACTGCTGCTGTCAGCTGCCTCAAAGCTGAATTCAGCGTTCAGCTTCTCTGTACTGAACTGGCTATGGGAGTGACATGAACGTCTGTTTTGGAGGACAGTATCGGCCAATACAGAAGCCATGTGAATGGGATCGCTTCCTGCAAAGACATGCTTACCTGAAAATGATTTAGCTCCCTGAAGGAACATTGGATAAATGCAAAAGCCAGTGTCCAGCCATCCTTTTAGACATGCTGCAAAGGCATGGGTTAGTGCCTGGGGAACAGCTAGTGTGTTGGCAAGGCAAAGAGTGGCCCCTTCTGAGTGACCCAGCTGTCCTTTTCACCCCCTTGCTACTTTACTCTGCTTCTCCATTTGCTAACTGTGGCACAACATAAGCAGGACGCTGAGGGGTGCTCCTGTTAGCTTAGTGTGGCAAGGAGGAAAGAAACTGCCTGTTGTGAGGAAGGAGAAAGAGGGCCAGTGACCAGCAAGGGGCTAAGGAAAGGCTGGGCTAGTCTTCATAGCCAGCATGTGAGGAACTAGATAAACCATGATGCGTAGGCATCAGGTGTCCAGTCAAGTGTAATGGGCATGCAATGCCCCATGGTGGACTGCATCTCCAGTAGAAATGGTCCAGGCTTTGAAAGGCACTGTAGCCTGGATTTTTTTCCTGCTTAAAAGGCAGCTGGCTGTTGCAGATTGGTATAATAGAGACTGTGAACACCTCAGGACAAAAGCTGTCTCTTCTTCCTTTTCCCATAAGGCCCCCTGCACATCCCCAGTGCTATATAACTAGCTCCAGCCAGCTGATGCAAGCAGTTGAAATCCCAATGGGCACTTGAAGCTAAGGCTGCCTCTGTGAAGCATGTATAGGCAGTCCTCGACTTGCAACGTTTCGAGTTACAACATTTTGCACTTACAATATTTATAAATTGACACCCTGTTTCAACTTTCTGACATCATTTTTGCCTTTACGACTCTTGATCGGATGCGATGCTACGCCAGCAAGCAAGTTTTCTGCATCGCCTATCTCTTCGTTGGACATTTTCTTTAAGAAAGCAGACGAAACTCCAGAAGAACCTGGAGCCAAGACTCCTGCAAAGACTCCAGTCAAGAGCCCTTCAAAAAGTCCAACTAAGAGTCTTTAAAAAAGTCCAGCAAAGTCACCTCAAAAAAGTCCTTCCAAATCGATACGATTGCTATTTACAATATAATACATTAATGTAGCTATATTACTCATCTATAATTGATTGAGTACAAAATTCTGGGCTATTTTTGGTGAAAATAGGGTATCGGGCCTTGGTTCAGGAACCAATCCCCCATTTATAACATTGTTTCCTATGGGAAAATCATTCTGAGTTACATTTCAACTTAAAACGTGCTTTTCAGGAACCAACTGTGTTGTAAGTCTGAGGACTGCCTGTATATCATTACCTTGTGTTGGGCAGAGCTGCCATGGCTTAGCTGTACTCCACACACTTGCTACGGCCGGGTGGAGAGTCTCCTTTAGCTAATGCGAGAGAGCATGGGGATTGCCCTGCTGTCTGTGACCATGACATGAGCTTAGTGAGAGGGCCAGCGGGCCACGGATATGCATGCTTGTCATCATGAAAGGCCTCCCTTGCCAGTTGCTGAAGAAAAGTACTTTCCTAAGCAGAGTGGTAAGGCCCAATGCTGCTATGTAGAGGTGCGGTGTACTGGGGACTTGGATGAGCCATGGCTTAGATGAGGTGGTTGAAAGCCAAAAGCCCCAGTTGGGAACCATTTAAAATCAAGGCATGCCTCCCACTGGGGAAGACTGAGAGAGCTCAGTTAATGCCCCTGAGGACACTTATTGCTAGCTGTTGGCATTGGCAGCACACATGTATGCTGTGACAGAGCTTGGCTGCGCTGTGCTAGGCTGCTTGATTTTACACCTCACCACATGCTGTTCCTACCTGGCTCAGGAATCATTTTTATTAGCAGTCGGATCTTACATGCATTTGAAACAGAAAAATCCAAACCAGCAGAGCCCAGGCAGGAAGGGGCATAGGGTACTTTTAATGTGAAGCCAGAAATCTTGAATCTTTTCAGAGGCATGAATTAGGTTTGAGCCTCCACAAAGGAGGATCCAGCAGGTTGGGGAGACCTAAAAATAGTTTAATTCACCTTCTTTCTTGCAGATTTGCTGTTGGCCTTTTGAAGCACACTGCCCTGCAGGTACACAGAGATCTGTGTAAATAGTGGCAGGTGCTGGATTCGGCCAGTGAGCCCCTGCTACAAGACAGCACAATTGCCTATATGTCTGAAGGGGAGACGGGTCCCTATGATCTGTTGTGTCCTTGATCCAACTAGTGGGAAGAGGTAGCGACCCCCCAGCTTCACCACTGCGGGCCTGGGCTGCGCTAGAACTGGCAGCCGGTGCTTTTTCAGTGCAGCCCTCTGGTTTGCTATGGAGGAGCCAGGCCACACAGCCTCAGTGCTAGGAGGTGGCTGTTTTAGCTCAGGCTTTTATACCCAGAGGCTCTGGAGTACATCCTTGAGCCAGCACCCCAGGCAGGGCTATCATATTACACCAGCCAGTGCATAGCATCCCGGTTCCCATTACCGATCCCCCGAGCCCGCTTTGCCCCCGCACCGCTCACCCCAAATGACATGTCTCATCCGGAATAACCAGATGATCAACAAGACCTACAGCGTGATGTGCCAGCCTCAAGATGCTCCCAGCTGGGACTCAAAAGCACTCTGATGTAATGCCTTAGCGGCTGCCTCGGAAACGCTGCTGCTTTTCATGTCTTTGCAGACAACAAATAATTTATACTTTTACACTGGGCAAACTCATGCTTCGCTGCAAGCCACACACTGGGCAGCAGTGCTAAAAGCTACCTGCATGCACAAAGCACCACCATGATACCGGTCCTGAGGTGGCATCCTAGTACGTGCAAGCTTCCAGTCCATTGTTTGTGGGTTTTGTTCTGCTGCTGGTTAATGCGTGACATTGTTCATGTGCCTGGCGAGAGACGCGTTCATTATTGTTTTGGGGTGTCTCTGACACTTGCAAAAATCAATGGTGGGTCTGTCATGGGGACAAGCAGGCTATTGTCATACGGGGAGAACAAAAGAATAAAAGCAACAGGAAATAAATGTGTGTTTAGCCCACTTCTATTGGCCATTAGTATGAGTCCTTCAAGGTTAGGATCTCTGTGGGAACCTAGATGGGGCAAGATGCTATTCCAGCTGTTAGGCATCTCTGTGGGAGCCGATTCAATCCTGCCCCAGTCCTGGAAACCCCATTAATGCCAAGGGCAGGTGGGTCCTGTTTCCCTTCACCACTTCCAGGATGTTGTCTTCAAACCGAGAGGAACAAAAGTAGATGTGTTACCTTGGTTTCAAGGATCTGAGCAGGGTGGGATTGGGTCCTCGGACTGACTGGGAGCATCCCATGCCTCCCCCAAAGCAGTGCAATGTCACTGAATTGCCCAGTCTTATCGTAAGCACCTGATATGCTCTTGTTCGGAAAAATAAGGAGTAGAAATTTTCCATTTCTCCTTATTCATTCCTTTGGCTTTGGTTATTCCAGCTTGGCT
>NW_005841850.1:2680486-2705663 GCF_000455745.1 Alligator sinensis | reverse complement strand
AAAGGAGCTGGAAGCCATGCTCAAATCCCATTCATATAAGAGATCAGGGTAGAGAATCATGACATTCCCTTTGGGCCTTAACCCATGAAAATCCACATCACAACTATTTCCTGCTGCTGCTGTCCTCGTCACCTGAGATTGCTGCTGATGGGATCAATACCAAACTGTTCCTCCCCATAGGAAGAATCAGCAGGTTGCTCACTGAATGATGCTAGGCAAATCAGATCATTAACTACCGGTCCCCCAAAGCTCACACAAATGCTGAGATATAGTTACATCTGACAGCATAATACTTCTGCCTGGACAGATGCATGTCCAAACCACCCAGCTTGCTATCATGGTGGCACTTGTGCTGCAGGGCCTGGGAGCTTCTGTAAAAGAGTAAAGGAGACAGATGGATGCTCCACTACATGGAGTACAGCTATCTTACTATTCAAGCCTGGTTTGGAGACAGCAATCATAGAGGCCCCCAATTCTGCAGCTCAGCAAGGTAAAGCTGAAAGGGGCTTTTACATCTCCCTTCTGCCTTGAAGAGAGGATTTTTTTTTCTGGAAAAGCTAATAGCACCTGGAGGTGATGGCTCATGACAGTAACAGGGGCACTGGGCTCTTTATACTGTGGCTCACTGGATCTAGTAGGGTCTCCCACTCAGTAGTGACTAGGGATCTTTGTCACCTTGTGGCTGTGTGGTAGCCTCAGGCTGGCTAATGGGCTATTTCCCCACCTTGCAGTAAGTCCTAACGGGGGTGCTTGTTGGCTCCCTATGGTATAAGAGCGCAGAATAATGGATCCACAAAGAGATCCTTTCTAGGTAGTTACCAAGCCTTAGCCTCTCCCGTGCTGCAGATATCAGCTGCTAAGAGGCATCCGCTTGAAATAAACACCATTTCCCCAGAAGTGTTTGGCAGTAGCCAGAGGAAACGTGGTTGTAGTTGGCCTTTAATTAAGACAGCTGCACTGCTTTGACCCTTATGAAGAGGCAGGAAAGAGAAGCAGAGATTGGTGGGGTGCTAGCATGTCTTCCTATGCAAAAAGAGCAGGAGGAGCCAGAAGACCTCTGTATTCAAAGCCTCCAGGTGCCTCCTGGACAGCAATCCCGTGCTTGTAGGATAGTGTATTCTCTGACTGCTCTCTGTGGGCCAGAGGGAGCCTTGCTTCCACAGCTGCCCCGTGTCCTGCTAATGTGGATAATCATCTTCAATCAGTACCCAAGACATGCTGACCACCTTGCAAACCCACTGACACAGAGAGGTCCTGTTCCTATTATGTGGTCGGCTGTGGTGAGAAAGTCCTGAAGGAATGACGGCTTGTGTCAGGTAGGCTTGGGACTCAACAACTGAGTTTTGCATGTTGTGGTGGGACTTGTCAGGGTTGAGATACCTGAGCAAGGCAGAATGAGAGGACGTTGTTTTGTGGCTACCAGTGCTGCGATCACCGAATGTATTTTAGTCTTGCCTTGGCTTGCTGGTAGCAATGCTGGAATCTTCACCTCTCGGAAGGGGTTGGCACGTACTCTCTGTGGCAGGTTTTCTAATGGTAGCAGCCTCCACTTAGGCAGTGACCAGATTTTCAGATCCCTGCTTGCACGGGGTCCTAAACTCTCGAGCAAGTTTGTGTTGCAGAGTCTTGTGAATCTATAAGTCTTGGGGTAGTTGTTTGTTTGTTTTTCTTTTAGCCCCAACTTCTGGACTCCTGCGATTGTGTAATAATTTCAGGTGTCATTAAAAAAAGGGAATGTTTCTAGCCCTCAGCTGCAGAGAAATGCTTGAAAACATAGTCTGAGTGCATCTGAAACCCTCAAACTGAAAGGACCCAACATAGTTTAGTTTTAAAAATCTCATGGCTGTGGCTGGTTGCCCTAGTGTCTGTTGTTCAGGCGACTTCCTTAAAAACTAGGGTCTCCCTTGCAAATGCTGCGCACTCAATCTGCCCCAAAGTGCCTGTGCAGAATTAATTGAGGCTGCCGGAAATGCAGTCTGCTTCCTATGTGTTAGCAAGATAAGTAACATGGCCAGTGCCTCATGGATGTGGCCAGAGCACATGGCTGAACTTGAATTAAAGTGGGGAGGAGGACAGATACGGTACTGATCTGGAACTTGGGACACTTTGGGGTTTTTTTTTTCCTGTCTCTTCTGCCAGCCTGGTGAATAACTGGAGGCACTTCCCTTCTCCTCGCTGTGCTCTGATTTTTTTTTGCTTTCCTGATAGTGAGATTGACCTCTGCAATATGCTTGAAGATCTGTGGATGAGCAGAGCCACACGGGAACTAGCTACATCTGACGTAAACCCAAATGGCATCTCCTCTGAGTCAGAGTTACTATATAGCAAGCCCAGCGGGGTAGCATGGGGGAAGCAGAATAACTAAATCTAGAGGATTGCTCTTTGAAAGACAGGAAGCTAAGATCCTGCTCTCTTCTTGGAGCATCTTGTGGGATTTGAAGCAGATTTGCAGGCTGGGTGCATGAAATGCCAGCTCTGAGGCAGGATCTCTCCCTTCTCCCAGGAGAGGCTAAATTATTCATTTTAAACATGACAAATGTGCTCCAAGACTGTGATGAAGAGAAGAGTCAATATTCTGGTCACTGAGTGAACTAGTCTGCTCGGGGCTCCTCTTGTGAGCCAGGCTAAGCAGCAATTTGCAGCAAAAATTACTGTTTCTCTTGGAGGAAGCTAGTGAAAATGTGTTGGGGCCTGATGATGCTTGAGTGGATCAAGCTGTTAGCAAGACACCGTATGCTAACGGCCAACACCGGTCACCATCTGACTGACCTGAGAGACTGTCCAAAAAGCAACCAAAACTTGGTGGGGAAGGCTATGTCAGGGCAGAGGTTTCTCACCCTTTTCTTGGTCTGTGGTGTACAGTGGCTTAACCTAATGTATCCCTCGGCTTTGCCCATGAGCAGTGGGTTGAAGGACTTGAGACCCAATGTGATTTGCTCTGCTGGTTTGCATGTGAAGTGAGATGGTCACGAGCCACGGATGTGTGGTGGAGCCACACCAAGCTGGCATTAGTGGCCGATTCCCCTCTCATGTGCTCACCGGACTGTCGGGGATGATAGCCTGACTTCCCTGAAAATGCTGGCTGATTCATAGCCATATCTGCACACCCTTTGGATGGGAGAAAAGCAGTTCAGTAAAGAAAGAGAATGAACTGAATACGGGAGGTCTAATAATGAGGATGATTTTGCAAGTGGTGGGGAAGGGTAAAGGTAAAGGACCATGCTCTGTGTTGACTTGCACTGTAGAAGTTGGTTGGCTGACTTTGTGCAGGGCAGGGTGGAGCGAGGCCATGGGAGCTTAATTCATGACAATGACCCAGTTGCTCAAACTCTAGTTTTGGGGAAGGGATGGATTTTGCCAGTAAGATGGGTACTTTTCTTTTTTTTTTTTTTAACCATCCTTTTATAGAGCAGAGCTGCTTGTGCAAACTGCTTTCCTGGCAACTTGTTACTGGGCATGTGAAACCTGCCTGGAAGTCCTAACAAACCTGTTGAGAAGGAAGTTACGTAGGACTCCATAAATGCGTTAAACACAGATTTACATAACTCAAAGGAGATCTAGTTTATGACGCATGGAAATGAGAATTAGATGGGTATGTGGAAGTATTAAAGTAGCACTGGGTGTGCTTATACCGGGGATATCTGCCTCTCTCGGCTGCAATGTGAAGTACGGTGCCAGGCACTCCACGGACAGCTCCAACAGGAGCTGGTGGCATAGGGTTCGACATGACCCAACGGGGAAGGGAAACCTCAGCATGAGGCATTGCCAGACAAGGCTGCCTACTTAAGATCCTGGATTCCTGACCTCTGTGTCAGTGGGTTTGCAAGGTGGTCAGTATGTCTCGGGCACTGATTGAAGATGATTCCTGAGGCTGGCACTTCCCTTTTGCAGGCAGATCCCAAGGAAGCGAGGGTTTCCAGGGGCAGAGGAAGGAAGGGAGTATACTGGGAGCACCGGGGTTGGGATCTGGGCTGACACTGCTTCTCCTGTTGCCCACAGCATTTTGCATGTTTGACTTTTCAAGGCCCTTCAGTTGCCATAGCAAATCCTTGCAAGCTCAGCCGAGCCTTCCCGCAGGCACGTTGTATTCCCTGCCACGCTGCCTCGCGCCGCCTCCCCTTGGAGAACAGGAGCAGGCAGGACTGCTATTTTTTTGTTTGTTTGTTTGCTTGTTCCCACTTGACAGCTGGATCCTGCCAGCTGCTAGTGAAGCCTCTTGCCCTGAGGGAGCTCGCAGCCAGTCTGCAGCGGCAGGGAAGGGCAGGGGGCCGGGGAGCAGGAGCCGGCGGGGGCACCTCGGAGAGCTGGCATTTGCAACCAGGGTCAGGGCTGGGGCCTCCTGCCGTGAGGAGCAAATTGGGTTTTATTTGGAAATAACCTTTCAAAGCAAGAGCTGGATTATTTTGGAGCGCCTGGCTGCAGGCCCAGCTGCCCACCGTAACGTGACGCACGCTTGCATGCCGTAGCCACGAACCGTGAACCCGAACACAAGGCAGGTCTCAGGCCTGGCGCCGGCATCTGGGCGCTCCAGAAACCGATCTCTTGTTTAGAAGCACAGCAAGGTGACTTGAGCAGGGCAGGCTACCTAAGAGCTACCGTGCGGGGAGGCTCGAGGGGCAGGTGGCTGTAGAGCCCATGTAAATAGCAGTATTGTTTCCCACTTCGTTGCTGGCTGCAGGCAGCTCACCCAATGCGGAAGGCTTTGCAGCTCATGTTAGCAACCCCTGGCAGGTGGGGCAGGGGTTCAGGGAAGCATTGCTGCTTAACTCTCCCCATCCTGAGCCCTCAAGATTCAGAGCAGTGTCCTTTGGTGGCTTTGATCCAACGCTTGCTGGAATACAGGGACGCAGGAGGGCTGGGTTGTGGCCCTGTCCTGCCTCTGAGCACTGCCCGAGTTCATGATGACCCCCCTTTCTGCAAAGGGTCTCATACAGTGAGGCCTGATAAAGGGGCAGATTCTGGTCCCCAGGGCTGGGCAAAATGGCAGGCAGCTGTTCTGAAGCAGCAGGATCCGTGTCCCATCTCTGCTGCTACGGTGAAGTCCCCAACACGCAGCACAGGGATCACCACGAACTCCAAGGTAGCTACAGGTTCATTGCAGCACTCGGCCGGAAACGAACTGGCGCTTCCCTCCTAATTCCCAGATGTGACGCCTGATTCTCAACCTGGCACGTCCTACGCACCTTGCTTCAGTGAAGGATCTCAAAGCATTTCATTGAAGAGCCGTGCTTTGGAGCCTTTCCTAACTCCTGGGGGCAAAAGAGTTTGCTCCTCGACCACTGACGTAGAGCTGCCTCTACAAAGCCACGCAACAACTGAAGGCGAAGTAAGGGGGGTCTCGCTACAGCGGGGAGGGGGCACTACACGCAGAAGACAGCAGCCAGAGAGAAAGCAGAAGCAGACCGTTATAAAAACAGGTTTCCTGCCCGTGGCAGCTGGTGAAAGGAAAGAGGTCGCTCGCTCGGCACAGCGGTGGCTTCACTTGGGGTAGTCTGTCTATTAAAGAGAATTTACACACAGCAGCAAACACTTCTCCCTCCTGCTTGCTGAGCAACATGGGGCCAGGCCCCACCTGCCCCTTGCCTATTCTCTGCTTCTCCGTGGATAATTCCCTGCATGCTTACAGCTTCGTAAACTCATATTTGTATGGACAGTCGCTCGGCAGAACTAACGGTGAACGAATTCCAATTTCCTTTGTGAATAGGAGCGCCCGGCCTGGCAAATTGCTGTTAAAACCTCCCTCTCCTAACAGGAAGAGACGCGTACAGGAGACGGGAGTGTTGGTAAAAGGGAAAATAAAAGCTCATTAGGCTCCCGAGCCTCCCCCACAATGAACCGTTTGAGAGAGGCCGGGTAATCTGACCTCCCTTTCCACCTCCTGTTGAGCCTTTGCATCTACTACGCTCCGGGGAGAGAGGAGCTGCTCACGTTGAACCTGTTGAGAGCGCTTGGCAGGGGACTAAAGCCCGCCTGCTTGTTTTCCGCAGGGAGGGGAATGATAAAGCGGGCTGGGTGAGAGCAGTTTCTAAATGTGAGTCTGGGTGTCGGGGATGAGAAGCGAGATCTGTGTGAAAAATTCACTAGGCAACTGTCTGCAGGGGTATTTTTAGTGCCGTGATGCACGCAAAGGGTGTGCATGCCGGGGATTTGCACCTTCGGGTTTCAAATGGTGCTGCCAGCTTTGATTCCAAATGGCCAGAGGCCGGGCGCTGCCTCTAGCTGTTCCCCTTTTTATTTCCTATTGTACTTCCAGTTGTACTATGGCCTCTTTTGGTCGCGATAAGGCAGCCAGCATGTGGGGGGCATTGTGTAATTTGGGGGTGGAAAGGGCTGGGTGAAACTTGCCCTATCCAGATGCCTAGATAGATAGCACCCTGTGGGGAAACACAGCTAGGGTGGGGCACCGGGTAGACAAGAGTCTGTACTTGTTCCTTGGGCCGAGGGAGGCTGGAAACCTTGCTGTGCCGTGCTGGGGGGAGCTCTATCTTGTGTATGTAAGCTAAATCAACTATTATGGGCATGTCTCTCCCTCCCTGCTTGTTGCTATTTCTGTTGCATCAGCTACAGGCCTACTCCCGACTCAGAAACTTCCACCCAACTCTCTGGATGCACTTGTCTTGCTGGTACAATTTCCTCTTATTGAGGGTGGGGCTAAGGGGGTTTCCTCCTGGCGCAGAACCAGGGTATGGTCTGGAGGTGCTGTGAACATGGCAGAGGAAACAGCCGCTCTCCAAGGCTGGATGGATGCATGTATAGTGTCTTTTTTCCCTGCTGACTATTGGAAATGAAACCCCCCTGGCATTATTCACCTCTCACGCCTGACTTCCACCAGCATAACTCAGTCAGTTTAAAGGAGTCGAATCTCTGCTGGTGTGATCTCATGCAAACGCCTGATGGCAGGAGGGACTCTGGCATGATGGTATTCAACCAGCATCAGTGTTATAGAAGAGAACTAGGCTATCCAGCTGCATCCTTAGGGTGCATCAGATGTATGGGTGTGTCCAGGTGGCACAGATGAATGTAGAGGAACACGTTCCCTGCCATCTCTGGGTTCAGTAGCATCCTTTCCATGCTATTCTCTAGTTTTCTCCTGGGAGATCCTTATTAAACCGAACATGTAATAACAAAACATCTGTTAATATTCTGGGCTTCAGGACTACAGATTAATCTGTTGGAGCAGGCTGTAATTCTGCTCCAGGCTCATCACATCCACAAACTGTTCATTGATTAGTCCTGCCCAGAGCAGCAGTTGTGCAGCGGGGCTGGGGAGATGGATCCAGCTGGCACAACACCGAGGGGTGTTTGCAGTCACCACTGTACCTGCCTGTGTCAGAAAAGACCTTACTGAGCACCTGTGGTGACAGCTCCAGGTCTGAGGTCAGTCTGCATTGACCTGGGCAGTTCTTTGCTATGATTTCAAGGCAGTGGGGTGTCTTTTAAATAACTGCAAAAGAAGAAAAATAACTGCCCAAGAAAGAACCAGGAGAAGACTATTTGGAGAGGAGGGGCGAAGTGTCCCTAACTCCTGTACATCACTTCACTGTTGGAGAGGCACCAATAGAGCATGTGCCTTTCCATGATAAGGTCATGTCTGAACTCTGACCACGACTGCCCTGGTCTAGCCTGGAGTAACACTTTGTCATGTAATAAGAGTGCTCATGGAGAAGCTTTGCTCACGTGAACAGTTGCATGAAAGCCAGTGGATCTGTTCTACCGGAGGCAGGGTGTCACCGTCTTGGCCCTTGGGATCCTAAGACGGGACCGGGCAGCAACGTGGGATTTGCAGAGGGCACGTGCAGTGCCTGGGCCTGCCACAGTGTTGGCTTCAGACTGCACCTCTATAGTAGGCGCTGGAACAGGACCCAGCCCTGAACTGCTTGAGTAACTTGTCCTCTTCACTGGAATTATCCTCGCAGCCACCCCAGTGAGATGGGGGAGAGCTGTTACCCCCATCTTCACCAGGAAGAACTAATGCACCAAAAGGCTGAAGTCAATATTTTTTAAAAGGCACCTAAAGATGCAGCTAGACCCTCTTTTTACAAGTGTTTAACTGCCTAGCTGGGGGAAGAATGGGGTTAAAGGTACCTAAATCACATCATTAGGAACTTATTTACTTTTGAAACTCTGGATTAAATGACTTGTGCAAGACCACACAGGGGGGCCTGCAATAGGCCAGTCTTGAATCTATGTCTTGAGGCTTAGCCTCATGCCCCGATCATTGCACCATCTCTCCTCTCAAGACGGGTACCTCAAAGCTAATTTAGCAAGGAGGGTTGCAGGTCAGATATGAGCAGCTGTGTATCAGTGCAGAGTACTTTACACGGTCACCGTCACAGCCTTCTTGTGAGCCTGGCACTCCTCCATTGTTCAAACCACTGTGGCAACCCCACAGTAAGCGCAGGGACTACTGCAGTGGTGTTTTTGGGCAGGAGTGTTTGCATAACTGGTATAAAGAAAGCCTGTGTGTCATCTCATTGGAGGAGTTTTAATGTGGTGGTTGAACCTGCCTCTCTGGCTTTCCCAGGAAGAACGGAGAACTAGACTGTCCTACGTGCTCATCCCTGAAACTAATCAGCTAGCAGGCCTCGGCTTCTGCACATTCCTCTCTTCCTCCCTTGAAGTCAGCTCCTTCACCTTAGTTCCTGCTAATGCTCCCCTCCCTAGGGAGCCTTTCCTCCACAGCTCTACACACCGTGCTAGCAAAGCACAGGGAGCCCCCAAGGGCGACGCACAGTGTAAAACCTTCTAGCAGACACATCATCAGTAAGCTGGCCTCTGGGGAGGATGCTGAGGCCCTCCCATTCAGTCGTCATCTCTACGTCTTCCTTGCGTGCAATAGTGGAGGAATAGGTGCGCCTCTCTAGAGGTGCAGATACCCTGTTGCTCTGTCCTGGCATTCATCAGGGTGGATCCTGCCTGACTGCTCAGTTCTTGTGTACGTACCGTCTCGGGACTGGCCATGGATTCCCATTTCTTTTTTTTTTTTTTTTTTAGGCTCTCTACAAGCATTCAGGAGGGTGTGGTGACGTCTCATTGCCATTCCTCATAGCGGACCCAGTGCTAGGCCAGCCTCCCCTCCCCTGTCACATCGGGGGCCACGGAGCAGTTTCAGCCACCATGGAACAACCCTGCCCCTACTGGGACCATTCCTTCTCCCTGCTCTGGTCCTTCATGCGTCTGCCTTGCATCCCACCCAGCTGCTCAGGCTGGTTGGCCCTAAGAAACCAGTAAAGTTAATAACTTGTTTTCAGGGATGCAGCAAAGCTCCCCTGGACCTCAGCGGTGCAAGGCTGGGCCCACAGACAGAGAAGGAAACCCATCATCGCTTTGCCTGTGATGACCAAGTATTGGCTAGAGAGAGCACTTGGGTGGGTGAAGCAAGGAGACCTCTTTGCTGTCACAGAAAGAGGCTGGGGCTTACCTCGGTGTTTCTTCACCTTCTGCTGCAGTGAAGGCAGCGACAAATCCTACACAAAGTGCCCTTCCTTCTCCACCCCAGGCTCCCCAAGAGGACTACGCAAGCCACAAACCACGCAAACCTCATAAGAGTTTCAAAGAGCTACAAAGACGACTTAAAAGGCCAGCTGCCCATCACAGAGCGGGCGTTCGGCTCGGACAGAATAAAGGCATCTGGTAGCACGGCACACATTAAAGCAACTTTGCCATCGATCCGGCTGTAAAGAACTAACAAGTTCAGCACAGGTCTAGTCTATAAACACTCCTGGAATTAGAGGCACCGAGGAAGCAACAGGACGTGTTGTGGTTTTTATTACAGTAGTTAAATGCTCCCGAGTTGGTTGGATTTAACAATCCCCTTGTACCCAGTGGGTGGGATAAAAGGGGGGGGAAAAATATAACCAAGAGACATTGAATTCTATCTTTTCCTCAAACCAAAGCTAAGCCCTCCTCCTCCTTGAGCAGAGGTGGTCAGGTGCCTGCTGCTACTTGGACTTACCATGGCAATAAACAAGATTCCCCCCCCCCGGCTCCTCTGTCCCCTGCCTAAGCAGCCTCATCCAGCGAGTTGTGTCTTTGATAATCAACCGGCAGCAGGGAGCCGAGTTCCCTGTGGGAGCAGCTTGCACAGTTTATTTTTTGCACATGCAGCTCCTGCCTCTCCAGAGGTGGGGACGGAGCTGCCTCCTTGACATCACTGGAAAAACGTAAGCTGGAGACGGAGAGGCACGAGAAAACTCTGAGCCCGGAGCCTGGGGCTCTCTGCTGTATTCCCACCAGGCCCCCTTGACCACGCTCCAAGGAGGAAGCTGCCGTGTCCAGTCTTCCTAAATCGATTGGCTTTTTATTGACGGACGAAACTCCAATGATCTCAGCATAAACTGGAATAGCTATTTGGTTTTCCACCCCCCCCACGCCCTCCCCCAACACACACACATCCAGCTGCTGTCTGACTTCCCAACACCAGGGCTAGAGATTGGTTCATCGACGCCTTTAATATTGCTGGCCACTGAATCCTCTTTCTTGGGCGAACGGCTTCCCCTCTCCCCCAGCGCAGCCCAATCCCCTCCTCCAGAGCTGTCATTTTCTTTAGGAGTTTTGTCTATGGAGTCTTTAAAAAAAAAAAATAAAAAAAAAAAAAATGTCAAAGTGATGTTGTTTTCCTCTTACCCTCTTTGCAGGAGGCGGCAGCGGGGTCCTCAGCAGTTCACTTCCTAGGTTGCTCCTCCCTGCCAGGCCAGCTGTGGTCCAGAGCGTCCCAGGGCAGGGTGATGAATGAGCCGGACTTTTATATTCCTGGGAGCTGGGGAATGACTCCCTGAGCCGCTGGCATCTGATCTCACCGCTCTCCGCTGTGCCAGCCCCTCCTACTTTTCCCTTGCCTCCGTGTTAGCAGCTCGGTGTGTGTGTTAGTTACCAAGATACGGTTCTACAGGCTAAGCTAGCCTGGCTCTTCCCCAAAGCAGAGGGAGGCAAACTCCCAGTGTCTGCCTGTTAAAGGAGCCGCACGACTTCCTAGGAAATAAGGAGCTTAGCACTAGGGATGAAGCACCATCTTTTTTCGGCGGCACTGGTCCGCGAAATGCAGGTGTGGAGACGGCCTCTCGGTCCAATCTGCGCCATGCGTTGCCCCAGTGGCTTTCTTCTGGTCGGGTCGCTGTAGCTGTTGCCCCGCGTCCCAAATAAACGTGCTCTTCTGCCCTCTTTTCCGCCCCATGTGTTTTTTGTTTTTTGTTTAAATTAAAGCCTTCTCACCCCTCTTCTGCTGATAAAGCTCCCTGGCCCCATTGTACAGAAAAGGGAACCGAGGCACAGAAATGTAGCTGAAGCCACCCAAGTAGACTGGAGCCAGACCCCAGCTGTCTCATCCAGGCTTGTGGTTTAAAAAGGAGACTGCGTTTCTCGTTTTATTCAAGGGACTTCTCCAAAAGGCTCCTTCGCTTTTATTTATGTATATTATAAGCTGGAAACAAGAACTCATGACATGCTGATGAGCCCAGCAGCCTGACAGAGGAGATGGGCCACCAGCCCTTATCTCTCTTCTCCCCTGGGCCCTCGGTGAAGGCATCCAGGTCCTCAGCTCCACTGCGGACACCCTCTGCACCAAGTCCTTTATCTCCTCAGTGCCTCAGTTCCTGACCTGTGAAATGGGGAGAATAATACAGCTTTATCTTGCCGAGATGGGGTAAGGGTGCCTTGGTATCACAGTGACAAGGGCCGTGCAAGTCCTTGAGGGCCGGCGAAGCTGGGAACAAGTGTGCTTCTAAAAATAAAACCATATGGGAGGGGTTTTAGTTTCATTGAACCCTTGAAAATCAGTGCAAGCGGGTCTGCTGGGGTCGGGCAAGCTTAGGACTTTGGACAACATTAGCTTCACTTCTTACTAAGGAGGTGGGGGGTGGGAAATGTGTGTCCAGCATTAACCCCTCAAACGCTGCCATGTAGCTGCCAGGCTCCGGGCAGAGTTGCTCAGTTTCTGCTCTGCCGCACACAAAATAGCGAGCTCTTTTAATAGGAAACTTCCCTTAACGCTCGGCCCTGTGGCTTTTATCTCACTTGAGTAGGTTTCATGACTCAGCAGCACAGATGGATCCATCCCTCTCAGACCTCAGCACCAAATCTGTTCGTTGCTCCAGAGGCTGCTTCTTTCCCGGACCCTCTATCGGCCTTATAGGAGGCAGTGCTCTTCCTTCAGACCCTGCCTCTGTGGTGAGGAATTGCATCACATTCATTGCGGAGGTGGGAGAAGAGCAAAAATAGATTATTTAAAAAAAATAAAAACCCTTAAGAGGCCAAAAATATGAGGATTTAAGGGGGGCGGTGGGGTTAAAGACACTTCTGCAGTGCTCCAGCTTCACTTTGGTGTGACCGTTGTGTGGAGTTATCCCACCATTAAGGTGGAGTAAAGCTCTAGGGAATCGGGCCTCTGATGTCCAAGTCAGCTGCCGTCTCCTTGTTTCCAAAGGCCTGTCGTGGTGGGTGAATGTCTGTCTGGCAGAGCTGCCCGCTGTGTCTGTGTGCATGTGAGTGAACCTGCAATATGTGTTCGGTGTCTACCTCGTACACATGTTGCATTGGCTCAGCCGAATGCCTTGAGTGGAGGAGGTGGGAGCCTTGCCTTTTAAACATGTATGTAATGCCATAAACGTTCCTTGGGCTGGGATGGTCTCGGTGGTTACGTGTTATCTGTGTGCTGAATGTGCCAGTGCTATGCTAACAATTACTTCCAAGCATTGTGTCTGCACCAAGTGCTGTATGTACAACAGGACTCTGGCTTTGGTTGGGACATGTAGAAGCCACTTCAGTATAAATGATGATGACTGGTCTTGGCAGGATGGGTTACCAGGCATGGAGGATGAGCTAAGGCCAAGCCTCTCCAAAAAAAGATACGTGGATGCCCTGGCAAACACTGGCCATTTAGCGTCCCCTCAACATGATGCTCAGTCTCCTGGTTCTTGCCCCGTTGTACTGATTAAATGATAAATACCTAGATGACTGGACACTGCAGATAGTCACCAGGAGGAGAACTTTAGGTCATCTTTTAAATTATCTACACAATGGTGTCTGGCAGCATAAATATTAATGTGACTGGTGCTTTTAAACCTGCCGGGAGCCTCGAGCCTTTTAACGCGCATTAGACAAGTCCAATTTACAAGAGAGAAAGTTTGGAATCCTTTGAACTAGGTGCACGACAAATTAACCGAGCGCTAGAGTTAAAAGGAAATGTCAAAAGGCCCCCCTCTTTCCCCCTGCGCGTGGGAGTACAAGCACTGAGACGGCAAGTGATGGCCCTGAACGCAGGAGCTAAGTGACAGGAGGAGAGAGCTGATCGAGGTGACGTTCAGGCATCCCTGCTAACGTGGCTGTTTTCTCCTCTGCCCCTTTTTTTGTTTTAGGAGTGCAGCTCCAAGCGGAGCAAATGCAAGGACTGGCAGGTTGGAGGGACAGGCCTGGATCCTGAGAACACCTTTGCTTTTTCTCTTGGAGATCTCTGCTAGCTCACTCAGCACATCCCTGCACTCTTGCATCATGATTGCACCCCTTGTTTTTTCGTTGTGTTGCCCTGACTTCTCAAGAGCAGGTCCTTGTGTTTTGTCCCAGGCTGAACTGTCAATACCTCCCTGAGTTTAGCACTTTGCTTCAACTGGGCCAGCTGGAGGCATGGCCAGATGTGCTGGCTAGGGCCAGGTGAACCCACTGGTTCCCCCTGAAAGACCCATTTGAGAAATAATGTCTGAACAGTGAAGCAAGGGGGAGACCCAAGAGATCCCCCAATGCTTTGGGATAAAACGCTTGCGACCAGATCAGATTCTGTCCCCTGACACCGAGCTCTGGCGTCTGGAAGTCAAGGGGGTTGAAAGCTGTCGGACACATCGCAGGGTGGGCTCTTCTGGGGTGGAGCTCAGCATTCGTTTCCATCTTTCTGAGTCAACGAAGCTCTCCCGATGAGCCAAAGCGCCCCAGGGCGTTGTATCATGATTGCATGGCTTGGCTATTGCCAGAAAATGTTATGGTGCATTTCTGAAGGGTGAGTTTTGGTCCATGACCCAGCCGGCCTTTGGGGACATTAGCTTAATTACCCAGCGTGTTTTTCGTTCCACCGCTCTCTGATCTGCGGCTGACACGTGGGCCGTGCAGGCAGCCTAAGCCATGAGCTGGCTCCCGCTTTCCCCACCTGGCCCATGTTGCCACATGTGCAGCTGCTCTTCACCAGTTTCCATGGTTACGCAACAGTTTACTTTTCCCCCCTCTCTATTGGCTAGAAAGGCTGCAGAGCCCTGGTTTTCCGTGTGATGCAAAAGCCCAGGCCCAGGATGCAGCCGGTCGAGTGCATCATGTGATGATGGGCAGAGGCTGACTCTCAAAAGTCCCTGCCTTCGTGTGACGTGGCTACCTACCCAAGCACTGCCTCAGCCTTGTTTTCCTGCGGCAGGGGCCGATGCCGCGACGGGCAGCTGGTCAGAGCCAGCACCCAAGGGTCGGGATGCCTGGGTCCTTTCCCAGACTCCTCCACCAGCCTGCGGTGCCACGCCAGCGAATTGCTCTGTGCCGTAGCGCGCCCGGCTGCAGGATGGGAGAAGCGAAGGAGACGTGCAGGTGGCTGCAATTAAACAATCCCTTAGTTGCTCTGGACCACAGCGAGCCATGGGGGAGACTGCGCATGTGCTCTGTTTGGAACGGGCAAGATGCAGTCTCCCACGCGCCCCTGTGCATTGCCTGTGGTAAGGGCCAGCTTTCCAACAGCAACCACTGCACTTGCCCACAGTGCTGTTAAACCACGTTGCAACAGCCACTCATTGTGTGGATCAAGGCCGAGAGGCTCTGTCACGTCCAGAAGAGCAAGCAGAGCCCTGTATTTTGGGTTGCCGTCTGCCTCGCTTTTATCCTTTCTTCCTCTCTTCCTTCTCCAACTCTTACCAGCATCAAGTGACTCCCCAGGGAGGCAGTAAATGATCTCCCAGGGGTGAATCCAACAAAGGAGCCCGACACAGGCTTCGTTAAATGCACGGTGACAATGCAGAGCACCGCGAACCTTAAGCAGTTGTTAATAGGGACAGAAACCCGAGCCGCAGGCTGACCCACAGGGTTAGCAGTAGAAGAATACAAGAGAAGGGGCTGAATTCATCTCAAAGCTGGGTGGTTTGGGTCAGTGGAAGGAAAGGGCTAACAGGGCTCTGGGCAAACACGTGGCGCTCTCAGAGTTGCTGTAAGGGCTGTCTGGGCACATGCGGGGAGGGAGGGAGTCAGGGGCAGATGAGCTGTGGTGAGGAGTGCCTGCCTGTCCTGCTCTGGTATCGCACAGCCCTGGTGGAAAGGATCTGGGCTTGCCTGGGTGTGGACTGTAAATACGCAGGGACCGCTCCCATGTGCATGTCCGATTCATGAGTGTGGTGAGGAAATTGGGAGGCACAGACGCGATGTGGGGCTGTGTTGACGGAGTCATTGTCCCCAATTGTGGCTTTGCATGGCCCGAGCCTTAATCATGCTAGGGCTGAAGCACAAAGTCCTTGGTGAACTTAAGGACCTGGTTCTTCTCTCCCTTAGTCCCCTATGTGTGTGTACATACCAACATAACCACCCCGCCAGTTTTTTTCATGTAGGGCCTGACCTGAAATTAGTAGCAAAGGTCCCAATGGCTTCAGCAGGCTTTGGCTCAGACCTTACAGGCCAGATCCTGAAAAATGCCAAGCACTTCCCACTGAGCAGCTTTACCTAGCAGGAGTAGTACTATTAGAGTGGCCTCAGCTGGAGCAGGACCAGTTGTGCTTACCAAATGCAGAAGAGAAAGGCTTTCCCTGTCCCCAGAGGCGTATAGTCCAAGAACTCAATTTTGGACGTACACCCATTAACAAACAGCAACAAACTGCGTAGGCTTCAGCTCTGCCGAAACACCTCCTTGAGCTTTGTCCTCAGCATTGCTTTCGTGGCTGGCACCATCTGGTTTCTAGCTATCTTACTCGCCTGTCTCTTCCTGAGCGTGTAGCTCCTGGGGTTCCCGTCCCCTTAATATAGCACTCAGTCTCTATCCCACAAAAAAGTGTTGCCCTCCCTGATGTGACCTTTTTACGACTGAGTTGCATGTAGTCAATACGAGCTGGGTTGCAGAACTAGCGTGGTGGGTGAAGCAAGCATGTGGTCATTCTTTTCACAACACTGAGCCCCTCGGGATGGACAGACGGATGGACACGCACACCAGCAGCACAGAGCATCTGGACGCAGTGTGCCCACAGCATACTCGAACTAATTAATGCTTGGACTAACTACCACTCTAGCGTGGCCTACATCGTACAAACAGTCTTGTTTCAAAGCCCTTGACGCTAACTGATGGTGTATGCATGTATAACTATTATTAGCTTCTTGCATCCTTTCCTCTTGTGATCCACTCGTCTTATGAGGTTGGTTTTGATGATTTTGCTTGTTCCTCTTCCTTCAGTATCTCCTGCTTATCTGTAGTATTTACATTGCCCGTTTCTTGGCTCTCTCAGCACCTTTGGCACGTTTATCCTCCATAACATGCCTGTAAGGTGGAGAAGTGCTGCTCTTCCCTCTGCACGGGTGGGGGAAACTAGGGCACAAACGACATGAAGTGCCCGACCGACGGCAGATCAGGAAGTCTGTGGAGCGCAGGGAACTTCACCCAGCTCTGCCAGGTCCTAGGCTGGGACCCTGACCATCGGACCAAGTTTCCACAGCTCTTATGCATTTAAAACATTCACGCTTGCATCTGCAGAGACAGGCATGCGTCACGGGCTCCTTATTCCATTGAAGTGTAGCATCGCCACCAGCATCCTGGCATCACCACTTCCCAACTCTGCTAGCGTGACTATGTGCACATAGGATGCTTTGATAGTGAATATTCTAATGCAGAGAGCAAGGGACAGCTCTTTTTGGGATGCGCTTGAAAACATTTGGGTGACAGGGCCCTGGGGAGAATAGTTTCTAGTAAATAAGCCACATGCTGGCTGTTACCAACTGTTTACTCTCCTGTGCTTCTCAGACCCCGAGATGTGCGAGTTGTAGATCTTGAAGCCAGGTTGCAACATGCTTGCTTGTCATGTGCCATCCCCATACAACTGAGAATCGCTTTTCTCTGAACGAAGACATCGGCCTCTTTCATTGCCAGAGAGGGCTGCCAAACCAGTTTGTCGGCACGTCAAAGAAAAGTGCCGTGGGGGCACATTCGCCTCGGCTGGATTTTCTTGCTTTGCTTTTTATTTTAAATGAGCAAACTGCGAGCGGCATGGTCTTTATTTGAAAAGCTGTAGCTCTTGCAGAGGTGATTCTTGTCACCAAACTGAGGTGGCTTGGATGTCACTAAAGGCTGCTCAAATTCCAGTCAGGTGGCAATTAAAACTAGGACTCATGACTGCATTATTAGTCTTGCAGCCGCATGCAAGAGCCCTAGTCTGTCTTCAAAGACAGCTGTGTGTGCTAAGGGCTGTACGAACATGTAGTGAAAACTTAAGTGTTTTCATTCCAGGGAGCTTATAGCTTCAGTGCTTTGCTGAATCATGATTGAAACATGTGCTGAGCTACACGTTATTAAAAACAAAGATGAACACCTTGTTTAATTGCAGAATAACAACACACCCAACGTAGAGTTGCGCTCCCCAAAGTTGTACCGTGTAACAACGAGTGCTGGAAGCGGTCAGTGCCAAGATAATTTACCTGCATTCAGGCATAATGACTAATACAGGATCCCGGCAAGATATGCTAACCAAGCCTGGCCTGCGTCCCATCTTCCCCGAGTCTCGTTCCATAACTAGGCTCTTGCATTCACCTGGCTCGGTAATTAAGCCACTTTAAATCCTGAGCTGTGAGTTCACGGTGTGCCAGTAGCACTGAGCTTGCCTTTAATGCATGCTGTCCAAGAGCTGCACAGCACTTTACATGCTTAAACGATTCAGCCTCGCACATGCCTCCCCTGCGAGGTAGGCTTTTATTATGTTGATCTCGCAGGCTGGGGGGAAATGAGGCACATGATTGCCAAAGGTGACTGATGATATCTGGGGGCATTGCCACTTTTATGAAAGGCCAGTGTGGGAAGCCTAAAAAGATCGATCGATCTATCTATCTATCTATCTATCTGATAATGCTTTTTAAGGCTTCTTGCACTGGCCTTCCATAAAATATATTTTTTTCCCTCCCCCAGAGAGTTGGTCTCCAGTGCATCTCAACTCAGGCCCCTCTAGGGTGTCATACTGGGAATCCAGGCCTCTAAAATCCCTTTGGAAAATCCTGGCCTGAGTGACTTGCTTAACTTGATGCCTTCTCCGTCCCCTCTTTCGCCCGCTGCCCATCAGCAAAGAAGACAGAAATAGACCCCAGTTCCCCAGCCAGTGCGAGCCTGCGGATCAGGCTGCCTCTTTAATATCGCATCATGATTAAAAATAAAATGGCAAAGTGAGACGATGAATGGGGTTCCGATTTCCTTTTGTCGCCGCGCGGTTCCAAGTGATTGGCAAAGACGAGCCTTGTAAATAGAACACTATATCCATGGCAACCCTAACTTTTCATTACTGTTAATTACTTGTGTAGTGCCAGGGCTGTGCATGGCAGTTTCCAGGACCAATAAAGACCAGTGGCCACAAATGAGCCACATACTAAAGCAACGTGAGACCAAGTTCCTGGCAGGCTGCAGTTCATGAATTTTGGTGGGTGGTTTTGGGCCTTCTTGAGTTTTGAGAAGGGATTTGGAGAGGGACGGTTCCAGCACCCCTCTCAGCCTGCAAGTCGGTGCACCAGGAGCCTGGACAGCTTGGGGTGGGGCAGGATGTGGCATCAGAGAGCATTTGGGGAGCTTATGAGTGGATGGCTGAACCCTTCCATAGCAAAGCCTTTGAGGGGAGTTATTGGTATTTAAAAATCTCTTTAATGGAAGAACTTGCTCTGCACACACCCAGAAAGCCTAAACTGTTTTCAAACCAGTGCTGCTAAGCTTGTTTGCAAACTGGTTGGGAGCTGGTTTTAAAACCCCTTCAGCCACCTGACTGCGGGCAGCTATCTGCTTCCAGCAGGTTTTAAAACCAGTTAGGATTTGAGGTGAAACTTCTCCTGGGAACAACGCACTTAAACGTCCTTGGGGAGGTTTTTTTTCTGGCAGCTGGGAAGAAGTTCATGCCTCCCTACTCGGTAGTGTTTAACTGGGCAGTACATGCCCACGGGTGGCTAAAGGATTGGTGGGAGTTATGCCGGGAAGCCTTGCTCTTCCATTCTGTGTGTAAGTACTGCAAGGGCGATGGTGAGGTGTCGAAACTCCATGTACAAGCACGTGACTTCTTCAAGTTCAAGGCTGGCTCTGAAAATATAGGGGGGGGCAACACAGGACAGGACAGAACAGAACAAGACCACAACCGAAAGGGAACGGTCTGCAACAATATGCAGCTTATGTCCATTTTCCCATTGTATTGCAGCAGTCTGCTGAATGATAGAGGGTATCCTTTTGTTTGGGTTGTCTTTTTGTCTTACAGCCCCGTTTGGCTACAGCATAGATTAAAATGACACTGGCAAATGTTGGTTAGTTATTAAGCCTGACACTAACACAAGCACCTTCTCTCCTCTTCCTGCCTCCACCCCTCCTGCCTGCAAAGGTGACTGAGGGCAGAAAGGGTTGGTCTTTACTTCAATGGTGTGCGAGTCGGGCATTCCCCTCCCCTTGTGCTTCTCGTTACCCTGGATCTGTTGCCTTTCCTCTTTCCTGGTTTTGCTGGTCTCTGTGGGAAACCTGAAGTGGAGCATTTGCTCCAGCGCCCGTCAGAGGGGGCAGACGTATTGACTCTTGCACACAGTTCTTTTCTCCCCCGGTGTTTTCCAGGCAGCCAAGTCAAATGGCTGCTAACAAAAGGAGCAAGAGCTCTGGCACGGCAAAAGGCCTCTTGCTCTCCAGTGCATTTGTGGTGTCATAACAAGGTTGGTTCTGCATTTGGGCCAAATCCTCAGCCTGCTTAATTTCTTATGTGCTGTGCTGGTGCAAAGGGGAGGTCACGTGGGCCAGCGGGTATAGCCAGTGTAGCTGCTTCCTTCATGCAGTCCATGGCACAGGGGTTGGGGGTCAGAGAAGAGTTGCTGCAACACACTGTGCTTCAGCTATGGTCAGCTGGTGGATGATTAAGAGCTGAACCAGCTGGCAGAAGCTAGGGCAGACCTCGGGCAGCCCCAACTTATGGCCTAGCCTGGCCTGAAGCAGGTCATCACGGAGCTATTACTAGCTCCCGATGCCTCCCATTCGAGCAACAGCCAACTGCAGCAAAAAATAAAAAATCTGCTAGTCTTCCAGGAAAAATACAGCAGACAAGTTCTGTATTTCTCACGTAAGAAAGAAGCTCCTAAAGCTCATCTTACATTGCAAGGTACTGAAAAGAAGCACAAATGAGTGTGTTGCCTTTGCAATATCTAGCCCAATAAAAACATGGTGTATTGACCTTCCCTCTGTTTATGGGTTACTGTGACCACTTGGCCATCTAGAGCTGCTGCTTTACCTTAGTGGTATTTACTGGCAAGATCATATAGCAACTTCTATAAAAGCTGTTGTCAGACACAGGAACAAGTATTGTATCTTAGCTACTATCATTATGACAAAGTGAGATGCAAAGACACAGGGAGCTCAGCACCTTAACACCTTTAAAATCTGGCTAGAATTACCCAAGAACGTTAGCTAAGGGATGGTGATTCAAATCAGTTTTATTACATACCAAAATATCTCAAATTCAGTGGTATTTCATATGCACAGAGTAATTACTCTTAAAGAGAAAAAACCCTTTTGGTAGACTGATAGCTTATTTGGGAGCTCTCTTTTTTTTTTTTGAAAACCGCAATTTCGAGACTACAAATGACATTCCCGTGGCTCTAGCTGTTAGGTAATCCACGCAATCATGATCCAACCAGACGCTATCGTCGCACTAACGGACAGAACCTATCCGATGATTGATAACAATCCTAACTTACTGTCTAGTAAACCATATTCTGCATAGCCACAAAGGAACCATCTTTTCCCCGCCGGTTTTCTCGTACTACTTAACACTGCATTCTAGACTGAAGTCTAATAATGGATCTTTTTTTTTTTTTTTTGCAATAGCCTGTTACATTTTCTTTTGGCTAACTGACTACATTCCTACTAAATGCAGTAATACAAGGGAGCCTGGCCCCAAGTTCAGTAGGTCAGAGCCGCCGTTACTACCATAGTGGCATGTAGCTCGTCCTAATTGGAGGCCTCGGTGAGTCTTGGTATTGATCGAGTGCAGCAAATGGTTTATGTATGTTCTGAGACCTGCTTCTGGCGGCAGCATCAGCTCTTCCCATTTGAGACGGAGCAACAAAAACAGGAGCCGTGTGCAGTTTGACCAACGTTTTGATGAACCTGGAGGTTCTCTTGCAGTGATATGCACTAAGCTCACATAAAGGTAGTGTTCAGATGACAATGCTTCCCGCAGTGACTTTTCTCCCTCACCGTACGGCATTACATTTTAAAAACGAGCACGGTGGATGCTGCTTTCCTCCCCTCCAGTGTGTATTGTCTCCTTAGAAAGGCAATGCTGTTCTATGAAGGAGTGCAAGGGGACAAGCTTCTAAGTCCCACCCTGCTCACAAAGTATGCATGTGAGCTGCTCTGCGTCCTCACCCTCCATTGCTGTCTCTCTTGAGCTCCAAGAAGTGCTAGGAAAGAACGCCCAGACCTATTTAATACTAGCTTATACAGCGCACAGCGCTTTGCAGAAGTACACGGCAGCTTAATACTGACAAGAACATTCGACGACAATCAAGAGGACTAGACAGAGAAACACCAGTGTTCATACAACTTTAACAAAGCTCCCTCTGCAGTGGGGTGTTTTTTTTTTTTAACCCAAGAGAGCCCTAAAAGATTTTCCACTAAAGTGTCCTTGGTTCAGCGTTAAGATCTTTCCATGCTGCCAAAGCTACTGCAAACTTTCCTTCTGCTGACATGCATCAAAGCCCCCCTGGTCTGTCTCTAGGCTTTTGTGATGTACCCTTCTCTGATCAGGAAGTCATAGATTTTCCTGGTTTTGTTCACATCGATTTTGATGAGCGCTCTTGCCTGTGCCAGTCTCAAGCCTCCTTGCTTGTTACACTCGTTCACTAAAGCAGCTTTATATTCTAAATAGGCTCCGGGGACCAATCTCACCATCTGACAGAGCTGGAAGACAAGGTAAAGTTAATAAACATTAACATCTGTCACACTTGCTCGCTTTGCAATACCTGTTGGGGGAGAAAAAAACCCCAAAATACATGTCCTCTCTGCCCTTTCTCCTGAAGGGGAAATAGCAACGACAAGGGATCCCAACCCACAGGTTGTGAGAGGAGGAGCTTGCCAACACTCCTGCTGCTTTCAGAAACATCCCTTCCTGACAAATCAGCTAGGGAGATGAGACCAAGCTGTCCAGCGTGAAGCAGCAGTGCTCTTATGTCCTGTGTGCGGAAGGGAGTGGGGGGGGGGATTTTTTGCAGAGTAAGGGAAAAACACATGCCAAAGGAGCTCAGGCTCACAACCACAGTCTAGCATCTTGGGCACGTGCCAGGAAGGGCATCTATAAACCTCTGACAGACTAAGGCTTTAATACCTTTCCATAAAAGCAGCTCTGTACACAACAGTCCGGCTGGGAACATTATACAGATTATGCATCTGAGTTAATTAGAAATGACTATGTCCAGTCTCCTGCAGACTGAAAATATTACTTCTAAAAAGCTCTCGGGTTCTGCTGTTAGGACAGAAAGGTACCATTAGCTCTCACCAGTAGGCCTCCCGTTAGATGCTGTGCTATACAGATACTGGAGATGCTGGCTGGCTCTTTGATTTAATAAGGCTATGTGGAGTGACTGTACCCTGATGACAGAGAACAGTTGAGACAAGGTCTCAGCTGGATGGAGCTTCTCTGAACTCTGCAGACCAGGATATCGGATTCCTGCATGAGCTAATATTTTTGGCCCCTACTATTTATATGCTGAAGAAAGCCAGAAACGCCACGTGCAGTGGTGAACTTGTGATCTGATTTTTCAATTCTGCAGGATTCAATGAAGGGGAAGCACCATTTGGTTCATGCCGGATGGAAAGAGCCAGGAGAGTCTGAAATGCATTTAGTGCACATCACATGCATTGATACATGCCCTGTCGAAGACCTGAGGAGAGATTAAGAACATCTTCCCTCCACCCCCGCTGCTATTTTCTTCCTCTGTCAAGGCTGCCACCTACTATTGCGAGGACCAGTGAGGGGAGGGCATTCTAGTACTGGAGCCTCTCAGGGCTGCTTTCTGCTAGCCAGATTAGTCCAAAGGAATGTCCACACTGTGGTTAAACAGTGAGATTGCAGTTAGCTCAGATACTGCCACCAGGCTAACTGCACGGCATGAAGCTCCATGCAGGCTGTAAAACCTGCCTGAGAAGCTAGGTAACTCCTCCCAGGACTAGCCTGTGCAGAGTGCTGTGTTGCAGCACCTACGCTGCTTTTAGTCCCTGTGCTAGGTGGTGTACATCCAGGACTGATATGCCTACTTTGACTGCAGCGTATACAGGCCAATTCCTCGCGTAAGGATTGGTGGCACAGATCTAGAGTGAGGCCAAGCTAAGGAATGCTTTGCTAACATGTGTTAGGTCAAACTGCTCTCTGATACACGTGCAGCTCTTTCTGGGTTAACTCCCAGTCAGCAGGGTTGGCCTAATGGGGTGGGTTGAGGTTGGCCCTGTGGCATTTGGATGAATTAAGTGCTAGATCATAGGGGTTCACTGAGCCTTCCAGGAAGGCCTTCAAAATGCTCAGCCAATTACAAGCAAATATTCACGAATGAGAATAATTGCCCTCTTCCTCCAATACAAAACGAGGGCTGAGTAAAGTCTGTTGCGCTCTGCACGTAATACCATGTAATGATGCCCCAGCACACTCCCTTGGGCTGCCGCTGCTAAATGCACTAATTTGCTGTGTCCATGTCATACTCGTGTGGTAGCAGCAGAGACTAAGCAGCCAACAAAGGAACTGCCAAGTCTGACTAGCTGAGACTTGGCTGTCTTCCTACTCGTGTTCCCTGATTTCCTTACCTCTTTCTCCTTCTCGTTAAGCTTCTCTGTCCCTGGCAGACCGGTAAGGTTCAGCGGCGGCGCGCTCCGTCTGCCTGTGGTGAAAAGCAAAGCACTATATAAGCCCTGATGAGGACAGCGTGTTTTGGGGGCTTTGGCCCACAGGCAAATGCCATGTATCTTTATCCAGCACAATCCAAGTGTTCATGGGCAGTTATGTGGGGCTTTTCTTAATGTGAAGTTGTAGTGGTTTAACTGAAAGTGGGCTTGCAATTTTGAAGAGGTGCAAATGCATGAGGCTCGGTGGATTTTTTCACTCTGAAATAATATTCTAGTTCTGATGCTAACTAGAATTGGCAATGCAGGCTAAATGGATGTTGGCTAGGATTAAGTAAAACCAGGCACCATTTTAGCAGAAGTGACTTGGGTACTGCTAGAGTTTAAAGCAGTACAGTGCTGAGCGTGGACTGTGCCGCAATGGCTGCAGGCTACCAGAAAAGCAGGGGTGAAACACAGAGGTTACAGGAAGATGCTGGGATTATTACCCTTTTTTTTTGCTGATCTGCTTTTTAATAACCAACTTCCTCTGGGCAGCTCTCCATTTCGCAAGGCACCCGTCTCCTTTAGGTGCCAAAAGCCTTTGCAAAGCTGTTTCTAAAGCTCCTATCATGCATTCGGGCAAAAAAAATGCACTCAATGTAAAGCAACTGCAATCCAGGCTTTGTTTTCTGTTTGCTGAAGGGAGGGCTGCAGTACGGCCTAGCAAGAGCCTGCCAGAAATCCTCACTCTTGGACCCCATTCTTGGTTGTTTATAACTTTGCAGCTAATTCCCCGAAGAGTCTGTCAAGACTTTGCCTGCAGCTGCAGTATCTGGCTGCTCCAAGGCTACGCTGAGTCTTGCTCTGGGTCTGAGTACTAGAACAGAGCAGGAAGCCCCTCTCCCCTTTCCTGGGCACAGACGGCACAGATAAGGAAGATCTTTGGGGCGAATACGGAGGGACAAAAGCCTGACGTGGGATGAGGAGTGGAAGGGAAAAAGGAATGGGGGAGGGAAAGAAAGAGGGAGAGGGAACTTGCTGGGCAAGAAGAGAGTTGGGAACCGGTAGGGTGGGGAGGCGACAAGAAGGCAGATTTGATAAGGAGCTGAGATATGGGAGAGAAGTGGGAGGGACTGGGGGAAAAACCTGGGAAAAGGA
>NW_005841850.1:2676860-2680476 GCF_000455745.1 Alligator sinensis | reverse complement strand
GGTCAGAGGTGGAGCTCAGAGGAGGATGTACAAGCAGAATGGGGCATGCAGTCTGGAGGGGAAGACTGCTTTTGGCCACAAGACTGGGACTAGGATGAGAAGCCTGAGGAACGACAACGGGGACTGGCTAGGGGGGAAGAGACGTGGTAGGGACATGGTAGATGGCAAAGGGCAGAGTTTGGTGGGGAAGGCAAGCGGAAGAGTCTGTGCTCACAAGGGTATGCCCCTCTCCAGAGCCAGGAACAGCGCTGGCCAGGACGCACATGTGAACTTTGTTAGGTCAGTCTGCTGCTTAAAAATGTGGGCACTTAAGCTGGTTATTAAGTTGCAAAATTGAAACAGGAAACGCCATAACTGAAGCTGTGCAACTTAACGTGTCCCTCCGTGTGTGCGTGATGGCACAGGCTCAGTTTACACAGTTACATACTATTTTCCCCACAGGGTCCCTGTCACACTCAGTGTGCAGAATGGACGGTGCTCATTAATGAGCAGCTCTTCCAGATTTGTGTTTTTCTTCCGGCTGCTCATCCCATAGCCTCAAGCCTTATTTACTGTGCAGCGGAACAAGCCCTGTTCTGAAGAGCGCAAAAGCCTCCTGGCCTTCGGCTACAGCACTGACTGCTGTGGTAACTACTTGTTTCACAAACATCTCCCCATTTCTAGTTTCACAACAATCGCCAAATAAGGGGGGAGTTCACTCACTTTGGCCACCTGGTTTGAGACACTTGGGGCCTGTTCCCTCTCCCCCCGCCATAAAACACAGCATTTCATGAGTGGTCAAAGTGCAGCTCCTACTGACTTCAGCAGCAGCCACGTGTTCAACACTTCAGCCCAGAGCTCAAGGCCTCAAATCAGGCACCCAGAAACTGAGGAACACGAACTGTGTCCACCCATGAAAGGGGGGGTTGAAGCGACTCCTGGCATCGCAGGAACTCTTTCGCAAAGACGGGGATTGAATCCCGCTCTCCAAGGTAGCAAGCAATTACCTTAATCCTAACGTGCTTTTCTGCTCCTGCAATCCCCCGACCATTCAGCACGTGCCATCCCTCTTCTGCCACAAATTTAATGGGGTTCCTATTGACAGCAGTCTCTTTTATTCAAGCCTGAATCCCCCTAAGAGCCTTGCCACTCTGTTTGCTGAATGTGGTAGGGGTCCTGTAGCAGGCGATTGTGTAATTGAAGATTGTCCTAAAGCGCACTGGCAACTGAGATTGCACAAGGGACCTGTGTTCTGGGATCTGCTCCCTTTAGCATGCTTCATTCTGCAACCTTCATAGTTTTTCTTAGATAATTATTTTGGTGTCACATGTACCCTCATACCATCTGCAGCCAGCCATGTTTGTCATGCTCGCATTCCTCTGATATGTGAAAGGGCCCAGACACCGTTTCCACGCTGCTTCAGAAAAAGGACAAGACATTTCCAGTGACTTGTTTCAGTATATGATATGGGGTTCCACTCTCCTTTCCTGCCCTGCTCAATAAAAGAGCTCTAGAACTGATTCTCTTCTGTAACCAAAGACCATAAGGATTCAGCAAATCTATGCCTTTTGCTCTTGGAATGAGTTGTGAATGAAAGGCTGTGTGAAGTCTTACAGTGCTGGCACATAAGGGCTCTGGAGTGATACTTTCTCACTTGGCCAAGAGAGACCACTCTCTTTACATAGCTGCCAGGGTGGTGTGACTGATGCATGGTTGGTTTGGGCTCTTGCAGCTCCACTGCAGGGTATATTTACCTGAATTGGAAGCAACTGTGACTGTGGGGCTCAGGCCAGCATCACTGTAAGGAAATAAGATTTCAAATTACTGACAGGTATGTAATGATAGCAATACAATAACAATAAATTGGTCCCTACATTTCTATCTGTTCATGATAATTAGAAGTCTAAGGGTCTGTGTGTGCAATGGGACAGTGGGATTTACAGCTGTTCAGGACTGGGCCACGGAGCAAAGACAGAAGTTGAACGCTTTTTTTTTTTAAAAGAAAAAATAACAAAAACCAAAATCCACTCAGGAGGGCACTGTCTTGATAGAGACTGATCTAGCCTTGTGGGAGCCAGAAGGAAATCATAACCCTCTTAAATTTCCAACACCAAACCATACGAGCTGCACATTTGCCTTCCTTCTATTGTGCTTTTTTTTCTTCAAGCAAAGCCCCAGAGTCCTGTGGACTGTTATAGTGATAATGCTGCTGCTGTATCTACGATCGTCCTGTAACAAAGTGTTTCACATATCATGTGCTGTCATTAAAAGCCGTAAAGACCCTTGTTTCCCTCAACGGTTTAATAGGCAGAGTTCAATTGTAAGGAGATAATGTGGTGACGTGCTACAAACAAACGCAAACCCAACCACGTCAGAAACCAAGTTACTGAACTAGCTTGTCTTGTTTTTTTTCCAACCCAAAATGAGTGCTGTTTCTATTTCGCAGGTTTTGGTTGTAGCTGTGTTGGTCTAAGGACGTGGGCACGCCAGGTTGTTTGGGTAGATGTGATATCTTTTATTAGACCAACTGAGTAGTTGGAAAAAAGTTCTTGGCAAGCTTTTGGGTATACCCTTCGTCAGGCATAGGGAGTCTCTGCTGGTCTGAGACTCCAAGGCATGAGAGAAGCTAAAAGTGTGGTAGGACATCAGTGAAAATGTAAATGGGTAGAGATAAGCAGGACAAAAGGAAAAGCAAGGGGAAGAGAGCAGGGTTTCTATTTCTGTGGATTCTGTAGACCGCCCTCCTTTCCCACCACACTAATCTGGAAACACGCTCATTGCCAACAGAAAGAAATGTGCTTCATGTGTTGTTCAAATAATGCCTGTGTATGGAAAATGCTTAATCTTACTGTATCCGTACATATCGGCTTGTCGACTGAGCCACTGTTGGCAGGCGCTGCTGTCCTGGATGTACTGGAGGACTTCGGAAAGCATTGTGCGCTTCAGCCGCTCCTCTTCTCGGGTTTTCTTGAGATGATCATAAGTCCTAGCACCTATAGCAACAGACCCCATATTCAGGTTAACTGAGCTCAGTCAAAACTCTTGGCCTGCTGCTTTTTCACTTCTAGAGATGGGCAAGAAACTCTTCTCTAATGCTGGGCTAGACTCTGCCACCCTCCATCAGTGAGCGTGAGGGATTTCAGTGGAACTGTGTGGGGTAAGACCCCCCCCCCAGCACAGCAATCCAACCCTTTTGAATCCCATGTTATTTCAGGGCCAAAAAAACTTCTGTAACTGCACTTCCAGGATGGAATCGGACATTTCAAAGGCTGGATCCCTCCCTTGCATTCTTTGCCTATTGACAGCCAGTGCGTGCAGCTGCCCTTCCCCTAGATGCCATGCACTTGTGATCAGGGTACAATGCAGTTTCTTCTGTACTCTTTTGGGTGGCAACAAACATAGAGCTCTAAGTGGCACATTCATCAACCTACCCAATGGCTCAAACTAGTTTTGAAACCCACATAATTGAACTGATGGATAATTCGGCCAACTGCCAGTAGCCAAGGTAGCGAATGATGCTTATGCTAGCATGAGGATGTGTAAAATACGACTGTGTTTATTTCTAATATGTATTATTAGACTGTTTCTTTATCTGAAATAGGCCTTTCTAGTCATCTAATTTGTACTTACTACAGAA
>NW_005841850.1:2658464-2676829 GCF_000455745.1 Alligator sinensis | reverse complement strand
ATCCCTGCTGCTCTGTATTCCTGGAGCCGCTTTATTTCCCTTCGCAGTTCGAATTCCACTGTTTTTCCCCACAACAGTGAGGAGTAGAGAAAGCCAAACACAAAAACGGGTCAGCACTGGTGGTAGTGAACATTGGTGCACTAGGAATCCTGCTAGCCCCGACTTTGCAGGCCAGTGCTGAAGTGCACACAGCCACAGGCAGCCTCGGACTGGCAGAACCTCCAAGTCAGCGTGTGTGATGATAGTCTTGGTCATCGCTCTACAAAACCACGTCTGAATGACATGTTTGTGCCCAAGGAAGTTCAAACTCGGGGAATCCCCGTGCCTTAGCATTATATGGCTTATATATGATGCGTTGAGCTTCCAGGAAGTGTTTGACAGACATGAACAGTCCTCACAACACTGTTAGTCACATATGTGCTGTTCTCTCCAGTTGGCAGACAGGAAAGCTTTACATGAAATTTAGGGCCCGTTTGAGTTCTCATTGAAGGCAATAGCCCAGATCACAAAAGACTGAGATTGCAAAGCAAGGGACTCTGGCTTGGCACATGACATCTCTGCAAGCGAGTGACTCACGGTTTGAAAACCTTTGTGTGTTCTCATTTTACCTTTATTTACTTATTTTTAAAAATGCGGTTCCCTGCCTTCCAGGCACTTGCATTTTCCTAAGCCACTTCTGAACCACTGCTATAATAAGTGAACCAACTCCCTGACATGCATCCCCCTTTGCAATCTATTCAGGTTGCCATTATAACCTTGCTGTTTCATTTCTAGTTCAGAGATTTATTCATTGGAGCTTTACTTATATAGTTTCCAAGTACCAGTTACCTCACAATAAGCATAATTTGTCTAGCATGAATTAATTTGCGTTGCTTAGGAGACGTATATAAAAAGACTACTTGGGTTACAAAAGAATTTCACTATTACTAATAAGACCATGGGACTACGTTTGCAAGGAAGTACCACTTTGGGGAGCTGAGATTACTAAGATCAGGTCATTGATATGTAGCAGTATCGGTCATGAAATGCAGCCACATCTGGGGTGGAACATAGTGGCTATTTACATGTAGCCTTGTGCTTGCTAATGAAGAAGGATTTTCCCAGTTCAAACCACAGAATTAAGCAAGCAGGATGTAATGACTTATATGGGGATTTGACTAGGACACCAGGATACACTGAGATGCATCCTATAATTATGTATAAAAAAAAAAAAGTATTCGGAAATTAGATGAAGGAAGAACACATAATGGAGGCTGCACCGAACCATCATGTACTTGCTAAGATACCACATGTGTATCTCATAGAAGATGCAATTAATAGCTGACTTAATCCCAACACGGGCCTAAGTCACTAGTGCTTTGCAGTTTGTGGCACAGTGGCAGTGCCTGGAGAGTTGTCTTATGAAGAGAAAGGACTAGATAAAATACCATAGGACTAGAGCATTTGGTGACATGTCAGACAATGGACTCAAACAAAACACCGAAAAAAACCCAACTTGTCAGAGCTACCGCTTATGTAGGGTATCAAGCCAAAACCATATTTGCCTGAGGTGAGTAGATGGGAGAAGAGGAGGAAAACTAGCTCTCCATACTATGTACATTTATGGGAGGTCACTGATCAGTAAGTGCAACTCCTCGCTGGAAATGTGCACTCCTCCCCAACCGTTTAACCGTAAAACCCCAAATACCTACATGCATGGCTTTCAATGAACTTGTCGTGTTCAGTTGGCCCTAGAATTCTTGCGAACCGCCTCATGGTCTCATAAAGGTCCTGGACCTCCTTCGGGTATCGTCTCTCCAAAACTACACGAAAAAAATACGCACCCTGTAAGCAACACCTTTATGCCTGGCAGGAAACTGGAGCAGCAAAGCCTTGTGTCGAGAAGCTACTCTTGTGATAACTTCTAGCGGTTCCTTTTATGCGTTCATACACGGTGCTGGCAACTCAGGGGCTCACACAACTTTAGAGATAAAATGCTAAAAAGTGGCAGGTCCAGGCATTTATGCAGAATTCCTACTGTTTTGTACCCAACACGGGGGTAAAATATACTCGGGGACCAAAAACCTTATTAAGCATGCCGTTACTGTTAGCACCGGGACACCCAAACCAGTGAGTATATAGTGATTTTTATTACTAGGCTTTGCCAGTGCAGACAGGGCCTTGAGGCATATGAAGTGCTTTGTATAAAGGGACCCAATTAGGGTCCCAAGGTGTTGCTGAAATACCTGGTTTCTATCAGTTTGTAGTAACATGCGATTATAATGCTTTTTAAGATGAGCACAAAGCTGTGAAATGGGTCTAATGGTAATTTTGGTCTGAGAAGAGGCAAATAAAACCCACCAGCAATAGAGGAAAGGGATCAGAACAGACTGCTAGGATGCAAACCATCCCAAAGCTCCAAATCTGAGATGCTTCTCATGGTGACAAAATTATCATTTTATGATACGGTGCTCAAAACTATACGTGCCACCACGTGATATCTAGATGTAGTGTGAGTATACTACACTGTAACATGAGACCAAACATTTGGCATGCAAAGCGTTCAGCTTGAGGCCATTTTAAAACAAAAAGCTTTATTTGTACTTACTTTGAAACTTTCTGAGGTTGATGAGGCCATGGTCTCTTATAATTCTATAAGGAGGAAGAACCAGTATTACTATAAAGTAATGATTCATGCATTAGTGCATAAATACCAAGAAAATTTGGGAAGAAACTGTGACTTAAAACTCTGAAGTAGTTCTGGTAACATTTAGTGAAAGTCATACAAAGTTGTATAAGCTGGGAAAACAGGATCTAAAGCAGGGGTCAGCAACCCCTGACACGTGTCAGAGCATGGCATGTGAAGGCATTTTGCTTGGCATGTGTGTCGTGGGGCGGATGGTGGGGAAGGGGCCGGGGCTGTGCTGCCACAAGAAGGATCGGGCCCCTCGTAGCTCCCCCGCCATCCGTCCCTGATGCACCAACATCTTGCATGTTGAGGTTGCAAGTGTGTTTGGCACTTGGCCCAAAAACACTGCTGACCCTTGATTTAGAGGGCTTCGGGTCAGCATGAATTTGGGACAGCCATGTGTATTACTGCAAGGCCAACGGCATACGGCACAAGGAAAGCTGTGACCTCTCAAAAGGATTGAAAATGCCTTTTCTAGAAACAAACTTCCTGTGACTAATGTCACCTCCCGAGGTTAAAAGCAAGAGTCAGGTCTCAGTAGGCAAGACTTCCAGCTGCATAGTGGGATGAAATGTCTCCTTGTATGGGGCGTAATAATGGGCGATCAATGCTAGAATTCAAAAGCAAAGAAGGAAGCTGCTTTGCCAGCTTGACTTTTTTTTTTTTTTTTTTTAAAGATGTTAAAAACCGGTCATTTTTAAGCCATTCAGGAGTTTGGACTATTAAAACAGTTGGAGGGAATAAAGATGGCAGAGGCAACTGGGGTGGTCACAGGTATCTGACCAGTAATTTGTCACAAAGCTCTGCAATTATCACATGGCTATCATCTCCATCATCTCGTTTTAATATACATGCAGAGCTTGTGAGCAATAGAGGCATTCAGAAAATTACACCTCTTACTCTAGGAAGTCCATCACACTTCTTCTGACTAATACACACTGCACAAGTCTGTATCCCTGCCCCAGGTACAGCAGGGACATACTTTTTAACACTGACATTAGCAGGTTTTTTTTCTTTTGAGATACTGCCTTCTCCCCATCTATAAAACTTAGGAGTCACTAACACAAATATGAACTATACTACGACAGGGTCTATGGGGCCAGGCTGCCTTTGACAGCTTACACAGTATATTGCCATGTAGATTATGCCACACTAATATTAATTATTTAGAGGAAGGAAGGTCAGGATGAATTAGGTCACCATCTCTTTCAACTATTTTCAGACTAACAGTGTTGTGTTTGGGAGGAGGGCTAGGAATCTCACTCTGAAGTGGATCATCTTTCCCCAAGGCACTAAGAGAGCAGATGATAACCTTAAAACTGAATGAACCACCTGAAAGATGTTGTAAACTGGAGGCTAATAAAGAGATTTCTTGACTGTTTCTAAAAATCCTAAAGCGTGTTGAAGAAATTAGCCACTCATGACAGCAATATCATTGTGATCTTTTTATGAATCCTTAGGAACTAACCTAGAAACTCTAGTGCAATAAGATCATGAAGTGAGTGTTTCACCAGAGAGTTTGGTGTAGCAATTAAAGTAGCAGACTGGAATTCAGGCTTCCTAAACCAGGACCTATGTATGTGTGGCCTGCCAGGACTGTATAGGGACTAGAGAAAGGAGCTGGAAGGCAGGACTGCTGGTTTCTGCTGCTGGACGTATCGCTAGCTCCCTACAATGGAGAACCTCAGCTTCTACCTCTGTATAATGGGTATGTCGTCTCCCAGGCACATTGGAATCTTAGCTGCTAACAAAGTGCCTTGAGATCTTGGTACAGAAAGTACTGTTTGCCCCAGATTGCACCACTGTGCGAGGTACCAGGGCCAGGCCTTTCTACCCCTTCTGCCTTGTTATGCAGTTCCAACCGGAGAAATTTCCCTGAAGTGATCAAAGCTAGAGAAAGGCCAATTACATTCAATCTCAGGGCACGCAGCATGTTCAGGGGGAAGCAGTCACATACAGCCACTGGTGGCAAACTCACTTTTTTCTCCTCTGCCTTTCCTTCAACCGGGAGTGATAGATATCTACAACTGCGATCTTCAGAGCTGCAAAGCACAGAAATGAAGACTAGATTCATCACAAAAAGCCTTATCAAACTAGGTTTGTCCCCAAGTCCCCCAACAACCCGTGTTCAGCATAGCTTGACAAGACCCACTTCACCTGCAGGAAGGGGGCTAGCTGCTTTGTCTTCAAGACATTGAACATCTCAAGCCACTGACCTACATAGCAGCAGCAGCAGCAGCAAACTGCTGTAGGCTAGTCTTGTGCAAGCTACACATGCCACTTGGAAAAACTTCCTCTAGTTTCTCTTTCCAATTAACACAGACATCTATCTTGTGTAAGTATGAACTTTAGTTTGCCTTGATCCACACTTTCCTTCCCTTCGATAACTGGGCTAAATATTTTTACTGGCGGGAAACTTTTTGTAGTTCTGCCCACGAGAGCAATGTAGTCCTTTGTACCTTCTGGGAAGATTAAGTGGGTCAGGTTTAATGTGTGAAGTATCATTGGGTGAGGTTAGCCTGCTGAGGAAGAGAACAAGATCAGAGCAATGTTAAGAGAAGAGAGACCAATGGTCTGAACTGAGAAAATGCAGAGTAGATTGTAAGCCTCAGAAAATAACGGTAGCTTTTTAGCCAGTAACTTCTCTATAACTTCTCTGGCAAAAGAATAAAAAGAAAAGTTGAGGGCAGCTCTCAGTAAGCATGGAGAGAATGTATTTATTAGAGGGCACATGCATTTCTAAATTAATTTGTCTGCTTTTCAACCAATCTACACTAGATCCTGCAGGTCATTTTCACTGATACAATGAGGTTAATAACTTTCCCGGTAAACTCAGGCAAGAGTAGATAAGGAGACACCCATTGCCTTCCCTTCATAATTCTGTTAAATAATTCAAAGGTCCTATGATGCTAAATACAAGCTGTGAGTGGGCTGATTTCTAGATTGGCATTCTCTCACAACATTAAGTATTTTAAGCCTGTTCCTTCTGAGAGAAATTATGAATCTATAATAGATTCATAGTCTGCAGAGACAACATGCAAATCTCTGAAACTGGGCAAGAGCATGTCTCCTCCCAACCCAGTCTGTTGCATAAAGAAGGGTGGCCAAAGTGTAGCAGAATCTAGAAATGTGACCCAGACATGACCACTGTCTCCCTGTAGCTACAGATTAAGGACAAAGTTGATCAATGGTAGTTTATTAATGGAGGGACCAATCAATAAGCAATTAACCAAAAAATGAAGAAACTGGCTGCATGAAAAATGGCTGTATGAACTGTACGGTATTTTGAAATATACAATAGGGAGATAGATAGATAGATAGATATATGCGCACAAATGATATATAACCCCAAACCTTTGGGCAAGTTAGCAGTCATCCCTGTTTTACTAGAAATTTCCAAGGGTTATGTGGCTGAGTTAAAAGGAATTTTGTTCTGAAAGACATTTCTTGATGCTCCGTCAGCAAATAAAGCATCTTCAGGATTATGCTGTACTTCTGCTTTACGGGTAATTAATGCAATACCTAAAGAGTGACATAAGGGTTATAAAATATTCAGACTTCAGCTTATTAAATGCAGGACTGTAAGCGTTATAAAATCAAGATGCAAAAAATTGCATTGTTATTGCTACTATGGCTCTGATTTTTACTGATTGCCTGTTAAGTGTAGGGTGACTGGAAAAAAAAATGCATCTTACAAACTTTGGGGGTTACCTAACTCAGCAATAAGGCAAGATTAGGAAATTCTCTTTTGTTTAGATTTAGGGAGAGAAGGAGACATGCAGCAAGGCAAATATGAATGAAATATTTTACTAAGTTCTGGAATTGCTGCCAATTTAAATAAAACCTTTCTGCATTCGTGAACCTGTGGAAAGCTCAGCTACCATGTTATTTTTTGGGGGACTTGTGTGGGCAGAACTTAATAAGGAGACACAGAAATTGAAAAAGGGACTCCTATAAATACCACTAGTAATTGGTCACCTTTAACTGGAGGATTGTATTTCTTATGCTTTCACTTAATGTACCATGTTCTGAAAGAAATGATGATTGACTGGGGAGGAGAGAGAACATTTACCTGAGCAAATGAAGGAAAAACTGGAGCTCTCACACAGAGAAAATTCATATTTGTTGCAGTCTTCTCCTTCTCTTTATTGACACATTCGCATAGAAGCAACTGATTACAAGATCTGGAATGCATGAATAACTCAGACTACTACTGTGCTACATGCTGCATGGAAATGAGAAAAGAAATGCTACAAGAATTAAAATGACTGGTCTACATGTTTCTTTTAGAGAAACAGCTGTTGTACTGGTACCTGAGGAAAATCCAAGTTGACATGTCCAAAGCATCCTTTAGGGGCATGATAAAGCCCTGGGCAATAGTTTCTAAGGTTTCCAGGATAGGCAGAAGTTCAAGGCTACTTCCTGTACTCCAAAATCAAGGTATTGTGGATCTTCAAGAACATGTCCAAGAGCTTCTTTTCTTTCCAACATCATCTGCTCTACAGAGACCTTTGCCATGCTACTGAGTGATAGGCCTGCTGCAGGCAAGCTAACCCACTGTTTGGCATCCTACGACTAAACTAGCCTCTGCAAATGAATGGCCTTCCCAGTATGCACCCAGCTCAGTGTACATGTAGTGGGTACAATCCAAATTTACCCCGCAGGACATAAAGCAACGGCTTTAAAATGCAGCAATGTAGATTTTGATTAGATCTCAGGAAAAGCCTCCTTACTGCGAGACTGCCCAGGGAACTTGTCATTGGAGGTTTTCAAGTTAATAAAGGTTTTTCAAGAGGAGATGGAATAAGCATTGGACAGGGGTGGTTTCAGAGTAGCATTCCAGCATCTGTGCAGGGAGCTGGACCAGAAGACCCTCGAGGTCCCCTGAGCCAATGACTCCAAGTAAGCAGGGGATCTAGGTGAGGCAGCTATAGCAGTCTCCGCAGGAATGTGCAGGGTATAAACATTATGTAGCATCACCAACTGCAGATGCTTCCTGTCCGATGAAGGGTATTTGTACTCGAAAGCTTGCGAAGAAGAATTTTTCCAACTATTTGAGCTGGTCTAATAAAAGATATCGGATTTACCCAAAGAAGCTCGCCTGCAAGTACTTAAAAACAGCACTTTGAAAAGGACCCTGCTAGTTTTCACCTCGTACAAAATAACATTGCCCTTTACTGAAAATCACATTTGTAGTCTGTTTCCAATAGTTTCTTTTGAGCTTATAAAGAGCCTCAGGAAAATGCTTTCCAATGTGGAAAGTGAATCTCTCTTTATAGGAGAGGGAAGGGGGAATTCTAGACAAGAATTAATAACTAATACTGTAATTCAGTCTCTGATGGAACTGCACAATTTATGAGATTGTCAGAAATCCCTGACTGAATTACTGATTTGTAATCAATTGTTTCTTCCGCCTTATCCATTATGCTGTATCTAATTGTAATATAAATTATATATTTGCATGCACTTGCTGGCTTACAAATGCTGCCCACAAACAAAAAAAGGCCGTGGACTCAAATATTTCAGAGTTGCTGAAACTGTTTTGCTCGAATCAAAAAAGACACACCAAGGAATACTGATTATCCCTTGTGTGGTCAGACTTGTGCAGAATGACTCAGCAGACAAGATTTGAGTTCCTGGTTCAAGGTGGCTCGGGAGTCTGGGGATCTGATGTTAAAATCACAGTCATCTTTCTTGTGGGAGTATTGAGACTGTTCAGTGATACAAGGAAGTATAACAAGGACAACTGCAGTGATACTAGAGGGATGTGGGTCAGGTAGTGTAGATGCAGAATATAAATGTGGAAAGTAACAGCGCTACCAATAGGGTTTTTTAAAAATCATTAAAATGAAAGCCCTCAAACATTCCTGTGCAACGCATGCAATTCCAAAACTGCTGGGCTGTCTGGGGATGTGAACCCGACAGGAAAAGACGAGAAAACAAATCCAACAGGTTCAGTTTCATTGTATAATCTAAAAACATTTTTATAAAGTAGACAAGGAACCTAGATTTGTAGTAGGAGGACAGGATTTTTTTATTTCTTTAAAAAAAGAAAAGGAAAGGAAAACAAATTTACATTCAATACCGGGAAGAGAAATTCCATCCTTGTAGAACAGGGGTGGGCAATTATTTTGGGTGGAGGGCCGCTTACTGAGTTTTGACAAGCCATCAAGGGCCGCATGACAGGCAGCCAGGGGCAGATAAATATTAATTTTCTAAATTTTTTAGGGGCCCCCAGGCTGCATTTTGCCCACCCCTGTTGTAGAAGAAAAGGGTTCATCAGCCGTGGCTGGTTTCTATAGTGTGTAAAGGGGCCAGAGCCTTGTAAAGAAGCTTAGAAGCCCCAGCTGTGGGCCAGCAATGACTCTCTCTCTCAGGGACCTTCTTAGGATCATAGAAATGAGGGTCGGAAGGGACCTCAGGAGGTCACATCTAGTCCCAACCCCCTGCTCAAAGCAGGACCAGCCCCAACTACATCATGCCAGCTGGCCATTCTTCAGAGGATCTATGCCAGAAAGCAGAAGGGGCATTGTAAAAATCAGTTCCAGATATTCTAGATAGTGCTGTAGCCCCTCAGGACAGCTATCATTTAGGTCTTCAGGAGGGTCTCAAATGCACTGGAGAGCCTCTCCAGCCCCTGGAATAGCCCAAGGTCAGGGAAGGTTGGCTGAAGTCATACTGAGACCTGCACCTTTGGCTGGGCTCAGAAATTCCCCATGCCTTTGGCATACAGCATGGAATCACACCTCGGACAATGGAATACGGGCTAGACACAGTTCCTTCCCCGCTTGCACAAGCTGGGAAAGGGACCTGATGATCTGCTAGGACTGGAAAAGGTCTGACACATAAAAGGACAAGCAGCCAGAGAGACCCTGCGACTTTCTCCCCAGGCGCTCTCTTGAGAATCTGCCCAGGGAGCCGCAGTGAAGGGGACGGCCACTGCAGGGTCCATGGGGTTGGAGAGAGACCTAGACGGCCACATGACTGGCCACGTGCCTGCCAAGAGGGACTGTGACACTCTACGGTGTATATAACGGGAGATTCAAGGCAGGAGTTAGGTTTTAAAAGGAATTTTATTTTTATACCTAGCTTGACAGGAGTTAATAGGAAGCTGGAAAACAGCTTTCTTAAATAGCTGAATTGGAGTGGGGAGGGGAGTAAGTAAGTATGTGAGAGTATGTGTGAGAGAGAGAAAGTGTGGTTAACAGCTTTCAGTGAATAACTAATGAATGAAAAAGTTAAAATTAGTGAACAGAACAAGGTGACTCTTCTTGGCTTTTCAGCCCAGAAGTTGGGGGAAACCAGAGCTGATGTAATGACATATAAACACACTACAAGAAGTGCGAGGAATTATGACTTTTTTTGTTGGAGAAATGGGGTAGTGAATGTCTGTACAATGAACAAGTCCATACTTTCTTCAGGTAAGCTGTTAAAGGAATAAGGGGTCCATTTCTAATTCAGACAAACTGTTGTTATTCCCAGTGTATCATCTGGAGATGAAAATCTTTCTTGTGTACAAGAGATTTTGTAACCCTTAAACCTTCAACTGTATCTCGCTGAATTTCAAACTAAATTGTGACACTTGGAAAGACTGAGGAATGTTGAGTCTTCTCTGTGGCTGAAGAGGTTAAGGCTTTATTTGAGAACTGACCCACAGTGATTAGCTGGAGTACTCTCAAGTGCAAGTGGAGGGCTGTGGAGTACTGAACTTCTTTATAATAAGAGAAACCATAAATCCTCTCTCTACATGGATTAAAACATCGTTTTAATACTTCCCCCTACCTGGTAGCAATTAGACAACATTATTCAAAGCATTTCAGCTCCAGGATCTGAACCCTTTAAAATCAGAAGCTCTGAATAGCCCTTGTTTCCATGGAGGAGAAGGGAAGTCTTTACATTCCCCTGTGCAGTGGCAGTTCCGTGTACACACTTGATTGTGCAATCTTTGTTTAATCTCAAGGGCACAGTAGTCTCAATTTGCTGCACTGAGGATTCATCTGCATCTGTCTTCCCGGTGTCTGCCTGAATTTATCCTAAATAAGTACGCTAGCAAATTCCCTAAACGACGTATGGTTAGGATAGAAGGGATGACTCCAAAGTGCAGCAGACACTGCAATAATACAGCAGGTGGTACTTTTGCTTCTGGGTCAGTAGTAAAGCAATGTCCCAGTTCACTGGTAGAAGATACTGAGCTGCCTACAGCACCATCTGTCAGTGAAACTAAGGTCCTGACCATTTAAGATCTATGGCTGTTCCATATACTCTCCAGAAGAGCATCTTGCCACCTGTCTCTTGGCAAACTTCTGGTAATTATCTTATGTCTACCTAAACTTCACCTCTGGGTTTTACCGGACATAGTACTCTTTACTTCCTTTCCTGAAGTGCTGCCTGCTGTTGTTGGGGATCACTGCCTGAGGTTATGTTCTGCTTTGCACTGTTGCAATAGGAGAAATGCCCCCTGTCTTAAGTTAATACACAGGTTAATATTTTTGGCCGGAAATTGGGAGGAAAGACACTAAAGAGTGCACAAGTGTTTGAAATCCCAGCACACACAGGTGAGAGAACTTGATCAATACTGCAACTTTACACATCAGTAAGTGGGGAAGAATTGTGAGCAGGCATTTTGAAACATCATTTTCAAACATTTTTGTCAAGATCTGGGGCTTACCATGCAAAATGTCCGAATCGTCCTCCACAAAATCTATGTCTCTCAAATCCCATTCAGCATAGTTGTCAAATTCCTGTTCAAAGGAGACCAACAAGAGCTCTCTAGTTAATGCTCGAAACCTGGATAACAAGATGGGGCAGGCACGAAAGCTGAGGAGTACTGAAAACGGAGACATTTGCTAAATACCAGTGTCACCCCACACACAAAACTGTTGAGAATGGCTGTATGTAACTGGCTACATCCCTGTGCAAGATACAAGTAGGTGGGACAATGATGGGGTTTTAATGAGGGGAAATATAATTTACAAAGGCTGCAGAAATTACACATGCAGCCAACCAGAATGGGGATTTAATACTCAAATGCAGTGATGTAATCCACTAGATAATTTCTATCGCTCCCAAGTAGAAAGGAAAGGTATACCAAAAAAAACCCCAAACCAACTATGGACCACTGGGGGCTGTGCTTGCTGGCAGCATGAGGTTTGAATTTAGCCTGGGGTGTGACAGGTTCTCTACATGCAATGATTGCCGTTTTCTGACAAGCTTGATATAGACACTGGAAGCAACGGGAAGGTTCTTAGTGGCTTCAATGAGCTTTGGATCAAGCTCTCACATACTTTTCTGTAAGAAAAATGAACTAAAAATAAGCTGGCCGATCTGGCTGAGCATCTCATTCACACATCCAGCTTTCTTGCATAAGCAGCCGATTGTTATGGGCTGTTTCATAACAACCTGCCTTACAGACCTTCTACACAAGGCACTGCCTTGCGGGAGGACACGTAGGAGTTTTCCAAGCCCTTTGGCGCCACCTCTCTCCGATCTATAAATCCTTCATTATATCATCCACTGCCCCCATTTCATTTCCCTTTATAATTTTTTGGGAAAGAGATTGCTAGGTAGGAGGCTTGTGCAGCTGCATCGGCTTCAGTATCAGCAGCACATACAAAATAATAGGACAAGATAGATTCCTACCTCGACAAAGTCTGCTCTTGCAGGCATGTATCCAGCCATGTCCCTGGAGAGCAGGGAATCGAAGGTTGGTCGCGGAGGGTCATCAGCAGCTGAGAAGATACATGGTTTTGTTGCTTTAGTTTATTAATAGATATTCCCTTGGCAGCAGATGCAGGAGTAACTAGTGTTAGCCAAGACAGCCCGATTAGTCTATAAACAGGGATGGGTAAAAGTGCTGGGGTGAGGTACCCTTTGCTCCTTACAGGGAACTCTCTGGGGGTAAGAATAAAACACAAGATGAGAAATGTGACATCAAATGCAAATTCGATGTTTCACATAAAAAGAATCCCTTGCAGAAGCCTCTGCTGTTCTTCACTTTTAGGTCAGAGTTTTCCTTTAGTTAACAGCAACAAGGTTGTTAAAGCTGCCACCTTCTGGGTCCCATTTATAGCGAGTTTCAATTAAACACCTATAACTCTGCATTTTTATCGTCTGCCAAATGGTAATGGACTAAGGCTCACAGCAGCCTTGTGAAGGAGACTGACATTATAGACCCCATGTTACAAGTAAGGGAGCTGAGCCAGACAGTGCAACTATCCCCGGGTCATATAACGAAAGCCAGGAGCAGTAACCAGATCTTCCAACTCCCACTTGACTGGCTCTAACCACTGGCACATCCTTTATGATGAAATGTCATCCTCAGGATGTTGAGAACCCAGTGATTTATGTGAAGTTTGTAAGGGAACTTCTACCAAATAGGGGAGAACTTGAGCAATGTTAACTTTGTGACAGATTAATCAATTTGCAAAACTGCTACAGCTTCCTACATGGCATATATACAAACGGACAGTTAGTCAAAGAAAGAATGGGAAGCTAGCCTCATTTAAAAAGTGCCACTTTTATGATAAATATAAGCAGTGATGCATATTAAAGTAAGAGTAAGCCAATGCTTCATCGAATAAACTTAACATCCTGCAGGTGCCTGTAACAACTGGCTGCATGTGTGCATGTGCATGTGTTTTCAGCATGGGGTGATCATATTCCTCCCTTCCCTTCAAGGCACCCGCAGGACACAGTCGTAAATAATCCATATACCAGTGGCTCAGCTCACAATACGGAAAATCCTCTTTCCAAAAAACTAGACTACAGACGTTTCCCCCCAAGGTCTGTTCATTGCGTTCTCTGCATATTGTTGTAGGGACTGTGCAAGGAAATGTCCCAATCCCCTCTCCCCACGTCCATCGTGGCGGGGGATACTTACGGTGGAATGGAATGGCTGCATCTGCGTTCTGCACCTCCTCGGCCTGCTTCAGGTTCAGCAAGGTGGATGCAAACAAGGGGTTGTTGATGAAGTGTTTCATGTAATGTTTCTCACATTCCTCCTTGGATTTTGTACACATCTGATTGGCCACATCTTGCCTACAGTTGGTGGGGGAAAAGGAGTACAGCCATTGTTCTTTTCGTTAATGGCCCGGGGGGGGATCCATTTCGGACAGGTTTTCATTTGTTTCATTATGTAAGTGGATCTGGTCATTCTTTGGCTCTCAAACAAGCAAACCGCAGTTGGCCCAGAAGGACATGCACCCCGCTGGTCTTTACCAACAACTATTATCTAAATCTCTATTTTCTGAAGCAAATCAACAAGATGTTTGGTCTCTGAGACAAAAATACTGCCTTGGAATATCATCAGTTGTGGTAATTCGGATCCTAATGTGCAACTCTCCTCAAAACTGTTGTAATCTAACATGGAAAAGTGCTTGAGATGCAGTTTTTCTTGAGCTCTCTCAAAATCACCATTTGGGCACTGAGAGTCTAAGACCTATTTATCACAGGTTCTCATAGCTTATCACTGGCTTCCATTATGCCTATAACTAGACTGACAACACTGATGCAGGTGAATTACAACAGTTTGGCTTTGTAAAACCTTTTTACTGTGTGGTGTGATCCTGTCATGTTTTATCATTTGAAGTACATGGGTGAGAGACCACCACAAAATGTTAACATGCTTCAAAAACCAGACTTGATAATCCATGGGGTGGCACCTCTCTTCTGAGTCGGTACCAAACTAATATCTTCAGCAGACTCGGGGCAGCACATTTCAAGTGCCACGTAAAAACCAAGGCATCTTGACCCCACGTAATTCTTGGATTTTCAGATTATAAACTCTTTGGATGAGAGAGAGTGCCCCACTACCTGTTTGGGTTTTTTTATTTTTTGTTTTTACAGCTCCAAGCATATTGTTGTCACTTGACAAATAATTTAATATTATTGTCATTAAAGATCCCTTGGGATTTTTTATTAATCCTCAAGTGATGGCAAAGTCCAAGCCACATAACTGCATTCAGTCTCCCAAATTCCTCTTGCACTTAAATGAAGATATAGCTTTCTCCCTTCTCTGCGTAGCAATATTAAACCACTGTTGTATTTTACCCCCACCAGGTAGCTGCATTCTGCATGTATGAACAGTCCCTTGAAATCTTGGACAGGTATGTGGAAGCTTATTAATTCCTTTTGTAAAATTAATTTGGGTGAGAGATGTTCTGAAAGCATGAATTATTTGAATTATTTGCATTAAGTTGTAGTGTAAGTTGAAGACGCCTGTGTATGTGTATAAACACACACACATTTTAGACATATAAGTAGACGCTTATTTCTACTAAGCTCAGAACTGTGTATGTGTGTGCATGGTGGGGGTTGTTAGGTAGAAAAAACCGCTTTTGCCAAATAGGATAGGGGAAAAAAATGAACAAAGCCAATATGTGTTTAAGCATAAAGAAATGCGACAATCAATGTGATTAAAATACTGCAAGAAGCATCCAGGACCACGTCCTTTTCAAAATGGAAATTGGAACAGGCTTTCAGGCTTAATTTTGTCTCCAGTTATATCCACAAGACCTGACAGTTCTGTTCTAGTAAAGCCTGGAGTTCTCCGTCTTTAATATAGGGATCGGCTCGTGAAGGAGAAGGGAGTTGGTTCGCAATCGCAAGCATGATCTCTTTTAATTTGCAAATGTATATCATCCCTGTGGCAACTATGGCAATTACGTGAATGGAAAATAATATCTGCAAAGTATTTTAATGTATGTCTAGCTGTCTCTGATGCGATATAGCAGTTGGAAGAGAGAAGAGATTGCAACATGTGGCAGCAAACTCTTAGCAGACCACGAGCTCTGCTACAGAACAGTTTGAGAACCTTTGTCTTAAGCAGTTTACTCATCTATAAAACAATTATGTATAAGCTGAGGCACAGTGTCATTGAAAGCCTGATCTTGCATGTTGCCGAGTTCCTTCAGATCCTACAGACTTCACCGCAAGTGGAGGGAACTCTTGCATCCCTCAGATTTTTAGCAGGCTGTAGTACCAGGTCATCAGCGATTTCCATCCCACCCTCAATGCTACACACAATCAGTGAAAGATAAGGGAACAGAGGCCAGTATCCCAGCCTTCTGCTAACCATCTGACTGATGAATTACTGTGCCTCAGCATATTCTGAGAACCTGACTCAAAACCCACTTAAGTCAATGGGAAAACTCCGAATTGGCTCTGGTCCAGACACTAAATTCTCACCAGTTTCCAAATCCACAGTCCATCACAGCCTCTAGAAGGGCCATCTCCTCTTGTGCTGTCCAATTAGGATCCAACACAGGAAAATCTGAAGTCTGGAGAGTGGAAAAGAAAGATCTGTGATCCTTTCAGTATAAACCACCACCTAGTGAAGTTATTACCCTGTCACAGTCTGGCAAAACCTCCCACTGCTTTGATACTGGCCATTTAAGGCCTTTGTTGTGTCCCAGGGATGTATAAAAATCATTAAATGCACATATCACCTGCTGTAATATCTCTTAGTTTGTGAGAATGTCATCAAACATTACATGAGGCTGCATTTTGTTCTATTTCTGGTATTTCTACAAAGTGCGATGCCCTGAAACAGAAACTAGCCACGTTATTTCCAAAAAAGTTTCTTAGCTCCTTCATGAGGTGCATAGAAAATTATTCCATGGGATAGAAAAATTGCCTACTGTTTGTTTGTTTTTTTTAATAAAAGAGTTTGAGCCACATATGGACAAAAAATAAAAAGCCCCTATGCACCACTGCGTAGTTAGCTGCCATTACTCTCCATGCAGAATTCTGTTCCTCATTTATGTTCCTCATAGCTATACATTTCTGAATTTAAGGATCTATATCTAACAGACCCATGATCAAGTAAAGCCATGTTTAAAAAAAAAAAAGTTTCTCTCCTAACAAGGCCCAAGATGAATAAGTCACCTGAACTGTGTACTTACCATGATTTCATAGGTATGGTCACTCTGATGCTTCTTGTACTCAAATCCTCGTGTGAAACACTGCAGAACAAGGAGATTAGCACTGCATTAGTTTTCTTGAGACTTTGTGTTTGGTTTTTCTCTCTTGTGTACTAGTTACCAGAAAATACCCATTTAAATATAGGTTCCAAGTGTGGATTTAGTTTTTAAAAATGATGAACATCAAAGTTAAACTAATTCTGAAACTTATTCTGTATCGTACTGACCTTCAGCACCAGGAAATACTTGTAATTGTGTTTTGCAATGTATCATGGCACTTAAATCAGGCAGATATGAGGAGCCATCTATTCTTGGTACACTCCTCAGACAGAGCCTAAAAAGTTTTCATAGATTTCATAGACGTTAGGGCTGGAAGGGACCTTGGAAGATCATCGAGTCCAGCCCCCTGTTCAAGGGGCAGGAAGTCAGCTGGGGTCATAGGATCCCAGCAAGATAAACATCCAAATTTCTCTCGAAGGCATTCAAAGTAGGTGCTTGAACCACCTCAGATGGCAGGCTATTCCAGATCTTGGGAACTTGGACAGTAAAGGAATTCACTCTTATGCCCAGCCTGAAACGGTCTTGCAGGAGTTTATAACTGTTCGACCTTGTCATCCTTTGGGGTGCTCTGGTGAACAAATCTTCCCCCAGATCCTGGTGAACACCCCTTATAAAACTTATAGGTGGTCACTGTATGGAGCAACTTAATGAAAGAAAAAAGTTTTTCCCTTTCGTTAAACAAAACACACACGCATGCATGCACTCGCACGCAAATATGCAGGCATGCGTAAACAAAGACAGAAAAGAAATGTAACCTGCTCACGTAGTATGTACAACTGTATCTTGAGATGAATGAACTTTGCCTACAAGAGAACTAAAAGATCACTGGTGCAGTCAAAAGCCCCCAGCTTCATTTCTGAATCTTCTTAGGCTTTACTGAAAGGATGTTAGCTGTTGTTTACCCACAGCTCCAAACACGTCATGTTTTCTTCTGTGAACTTAACTCTCTCACGCAAATGCATTTAATTGATCAGCATTTTTATTTTATACTAAGGATGGCTCATAGCTATGTACTCCAACTTTTAAAGGAAGCTCACTGGTAAGATAAACCCTGAGACATGATAGGTGATAGGACAAACGATGGTTCAGCTATCTACATGGGTCAGCAGCCCATGTCTCCTGGTTTGTCCTTTGCTGCCTACTCAAGGATTTCCTTCATCTGCTCATGTTAAATTTTTTGTTTTTCCCCCCCCAGCCTTTAACATTTCTCCTGGTCCCTGAGCAAACATTTCTGAGGTGCACTTGAGATGATATGAGCCCAATAGTAATGCAGTGGGTTAACACCAGAGATTGTCTTGATAACCTTCTCAAGAAAGCATACATTTTCACTTTTTACCATCAGCTTACCTGCAAACACAGGAGAAAAGGAGGAGGGCCGCATTCGGCACATTTGATGTACGGTTCTGTGAGGTATGAAGAGCAGCCTCGGCAAGGGGGCTTATCAAATGGGTCATCTACAAAACCAGCAAGAAAACATGCTGAAAGAAATCCAGTGCAACACAAGCATGCAACTGTGGTTTATACCGTTATTCAAAATGGCTAGTCTCAGTTTTAAAATGCAGGTATATGCTTATAGACAGCTGGTCCTGCCTGGGAATAGCAAGTGAACGGACTAGGTGACCTTTCAGGATCCCTCAAGGTATTTCCTATGGTTATAGAAAGTGTGTCTGCACTCTTCTAGATTCTCAGTTTATATTCCATTTTTTAATTAATTATGT
>NW_005841850.1:2656984-2658433 GCF_000455745.1 Alligator sinensis | reverse complement strand
AGAGTTCACATGTTTGTAGTTAATGCCACTTACATGAATACTGGATAAGTGCATAATTGTCTTCACTGCCTAATATGAAGCAGGTCTTAATTTTTTTTTGCTTCCACTAGAACAAACACTGGTACACACATATTTTTTTAGTTCTCGGATGTGCCAAAGACCCGCCGCTTCAGAACAGGCTCGATTAATCGAGTCTGCTCCGCGTGGGAGCGGACGTGCAATGCGCTGTGCCACATGCAGTTGTATAAGCAGCAAAATGCGTCAGCGCAGAGAAAATGGCAGCGGTGCGCTTTTGAACTAAAGCACTTCAGAGGTGTTTTAATTCAAAACCACACCACTGCCATTTTCTTCCCACTGATGTGCATTTTGCCACTTATACATCTGCAAGCGCTGCAGCACTGGGCGCTTTCTGCAGCAACTTACATGCGTACAAATGCCCTGTCTGCGTATCATTGAAATGAATGAGCCACTCAAGCACGTTTTAGCTGCAAGATCTACTTTTGTAACGTAACCATACTCCAGCTGACAGCGTACCAGTCAGTGGAAGAAAACCGTGAAGCAGCAGCTGTCAAAGGGCTGCTATCGAAAGTCTGGAAAATGATGGGACCTGGTCAGTTTCGGAGCTAGTCGGTTTCGCAGGGTGTGAAACCGACTCGGTCCAGCCCTTTGTCAGTCCCTGGACTCGGTGCTGAAATGCAGCACGCGACCTCCTCCTCCTCAACGAGCTCCAACTTCCCCTAAACAGCGGCGTGAGTGATGCTCCTTGTCCACGCTGAACCTGCAGGCACGGTACTTACTGCTGAACGACGCCAGGCGCTCCATGGTCCTCACGCCGTTGAGCTCGGCCCGGCCAGGTGGCCTCTACCCAAAATAAATTAGGCTGCTATGGAGCCCCTAGCGTAGATGAGTTTCCCCTCAGATGGCCAGGACCGCTCTGGCAACAGCGCCGCCAGCGGTCACCGCAACAGGAACCCCGGCTGAAAGTCTATTTTCTGAAACCAAACGCAGAAAGCCAGGAGTCATAATACTAAAGATCGAGGGGGCATTGGGCGCGGAGAAGACGGATGGGGCCCAGTAACGGTTGCAATCGCCAACGCGGGTCGCAGCGTCGAAAACCTCGATATAACGCGCCCGTAATTTTTTCCCCGCCAAACTGCAAATCCCCTCCTTCAGGGCGTTAGATCGGGTCTGCGTCTTCCCGCGGTTTATTTGCAGTCGGTGCAAACAAAAACGTCAACCGGCGTTTCTTCCCTGCGCACGGTCCTTGTAGGTGCAGGAGCGGGCGGGCTTTGATGAGGCGGCCCAGCCAATTATTCCTGTCCAAAAAAGACAAATCATTTCAATTTAGGCTCTCAGCGCTTTACATATATCTAGTCAATAAACCCATTTCACAGACGGGGCAACTGAGACAACAGGGGAGGAAGCCACTTGCCCCAAGCCGGCCCACCC
>NW_005841850.1:2653736-2656796 GCF_000455745.1 Alligator sinensis | reverse complement strand
GAAGGCTAGCCGGGGCGGTGTCCGCATGCGCACCTGCAGGGGTTGGCCGGCGTGCGCACGCGTGGCGCAGCATCCACGTGGGGAAGGGAGAGTCCGTAGTGCAGCGTGCGCATGCGTGTTGCGCAACGCACGTGGCTACTGGGCTCCTCTCCTGGGTGGGGAATGGGGTTGTTGAATGTGGAGGCTGGGCCAAAGTGTGAAAGGGAGGAGAGGGCGGGAGCCGCTTGAATGTGGGGTATAAAATGGAAACCTTTTAACTTGCTAAGATTTTTTTTCCAACTGTTTGAGTTGGTCTAATAAAAGAGACCAGATTCACTCAAAGAACTGTGCCTGCCCCTGTCCTTAGACCAACAGGGCTGCAACCTGCACCCCTGTAAAATGGAAACAACATTTTGTTTCAATGAAAAAATGCAAATACATTTAAAAGATCCTTTTCAAAACACCCCTTCCCACCCAAACAGCCTCACCTACCATGCAGGACTGTGTCCTGGTGCAGCTGGAAAGATGAGGAGTTGTTCCCAGCTGTAACAACAATCATGGACAATTTGGTAGCAAAATAATCGCCAGTCCCTACAAATATCCCAGGAAAAAAAGTTTGGGTGGTTTTTTTTGTGATTTTTTTAGTTGGTCTAATAAAAGCTATCGTCTCTGGACCAAGTGCCCTAGAGTTTTGCATTTCTTTTTGTCTCAGACCAACAGACCTACCAAATACACCCCTGCAAATATCCCAGACACAGGTGCACGTTCGGGACGCGCTCTGCTAGGACCACGTGAGAAGCAGTCTGCGGAGGAGCTGTGGAAGATTGCTGGGAGCGTGTCTTGGTGCAGGTGAAGGGGTGCGGCACAGGGCGAGACACCGCTTTGTGAAGAAGAGAAGGTAAGGAGGGATGTGAGGAATGAGATGAGATGCAGGGTGATGTGAAAGTGGAAGGTTTCAGCCCAAATCAGAAAGGATCTAGTTCCCACTCACTGGTCTGCATGCACCTGTTCAGGGCCGCAGCCCCAACCCGAATTGAAGGGGCCATCCAAATCACCTATTGCACCAAAGGGCGGATTTGATCCAAAACCTTGGAGTCTTCCTCTGTAAGCGTTTAGTGCGCTTATTTTCCTGGGTATATGGTTTAGTTTGTGTAATACCAATTCACTTGCAGCTCATCTCTATTTTCGGGTGCGTTCACTGGCGTGACATCACTGATCTCAACGTAGCTATACCAAGGAGGAGTTAATTCTCCCTTCTTCGCTAGGAGCCCCTAAGTAAGCTTCCAGAAGTTTCCTTATTGGTGAGATCAGCTGTTCGGCCTCCTGAATCCGGGTTCACTTTTTGTTTTAGTATCTCTGCTCCTTCCCTGTCCATATTTCCCCGTCCAGTGCCCTTACCCTGTTCCTTCCTGCTGTGTTGCACTCTAGTCCTCTTTGCATTTGCTTATCTGCTGCTAGGAGAATGAGGGCAGATACCTGAACAGAGGGAATCTTGCTTTGCATAAAACTGTTGGTCAGGGAAGGCTCAGCTACAAGTTTTCGTTGAGGTCTGTTTCTCTTCTGTGTGCCAGACCAATTGAACCAGAACACGTTATGTTCGGTATCAAAGTCCTGCTCCAGAGATTAAGGTGGATTTTTTTTTTATAGGCGTGCATCTATGATGCTGTTGTACATCATTGCTTTCCCATACACACATTGTAGAAAAATCCACCCCTGTGGAACACCTGGTCTGGTCATGACCTAATAACCCACAACTTGGATATTATAACCCAGTATTCATTAATTGCCTTGTTCCAACCCCCTCCCCCCAAGCAACCATAATCTCCCCCCAAAACAGTTGTTGCTGTTTGTTCGACTGTAATGTGTTTTTGCTGCTTCTGTTGTGATGTTAATTTTGTTTGAAATGTTGTTTGTATACCCCGAGAGGCTGTGCAATGCTGATTTAGGTGGACAGAGTGTAGATCCCTTGGAGGAAATGTCCCGTTGTTTGCTGTGAGACCAGAAGGCTACTTATTATATTCATGTATGCAAATTTGCATGAGAACTTGAGAGCTGATCTCCAGAACAGGCGGACGTCGCCTTTGGCCGTTCATTTGTGAAACTTGAAACTCTTGGTAGAGATATGTAACCTGCCAGTGATCAGAGATTCAGTTTGGAGCCTTTGCACAGATGGAGGCTGGCCCAAGCTCAGACACTGAGATGTGGTTCAGCACCTCCACAGCATTAAATAGAGGCTGGGGGAGGCTTAGGTCCTGTGTCCCTGTTCAGGCTCATTCCTGATCCTGAACAATTTGGGGCTTTAACATTGGGCTAGAAATCTTGGGAGTAGCGTTTAATTTTGCTTCACCAGAACTAGATAGAATCATAGAAAATTGGGATTGGAAGGGGCCTCAGGAGGTCACATCTAATCCAACCCCCTGCTCAAAGCAGGACCATTCTTCACTAGATCATCCCAGCCAGGGCTTTGTCTAGCCAGGTCTTAAAAACCTCCAAGGATGGAGAGTCTGCAGCTTTGCTGGGTAACCTGTTCCAGTGTTTTACTACTCTCCTAGTGAGAAAATACTTCCTAATATCTAACCTCAACTTCCCTTGCTGCAACTTGAGACCGTTGCTCCTTGTTCTGTCATCTGCCACCACTGAGAACAGTCCAGCTCCATCCTCTTTTGAACCCTCCTTCAGGTAGCTGAAGGCTGCTATTAAATCCCCTCTCAGTCGTCTCTTCTGCAGACTAAATAAGCCCAGATCCCTCAGCCTCTGCTCATAAGTCATATCGCCTAGCACCCGAACCGTTCTTGTTTCCATCCACAGGATTCTCCAATTTGTCCACATCCTTTCTGTAGTGGGGGGCCCAAAACTGGACACAGTACTCCAGATGTGGTCTCACCGGTGCTGAAGAGAGGGGAATAATCACTTCCCTTGACCTGCTGGCAACACTCCTACCAGTGCAGCCCAGTATGCCATTAGTTTTGGCAACAAGGGCACACTGTTGGCTTATATTCAGCTTGTTGCCCACTGTAACCCTCAGGTCCTTTTCTGCAGAGCTGCTGCCCAGCCAGTCAGCCCCAGCCTGCACCAGTGCAT
>NW_005841850.1:2650031-2653328 GCF_000455745.1 Alligator sinensis | reverse complement strand
ATCCACTGGTCTCCCTGCATCCACAGGTCCAGTCATCTCATGATAGAAGGCAATCAGGTTGGTCAGGCATGACTTGCCCTTGGTGAATCCATGCTGACTGTTCCTAATACATTTTTCTCCTCCATGTGCTTTGAGATGAATTCCTTGAGGGTCTGCTTTGTGATTTTTTCCAAGGACTGAGGTAAGGCTGACCAGTCTGTAGTTCCCTGGATCCTTTTTCCCTTTCTTAAATATGTGCACTATGTTTGCCCTTTTCCAGTCATCCGGGACCTCTCCTGATCATCGTAAGTTTTCAAAGATGATGGCCAGCGGCTCTGCAATCACATCAGCCAAATCCCCCAGCACCCTTAGGTGCATCCCATCCGGCCCCATAGACTTGTGTGTGTCCAGCTGTTCTAACTAGTCCCTCAACTGTTCTTTCACTGTTGTGGGCTGCTCACTTCCTCCCCAAACTGCTGCCCAGTGCAGTAATCTAGGAGCTGACCTTGCCTGTGAAGACTGGGGTGAAACAGGCATTGAGCACTTCAGCATTTTCTGCATCCTCTGTCACAAGGTTGCCTCCCCCATTCAGCACCTTCCCTGATCCTCCTCTTGCTACCAACATACTTGTAGAAACCCTTCTTTGTTACCCTTCACTTCCCTTGCTAGCTGCAACTCCAACTGCACTTTGGCCTTCCTGACTTCATTCCTGAATGCCTGAGCAATGCTTTTATACTCCTCCCTAGTTATTTGTCCAAGTTTCCACTTCTTATAAGCTTCCTTTTTGTGATTTAGTTTACTGAAGAGTTCCCTGCTAAGCCAAGCTGGTCTTCTGCTGTACTTGCTTGTCTTTCTTGGGGTGGTTTGTTCCTGCACTCTGGGTAAGACTTGTTTAAAGTGCAGCCAGCTCTCTTGGACTCCTCTCCTCCTCAGACTGGCTTCCCAGGGGATCCTGCTCATGAGTTTTTTGAGTCGAAGTCTGCTCTTCTGAAGCTCAGGGTCCTTACTCTGCTGGTCTCCTTCCTTCCTTTCCTCGGGATCCTGAACTCAATCATCCCATGGTCACTGCTGCCCAAATTACCATCCACTACTACGTTCCCCACCAATTCATCCCTGTTTGTGAGCAGTGAGTCAAGAAGAGCATGGCTCCTAGTTGGCCTCTCCAGCACTTGCACCAGGAAGTTGTCCCCAACACCCTCCAAAAATTTCCTGGATTGCCTGTGCACTGCTGTATTGCCCTCCTGGCAGATTTCAGGGTGCTTGAAGTCCCCCATGCGAACCAGGGCCTGTGACTGGGAAACTTCTGATAGAGCAGCTGTATATGACAGTGATACAAAAATAGTGGTATTTTTTTAAGCTTAAAATGGCTTCTTTTGAGTGGTTTGGAGGCACTGGCAAACATTTGGCAACTAGACTACTGGGATTTTTCTGCTGATCCTATTTTCATATATCCTTTAAGGAAAAAAATGGTTTGTTAGAGCCTGTATTTTGGTGTGTATCCCAGGGCATCCTCCTTCACTATGGAGTTTTCCAGAATAACAGTCTCATACTTGATCCAGTTCTTTACCAGAGTATTTCTGTGCATTTATCAGATGTACAGCTATGCAAGCTTATTTGGCTTTGAATGTTAAACCTGTCAGTCTATAAACATTTTCTATGGTGCTAGATAGCAATTGGACTGATTACATTGATAAATGGCAACACTTAACTGGAACAGAGCAAGGTATGTGGATACAAAGTGGTAAGCAACGCATCGGAAAAACTGCGTTAAAATGTTTTCTTGTCATTTTTGCTCATCAAAACTTGACTAATGCTCAGATTTAATAATAGAAAAATGATAACGCTTGCAGATTCCCGGGGCTGTGTTTCATCCACAGCGTTGTAATGCTCAGCAGTTTGCATGAACACTGCTTTCACTCCAGATTTGTGTGGCGTCTTCTGACTTCTGTGTTCCAAAACCTCCTGGAGTTTCACAAAAAAATCAGTAAAAGATCCCAGCCTTGATAGGATTAGGAGTCCTTCAAATTAAACTCAAAACAGATTTCTTAGGGGCAGAAAAAATAATACCCTCCTCCCCACTGGCTTTCATTTTGCATAATCATTGATTAATATTTTACAAAGATTGTGTACCTGCTTTGCATGGATGTAAATAACTATAAAGGCATTAGGAAAGAGAGAATGAGACCTAGTAGCTACGTAGAATTGAGCATAACTTTGGTGCTTCTTTTTGTATGAATAACTAGGATTTTTTTTTTTTACCGGTATTAATCTAAGAATTCAGGGGATGCAGAATTTGTAATGTCAGTGAGACTTTTATTGCTTCTACAAGTAGCTTTGCTCCCCTTGTTGATTCTGATGACTAGACCATGCTGCTGCAGTTAAAACGTAGTCAAAGATAGTTTGTAAAGATAGTCGGCACACAGATGCATTCAGAGCGGGAGCCCTGAAACTAGATTAATGTCGCTCCAATTTGGCCCCTCGTTTCAGTCCGTGGTAGCTTGACTCGGTCTGATGTGCTGCTGCTACTTATTGCTGGTAAGTAGAGAGGAGGAAAACAATGCAGATTTATGATAAATCAAAGAAAATTAGGATTTCTTGAGGCTGGCAGCTGAGCAAAAAGAATGACAACGATCTTGGCCATTGTGCTAAGAGGGGCTTGATGTGAATTTCTGGCTGTGGAGTGAAGGAAAATGCACCTCAGGATTAATAAATTAAGCAACCCTGCTCCTAAAAACATGATTTGTGGAACAGGCCTCTAGTTCTTCAGATCAATAGCCTAGCGTAACATCCGTGGGCTCCAGTATGAAGTAGATCACAGGGGGGCTGGTAATAATATAAAGAGCCCTTTGCCTCTGGCCTGTCTGTCCTAATGCATACCAGATTGCTAGTGGCCGAAAGCTGTTACCATCTGATAGCTGTTCAGTGGCCTGTGTAAAATGAGTCTTGAGGGTCGCAATCCAATTTCCAACCCTCCTAGGGATTCATTTTTTTTTTACAGAGGAACTTTAGGTAGATCTAAGTGAATAATTTTTAATGAATTGTGTGTCTATATTTTGCTTTGATATCTGTTCAGAAAGTTTCACAAGCTGGGCCATTTTTATTTGCTTTTGGAAGTGATTTGCCAGACATTTCAGAAATTACTTTTTGGTTTGTAGCTTGTTCCCAAGCAATTAATTGCAAATATTTGATGGTCACGTTTGTCTGTTTGGTTTCTTAGTTTGGGCAAAGCCGTGTTTTTGTTCTGTGACTGGATGAGAGTATCTCTTTGAAGCAGGTTTCTAGTATGAATGCTTGTTTTTAAATTTGTTTTCAGAACAC
>NW_005841850.1:2608980-2650021 GCF_000455745.1 Alligator sinensis | reverse complement strand
CAACGTATAGCATTTATTCAGACAAGATTCTTTGGGTAAAATGCGATAGCTTTTATTAGACCAACTAGTTGGTTGGAAAAATTGTTCATTACAGACTTTCGGGCACAAACACCCTTCAGGCATAGGGAGAGTCTGCTGGTGTTTGTACTCTTGGGTGCAATAGAAGCTTACGCCAATATGTTCAAATAGCACTTGTTCAAAAATGGTGTGTGCAAACAATCCTGCTAGTAAAGACACTTCCCAGGGTAATTTGTAGAGGGCGGGCATGAAAGGGGCATGGAGCAAATTTATTTATAATTACTTGTGGCCACCTTTACTTTGTAGCATTCGCCTAATTCTCAGGACTGTAGAAATTCACCTTAACTGGAGTTGCCGTCAACACAGTGGGAGGGTTTGAAACAATTTAGGGCAGTCATTTTACTGTATTATGTCCTAGTCTTCTGTGAGTGGAGCGCTCTATTCTGGGTAAAAGCGTACAATGCTGTAGGTGTATAAGATATATGACTCGCGCGTGCCTATAACTGTTCAATGAGGATGTGAGATTTGAATGCTAGGAGCTAGGCGGTGCTGGTCCTTCTTGAGGTTCTTTGCTTTGAGTTGTCAGATTTTAACTGCAGCTTATTAAACAGCTGCAGCAAAAGGCAAATGGCAGCATTTCTAAGGTCTGCAAAACGGAGCTTACTAAAATGGCCTCTTAATACAGTGGTGGTGTTTATCCTTTGTGTTTAGTGGATTGTTTTGCTACTACCCGTATTCTCCACTCCTCCTTTCCTGAGGCCAGGTCTACTCCCGATCCGCTAGGAGGTGCCAGTGTAGAAGGATGCACAACTTCCTTTCTGCTTTTGATCTGCATTCTTCCCCTTCACATCCCCTTGTGCCTCAGTTGGGTTGGAGAGTGTATAATTGGGACCAGGAGTCAAATCCTTGTCTTTCACAAAGCAACACTTTGACAGCCTGGGAACTAGTCTCTGTTAGGAGGGAGTGACAGTGCTGTCTCTGGTAGTAGCAGTTTTCTGACACATTAGGATGTGTTATTTGCCATATGAAGTCATGATGAGTGCAGTTGAATGAAGCCAGGGGATATGCAATATCCAGAGCTTCTATTTTCTTAGTCCCCATATATTGTATTATAACAGTCCGTAAAGACTTCTTAAATTCAGATCCATCTATGTCTTACTACCACAATAGAAAGGCATACATTATGTGCGTTAAGTGCGGATCATTTGGGCTTTGTAACATGTCACAAGGAGGTGTTGTATTCTGCAAACTTGCTGGGCAGGGAACTTCAAATAAACAAATGCAGTAATGACTATTGCACTGGGTATTAGGATATACACAACTGGTGCATTAATATAGACTCCTCGTCTTTGTCTGATTAGCGCATCTTCATGCTTCTCAGAGAGCAGGAGAGAAGGAAAGTAATTTTCTCTGGATTAGGTGAGATGTGGGAACCAGCATGTTTAAAAAGTTTCGACCTGCCTTTGGACATTAGAGGACTGTTTAGCTTAGCAAGGAGTGGAAGTGAAGCGGAGCCAACCTGGAGAGTTTGGTTAATTAACGTTTTACAAGAAGATGCAAATCTTTCTAGATGTCACAGGCTCTTTACTATGAAACCTTTTTAGAGTACTTTCTCCTTCAGGCTTGGGGCCATATGGAAGCAAGAGCACTGAATTCTTATGGAAGTGCTCAGTGAAAGTGGAGATCCTCTTGCCCATGCATCTGGGCAGGGTGCAATGGCGTGGTAAGGATTTCACAGCAGTATCTGTCTCAAATTTTTAAATGTTGCAATTGTTATGCAAAGTTGCCTTGCGTGAGAGCTGAGATTTATGTGTGGATGTGAAATCTAGAGTCTCTCCCTGTTTGTCCTCTGCTGTTTCTGGGTGCTCAGCATATCACTCCCAACTATACAAAGACAGCTTTTACTGATGTGCTGAGCTCTTGGCCTGCCAAGAGCTGGGGAATGAAGAAAACACCAGCCCTTCAGTTTGCCTTTCTGCAGTGAATGTTCTATTTTAATTTTCTTTTCTTTTTTCCTCCAAAAAAATGTATAAAGTTGGCTAGTAATAGTAGTTATAGTTGAACTGACCAGGGCAATCATATTTGATGCTGAGTGCTCCTAGGATCTGGGAGAGATTTTTCTTTTCTATATCTATAGCATTTCACAACTAAATGATTCCTCCTATGTTTGTATATTGAAAGGTAGAGGGGGAAAAAACCAAGCAAACAATAACAGAGAAACAGCAGGAAAAACTAAACCAAAACTATAGTCATTATTGTCCACAATACAACCTTGAAATCGGGTTATTCAGAGTTGTGGACTAATATAATTACATTTCTCACATCGCATCAAACTGTGATTTCTCAGGACTTAACGACTGTCTATTAGGAGAATCTACCAGGCGAAATGGGGCACGCCTGTGTCTCCAATGTCTTATTCCATTTACTGCATGGAGCCTAAAACATTGCAAGATTGGAGAGATGATGTTCTCCGCTCTCTCTGCTGACTAGTGGGGTAGAAGACAGAGGATGCCAGCAGTGGTACCGTTCATCTCCCTTTGCTCTCCCATCTTGCAGAAGGGTGCCTTAGATAGTTGTGTGCTCTTAGATAATAACTCTGAGGACTTTTCCACCCATCAGTCTCAGTCTTTGGGCCTATGTGGAATGGTCATGATAGATTAATAGTGTCCAGTGAATTGACCTCTTGCTTCCATTTGTGGATTTCTTATATTTTTATAGCAACTTTAAAAGCACCTCAAGTTGCTGCAGGGTGCAAAGTCTAGATCAGGACTTAAATATGCAAAGAATTTGAGATGAGAGTGCGTGGATCATTAGAGCAGCATGCTGTAGAAATGGGACTAGAGCTCAGCTTTGTCTCTGGAGCTGACTTTTACATGACCCTGACCTTCGGTTTCAGTTCTAGCAGCCGTTCTCTCAGTCCAGAAATGCTCCACGGTATTATGGAGTAGAAATGTGTGAAATGTTTGAAACCAAAATACCACCAGCCCAACAAATAGATACAATTACAGACCAGAGGTGAGGACACATAGATAACAGTGGTGTAATTTGCTATGTTTAATCTGAAGGCCTGTGTTTAGGTTCAGCATCAAAGATAATCTTGGGAGAGGGAGCTGTATTGAAAGAGCAAGTCAGCTGTAATAAAAAAGTCCTTAATGGTCACAAAACCATTCCTAAAGAGGAGGGAAGTGTCAGGCAAATTTTTCTTTAAGTTCTGTCCAGCCAGTTTTTAACTGTCGCTTACACCGGATTCACATATTCTTGGTTTTTTGGGGGGTCGTTTTTTGTTTGGTTGGTTTTTGGGGTTGGTTTTTTTTTGCAAATGAGGCCAGTCTTGTAAGTGTGCACATGATTTTTATTCACCAAGGTAGTTGCCAATTCAGTGATGCAGAAGTTACCATAGTAACAGAAACATTCAAAATGCTGTAGGTACCAGTGTTATCTTTGAGCTAGAACATTCAACGAGAAAAATCCCTTTGCCTCTAATTAGTGACTCAGCGGGAGAAGCTGAAACTCCTTTGGGACTGTTTATATTTAAACAGATAACTGGGACCAACACACTTGAAATATAAAGGGATAATAACCCTTTAACACTTGAAATATAAAGGGTCAAATTACTGAGTGTAGAAGAGATGCTGTATATTACCTGTATGGCCAACCTGCTTGTTGGGTATCTTTAGAGAGTGCCTTTGGCTGTATATAGATGTGAAATCTAAATGATGTTGATTTTTTTCCTCACTAATTCTTCCAAGTTTTTAACCAGCTACGTTCCAGAACATTACCCCAGCAGAAAATAATCAACATAATTTGCAAGCATATCTTGGTCGCTTGTGTAGGGTTTTTGGTATTGTTCCATTAGAAATCTTGTAGTGATACAAGCAGTCAGAAACAGTCCAGCTGCTTTTTGGGCTGAGGTCGTAGTATGCAGACCACAAACTAAATGCCAATATTGTATCCATGATTATGACATAAATACAGTATTCATGATCATAAAGCCTTTTTTTTTGCTCTTATTGCTTCTATTAATGAAACCAATGTAGCTGCGACTATAAGTCAGTTGGTAAAGCTCCCAGCATCTCAATATTGATAAGTGATCAGGAGGGATTAAATGAGATTCATAATTCATTGTAGTCTGATTAATTTCTAGATTTGGAAGTGGGCATTCAGGATTTGGTAAATGATTGATCCAAATATCGTTACTTATAGGCACAAATTCCCCTACTGGCTTAGGATGTGTGTGAAGCCCAGTTCAGGTGTGCCGAAAAGGCTGACAGAGTTGGTCTGTTTGGAACCAAGGGAAGACTGAGCTTGTTTCAAAATGAAGTTCATTCCTGGGGAACGCTCAGGCAGCAACTTTTATATGCAAACTCATTGTGCTAACCTTTATATGCTGTTCAGCATATACTGTAACAGCATCCTGTTATATGCTGAAGAGGCTGAAGAGGCATTCTCATGAATGCTTCCCACTGCTACACGGGGAAAGAAGTGTCTTCCAAGAAGGCAAGTCCAAGCAATTTAGGTTTTCTTGTGGTTAGTACTAAGACCTTGAACTCCACCCAGAAACCATATTCTCCTTGTGCAGATTATGAAGAACTAGTGCCCTGCACTTACCATGCACTTACCAAGTGGGCCTCGGTATTCTTTACCAGTTTGAATTCTAGAATAGGTTCAAAGAGGGGCCCCAAGAGAAATGCACTGTATTTAAACAATCTCAGGACAAGAAGAGCATGGAGCACAGAGATACGTCTTCATTAGAAAGAGGGGGTGTCAGACTCCCAGACAGACGTAAATGGTGACAACATTTTCTTTGTTATCACGTAAGGTAATCATCCAAAATATATGAGAATCCAAGCAGACTCCTATCCTACGTCTCTGTTTTCATCAAGTGCTAGGATGTGCTGAGCCATTTTTCACCAGGAACTGGCATTTTCTAATATCTGACACAAGGTGGCAATAGAGATCACCTTTTCTGCTAAAACTTCTGTTTTTAAAAAGCCAAATAGCCACAATGCTGTTTATTTTGATTGTGGGCTGAAGGTTGGATACTTCTGTTAAGTCTAAAATTATGCCCTGCTTTAAAAATGACTAATTATATAGTGGCCCAATCGGACTTTGTTATCAATATTGATAAATCCAGAGGATTTTTGTGTGTCCTTTTTTCTAAGATGAAGTGGCAAGTGCTTGCACGTACTATTAAATCCTTAGTACTTGGATAGCCTGCTTCTTCCATATATCTGAGGTGGATAAAATTAAGGGTTTTTAATTTAAAAGCTTTTAAAAAAATTTCCCGCTTAAAATGGCAGTGTAAGTGTGGTGTTGTAGCTGTCATGATCCAGAAATAATGTGAGAGGCAAGGATTTCTTTGGGTGATATCTATTATTGGACCAACTGTATAGTTGGGATAGGGTTAGACAGGCTTTCGAATGGAAGTCATTCTTGCCTCTCCCATTTAAAATCAAATTTGCAGTAACAAGAACCTTCATTAAGGCCAAACTTGTTGTCATATGTTAAGATCATTTATATTAAATAAAATATGCTAAGCAAGTAAGCAGTATATATTTTCTGCTAAAGTTTGAAAGAAACTCAAACCCTGCTTAACTGGTAGAAATCACTGGGTTAGACCTTGGTGAAGTGCTAACCCAGCCTTTGTCTGTGTCAGAATATTTTCTTCTGTAGGTGTAGCTATTTTGAAATTATTTTCAAAACTGATTCCCTTTGCTTCGTTCTTAGTCTCAACTTTTTCCCATGTAGTCACTGGTGGAGCTGGAGGATGGTGATAGGGTCAGGTGAATGTTAAATACTGCTGTTATGTTGCAGGGATGTCGGTTGTAGCCGTGTTGGCCTAAGGACATAGGCAGACAAGGTTTTTTGGGTGACGCTCCCTCCGCCTGAAGAAGGGTGTTTGTACCCACAACCTTGTAAAACATATTTTTTCCAACTATTTTAGTTGGTTGAATAGAAGACATCAGATTGACCGAAAGAGCCTTGTCTGCCTACTGTTATGTTGCAGGGGTGTAGGTGGTACCTGTGTTGGTCTAAGAACATAGGCAGATAAGGTTCTTTGGGTAAGTCTGATATTTTTAATTAGATCGACTAAAATAATGATTTAGTTGGTCTAATAAAAGATATCAGATTTACCCCAAGAACCTTACCTGCCGACTGTTATGATGGGCACTTTCACTTTCCAACTTAGTGCTGCTGGTTGCAGAAGAGGAGCAGTGAGCCACACAGCACTCTGCTTCCACTCTTAAACCATCCCCAGGATGGCTTTGAAGTTCAAAAAGCCCCTAAAGAATTTAAAAACAATAAAAGGATATCAGACGGGGTGAGTCTGAAAATGGCAAATAGCCTGCTAAGTAGAGAGAGGGTGGACCATTATATTGTTTCTCTAAACAAAAAGAGACGCTCAGCTTTATCACAATGAATGTTTTAATTCTGATGTTTACGTGACAGCAATTGATAAGTCTGTTAAAACTTCCGAAATACATGCATGGGAAAAAATAACACTTTTTTAAAAAAGCAAAATAATAGAGAAGCTTTTTCTCTTTTACCTACCTGCCAGGACCTGCGTTCTGTGTTGTGGGATGGATGGCGTCACTAACACTTCAAAGCCAGGGTGATCCTTCTGGGCACTGAGGAGCTGGGGATATTATCAGGTGTTGCCGGAGAGGTGTGGGACCATTCAGGTAATGAAGCTTTCACTGTTTTTCCAGTCGCGTTTATTTTCACTTCCGAGGCCACGTGTATTTACATGAAAAATGTGCTTGGGTGGCTTTTTTGCATGTGCAAAGTTAAGTACAGGGCATCATACATTTGTAAGCCAAATAAAAATAATTCTCTCCTGAAGAGGGTTACAGCATTTAAAATGTGTTGTGATAGAGATGTGTCTTTCTCTCTTTCTCAAAGAAAGACACAAAGACTTAATCAGGACTTCTGCTAAGGTCATGCATAAAATGTGTACAGTCCACAAGCTGCTAGCTGAACACTCAGCACATGTTGGGAAGGTTTGTATCTGAGCAATGTATCTTATGCCTGTTATGTTAGAAGTATTTGACCTTGTGGCATTATATTACCAGTATACATTGTTTTTTTAGGCTTTGAGCACATTAATAATGATTGGCTCTTCTCTGCCTCTTCTGCCTAAATTAGATAGAAGTCTGGGAACTCAGCCTTTCTTATCTAAATCAGCAGCAGAACTGAGCTTCGTTCCTGTAAGGGCAGGATTGGGATCACAGTGGCTGGGCTGGTCCTTACCTGTTCCTCCCAATTTCCCCCAAATCCCATTGACCAGATTATGGCATCCTGCTCACACTGAAGCCAAGTTACTGTAAATTTGCTACTGCTGTCAATGGGAACAAGAGCAGGCCTGAAAGCCACTAGCCACATGCTTTTCTAATGACTTGTTTAAAAGTCCAATGAATTTATAATTCAAATAAATGAAATATTTGGGGTGAGTCACTTGGCATCTATATGCCTCCTTCTCCCTGCCTGTAAAATGGGGCATTAACAAAGCCCCTTCTTTGTGAAATGTTCCAGGATGCAAAGTCCATGTAAAGGTTAAGCGTCCTAATAATAATTAAAATGCTGCTTCGAGGCCATCAAATGTGAGGCTCGCTTAAGGCTGAGATTATCATGGTTTATTGTCAGTGGCACTTTCCCAATCCATGTTTGATTGTGACATACTCATGTTAATATATGTACTTTTGTCTGTTTTACACGCATTGCTTTCTTCCTTGGCTCTCAAACTGAAAAGTTGTTACAGGGTTTAATTATATGTAGCAAATCATTCCTCCAACAGGATTTAAGTAGTGTTTATTGGTTGAGTGAATAAAATGGGAAGGGCAGATGCACAGAATGCAGATTTTAGCATGACCGAAATACTCAAGTACAGCAGTGAAGATGAGCCAACCACTTGTCATCTTTGGGGGTTTTTTTAAATGCAAGGGAAATTGAAGATCAATATAGTGGATTAAGCAGTTTAATAGTTTTCTATCTACCATCTCCAAATTCTTGGGGCTCCTTTTATAACTAATGCAAACTGATTCATTTGAGTTTGCATGTAGGTATTAGGTCTGAGTTAGGATACAGTCTTACAGGGCGCCAAGTTCCCTTGACTCCTACTCACTTGAGAGTGCACTGAAGCTCAGTATCTCCTAGTATTAAGCCAATGCTTACTAACCTTTCCCAGCTCTTCTTGAAAAGAGAAATCAGCAAATGAAATAGAACTCTATTAAAAATAAATTAAAAAACAAAAAAAGTCATTTCCTTCCCCCCCCTAATGTTTTCCAACTCTCAAATAACTTTCTTGCCTTTAGGAGGAGTAACATAATCATAATCATCATCATCATACTAGTGTTAATAAAAGTAACGATAATGATGATAGTAGTAGCAGCGGCCACAATAGTAGTAATAATAACAATCAGTGTTAAAAGGGTACAGAGACCCAAACAGGAATTTCGGCAAGCATGGTGCATACTGGTTATGCGTGCACACACCTTGGCATGAGAGCTGATATATCAGCCCATCAGCTCTGTCTTCATCTCCTTACCTTGGCCCCTTTTCTAATAGAGCATCCAGTGTGAGGCATCTCTCCTCATTTTTAAGGTGGTCAGGGCCCTAAAAAATTGCCTGAAGCTACAGGTGGAGAACTCTGGTTGACAGATTCTCTTCCTCTGGCAGAGGATAGCTTGCCTGTGTGGGAGACAGGCTTCGCAAAGGCTGGTCCAAGACTATGGGATGAATTGCCACAGGACCTAAGAGTCATCACCCACTTCTCACAGCCTTTGGTTCCAAAAATCAGGGTTAGGCTTAGGGTCTTCAACCTTGACTTTTGAAAACCACATGACCTTTTGATTTTTTATGAATTTATTTACTCCTTTGATCTGAATATTTCATACAAGAGACTTTTAGCCCGTGCTTCTACTGTACAATTGGCCACAAAAATCATAGTTTATTATTTCTGTCTTCTGGATCCCTCAGATTTGCCGCATAAAGAGGAAAAACCCCTTCTCCTATATGTAGGTTATTTATAGTTGTTACAGTCTGTGGGGCAGGGAAGAAAAGGAACATAATCAAAATAGCCACACAGGGCTTTCTGGCGTGAGCGTGGTGACCACTATTCATGAGAATACTTGTGATGCTTTTGCTTTTTGTAACTATCCCTGCACAGAAAATCTTGCTCAGCCAAGTGTCTGTGAAACAGAGCAGAAGCTACTGAGAAGGCAGGTTTTATTCACAGCGGTGTTCCCAATGTATTTGCCTTCCTCTTTTCCCGTGGTTGCTGACAACTTAAGGAATGAACTGTCATACATGCCACACATTCCTGTGCTTTAGCTTCAGCAGCATTGGAGTCATAGAGAAGTTGGGTTGGAAGAGACCTCCCAAGGTCATCTAGTCCAGTGGTTCTCAACCTTTTTTGTAACAGGACCCTTTTGTAAAGATGCATGGCTGGTCCCAGCCCAGTGCCCCTCACTCCCAACCTGCTGCCCACCACTTCCAGATCCCAGCCACCAGTGTATGGGGCAGGGGATGGGTGTGTGGGAGATGTGTGGCAGGGGGTGGGTGGGTGTGTGGTGGGTGTATAGGGTAAGGGGTGGGTGTGAGGGGCCCCAAGCAGCCCCTTGCAGGCTGAAGGGAAAAGCCCTGGTTTCCCATGGTTTCTCCTTTAAAGAGGAATCCATTTTAAAGTTTGTTGCTTTATTTTTAAGGTTTGTTCGCAACCTTTTCGTATATTCTTCCGACCCACGTTTGGGCTGCGACCCATGGGTTGAGAAACGCCGATTTAGTCCAAGCCCCTTGCTGAACGTTTCCAAGTCAGTGCTGCAGCGGCATCCCTAATGTAGGGGCTGGGTTTGGAAAGGCCCTTTGCAAGGCAGAACAGGTGGAGGCAGGGCCCAGACCTGCAACTGTTGGCTCCAAGACTTCTTTTCCCTGGGATAAGTTGCCTGGCCCAGGCTGTGCACCCCGTGCACTGAAGACGGGCCAGATTGGCACCGTGTAGAGACTAACTTGTGGCCTGAGCTTGGGTGACCTGCAGCTCCCTTCAGCAGATGCAGGGGCAGGCTCTGCAGGCAGGCAGCGTCATTGCCCAGCTTGGATTTTGCAGGATTCACTCTTTTTCCCACCTCTTGCCCCCGTGTCTGATGCAGAGGGGCCAGGTCTCGACTCCCTGTGGCACACGTTTGCCGCAGACCAGACGCCTGCCCAAACCGGGTGGGTTTTCGCTGCCCAGCTGCACCTGCCTGGCTTGCAGTGGGACCCAGACAGGGCCGAGGTGAGGTCAAGGTCAGGGCTGGCAGTGGGGGCAGCTCCCTGCATGGACCTGGGCAGGGCCTGCACGTGGAGTGCAGAGCGCAGCCGCGCGGCACCCAACGGGTTAAAGGCAGCGGAAGAAGCTACGTCATAATGGAGGGGTGGTGTGTAGTGGGGAAGAGCCGCCACTGGCCCCTCCCTCCGCGCCTCGCCAGCCAGTGGCAGCTGCGCGCCTGCAGCTCGGACCATCGGCGTCTTCCCATTGGCCCCGCCCCCTCCCCGTGGGCCTCTCCCATTGGTCACACCCACCTCGAGGGTGGAGGCGTGAGCCAATGGAGGCGCGCGGGGCAGGTGGCGACGCCGAGGCCGGGGTCAGAGGTGGGTGACCCGAAGTAACCGCTTCCCCATCACACCACCCGCGGCTCCGACTTCTCCTCCGCGCCCGCGCGCGCGCCGCTGCTCAGGTGAGCGCCCCTCCCCCACCCGGCCTCGCGCGACCGTTACCCGGGGGTGGGGCGGTGGGCTACGGGGTCCCCCACAGCGGGGCGGGCGGGCACAGCCCGTGTGGTCCATGAGCGGAGGGGAGGGGCAGCCAAGGGTCGTCCTCGGAGCATCTCGAGTCCCTGAAGGGCCCGTGGTCCCAGCCCCACCGCCTCGGTTCGCCCCCGAGAGACAGTCCAGTCGCAACAAGTCGGAATCGATCCCGGATTGATCGCTGCCATTTATCGGCGCAAGAAGTCCGGCTGGATCGGCGCCGTGTACGGGCACGAAAAGCCTGAATGGATCGGCGCCGTTTATCGGTGCAAAAAGTCCAGCTGGATTGGCGCGATTGACGCCAGCTCGTGCCCGTAGCATGAGCGGCATGTGTTGCCGCCTTCCCGCCGTTCCCGCCCCCTTCCCTTCGCGCCTCGGTGTTGAAAATCGGATTTCTGAGCACTTTCCAGGAGCGTCGTTTTGGCAGCACGGCCTGTCCGTCTTCGAGGAGCTGCGAGCTCTTGGCATTTTTCGAAGTGATTTCCTAGCTCTTTACGACTTCTAGCGTGCCCAGAGCGTGCTGGCACTTCCAGAAGAAATTTGTTCTTCTTTCTCACCCTGCCCCCATAGTCTTTTTAATCTTCCTTGTACCTTTCACTTGATGAGTAGCAACAAGTTGTGTCTTCTTATTAAGAGTCATAGCCACCAATTCGGGAATCTGTACAGGTTCAGCACGTGGGGTTTAGGTACGTGCCTAAAATGTTTTCCTGGCTGCAGATGTATTTAAACACGGGCTAGATTTACCTCTGTTATCCGTCTGATTATAGGGTCCTTTTAAAAAGCTGGTCACTTCCTTCAGGGGAGCAAGAAAAGTCCATCCAAAGCATCTTCATTCAATGAAAACTAAATGAGTAAGTTCATCCTAATCAAGGAGTTGCAAGGGAGAAATGCGGCCTAGTAAAATGTAAATATTCACTGTATTACAGAGCTTCTATAAAATCCCTATTTTTTTGGCTGGAAACATTTGCTTCATAAAATACCTTCCGCTACAGAGGATCCACAGTTACTTCGCTGCATGTGATGTGAGGTCTGGAGAGCAGCGTAGGTAGGAAGTGGAGCTGTATCCAGTTGCGGTGGCAGAGGGCACTGTAAATTAAAAGAAAACGGTATGAATTTTTTTTTTAAGGAAAATTTTTCGTGTCCCAAGTCAAATCAGCCAAATCAGTTCCAAATCCGTGAGTCATTCAAGAACCAAATGTGGCCCTGCCACCGGCAAGCATCCTCCACCCCCACCTGGGGCTTCAGATGCTTCCAAATCCTTTGGTGGGCATCCTGTGGGTGCAGGCCCAAACCCAGAGGTTTCGGGTTCGGATGCCCCTCAGTTTTGCCTGCCCTGAGCCATATGGCTGCAGGAGCAAGCTAAGGAGAAGTCTCGGTATAAATGGAGGAGTAACATTTAGGTCAATAGGGTCATAAGTGTCATACAGATGCGATTCATTCTTTGGTCTGACTTTGTCCTTCTGCTTCCAGCTGAGAGCGAGTTCAGGCTGGTGGCCTATTACTTTTGCAGAGATCACTGTTGACATAAAAGGCTTTCAGAATCAGTGCTGAGGTACAACGGCTTAAAAAGCTAGGCAGGTTGTTCTGAAGGTACGGCTTACCTGGTGTTCGCCTCTGTGTCCTGGAGGAACCGATAACTTTGGGCCTTAGTGTGGAGCTTGACCCTCTGCGTACCTGGAGGCCAACTGCCCGTCTGCCTGGCTGTGCTGCTGACCTTTCTAGTCAGAGAAATTAGGAGTCAACCCATTAAGTAAATGCAATCTACTTTTTGCCACTTTTGGCTTTTTTTCACTTCCTGCTTTAGTCCAGGCAGTGAAAGGAGACATACCCGTTTCGTTACTGGTTTATAATGGCTTTGACTTTTTGCTTGCCCCTTAGTAATGCCACAGCTCTTTTGGTGTTAGGTAGTCCGTGTTGCCAGGGGAATGCTAAGTGATATTTTTATGAAATATTATATTATTAGACCGCCTGTTTGCTTTGCGCTGCCAGGTGTTGTTAGAAGCTGGGCAGCATCACTCCAGCATCACATCTTCCCAGGCTGCATGTTCTTTTTTTCATCGTTGTCCTCCATGTTTATCTTACAACATGTTCCTCAACAGCATGATGAGCTCAGATGGCAGAGGCTTTATTAGTTATGTTGTAAGAAGCACACAGCACAGCTTGGCTTTTGCATCCCTGGCTGCTCGGCGATTGTCAGAAATTGAAGGATGAAGTTTTACTTTTAAAACGAGTCGTTTTGATTAGGGAGGGGAGATAGAAGGGAAAATACAGCTCAGATCTGACAGAGATCAAGCATGAACAGAACTCTGTGCATGTTGGACTTCCTTGCCTATGTAGGATTGTGCTTGTGCTTATCTTTCCAGGATCAATGTTTATATTTGGACCTCTGTATATTTTAGTCACTTCAGTCTCTGCAAACTTTGCCTTGTGCTGTAAACTGCTTTAAGGAGAGATGAAATCTCCTGCAGACAAAGGGATTCTGGCTGAAAAAGGGAGTACTGCTGTTCTGAATGTGATTTATCTGTTAGTGGCCCACACAGCACCCAGCGAAGTCACTTGCAGGACTCCCTGATCATGTGTGTAGTGCAGGATTAAGCCTTTCAGCAGCTGCTTAGTACAAACAGACTTCAGTGGAGACCCCGTGTATTTGAAACTGGAGCAGTCCAAATTTTGTGGGGTTTGGTAAGGGAGAATACTCCAGCCAGTGCAGGATTTTAATGTCCTGTTCCCACAGGTTAGCAAATCAGATGGTTCGATGAGGAGCTGTTTTGGGGAAGGCTACATTTTATTTGGTCAAGAAGTAATTCTGAAAATGTTTAAAAAAAAAAAAAAAAAAAAAAGAATTGAGAACGTTTTCAACCTTAGAAGTGGAGAGTGTGTCTGAGTCATGGGATTTCTGAATTATTTGTTGCTCAGTAAGTGAACATGTGAACAGAGCAATGGATAGCTGGGCCTGTAGAACAGGACTGTGGTGCACTGAGGCTCAGTTGCTCTTGAATGGAGTTCTTGAATGGATGGTGGGGTTTGTCTTCAGTGAGACGCTCATGGGCGGGGAGCATGATGAAGTATTTTGGACTAGGAATAGGGAGTCAGGAGATCTGGCCTCAATTTTATGGTTTCTCACTGACTTGCTGGGCAGGCCATAGAGTCATAGAAATGAGGGTTGGAAGGGACCTCAGAGGTCACATCTAGTCCAGCGGTTCTCAACCTTTTTTGTACCGGGACCCATTTGTAGACGCTGATGGCCGGTCCTGACCTGCTGCCCCCAGGCCCCAGCCCCCCAGTGTTTGGGGCAGGGGGTGGGTGTGTGGAGCACAGGGGGTCCCAAGCAGCCCCTTGCAGGCTGGAACTCTGCCTGTAAGGCAAAAGCCAGTTTCCCACATTTTTCTCCTTTAAAGGAGAATCAATTTGTAAAGTTTGTCCGTCACCCTTTCATATATTCTTGCAACCCACTTTTGGGTCATGACCCACAGGTTGAGAAATGCTGATCTAGTCCAACCTCCTGCTCAAAGCAGGAGCATCCCCAGCTATATCATCCCAGCCAAGTCATTTATTTGCCCTGTGTCATCTTTAAAAAGCAATAGTAATCATTTTCTCAATGATGGAGGCTTAAGGTGTCATTAATGCTTATGCAGGGCTTTAGCTCCTGAGATGGAAGGTGTTTTCTAATTATTAAGTTTTGGAGGCAGTCTCTTTCCATAGTTATGGTGAAAGTTAGTTTTCTTGTTATAATCCAGACCAGTCAATGGCATTACCCTAACTGTACCAGTGCTAAATGAATCCAGTTGGAATTTTTTATGGGTGTTGTGCTATCAGGATTGGATAACTTTTGGCAAGTTGAGCAAAGTGCATTAGACAGAGAAGACTTTTCCAAATGTGATTGTTTCTAACCTTTGTGTTTGCTGGCTTTGACGAAGTTTTATGACTTTGGCTGGTTTAGGAGAGCTTGGACTAATAATTTAAGCTCTGTTTCTGCATCCCAACTGCATGGGTAGGCTACTTGATGTATCCAAAACCTGATCAGCAAGAACAGGGATATTCCTTGCAGCTTTGTAGTAGCAGTTTTCACAAGTGGTTTAATCCTTGCAATGGGCAGATGTGTGTGTAGCTTTTACAATCACCCTTTCCCCCACCAAAAACTAGCTGGCTAGATGCAACCTTTATAATCCACACACTGGGCTGGCTGACAGATGACTTGAATTACAGAGTAGTTAAGTACATACCTATTTTTCTCTTGGGCTCTATCTAGTCCTACTGAAATTGGGAGCTGTGGGAATTTCAGCGTAAACTGGATCTCAATAATGTGATTGAGTGCTATCTCAGCAAGATTGAGTAAACCAGTCAGATGTGCTCTTAATTTTCAGAGCTGCTGTTGAAAAAGTCACGCAATGTTTGAAGATTATGTTCTCTCTTAATGCCGTGTCTCCACTTGAATTAAAACAACCAACATGTCCTTTTTATGCTTATAACATGGATTGGTTTTGCCTGTGTAAACTTGACTAAGTCTTTTATAGAGTCATGCTAAGCAATCTGTGCTAACAATCCTGTCGTTTTCGTAATACTGTTGCGACTGCAGTGTAGCTAAGACCTGCTTATTCTTGGGGGGCAAGGCATATATATGTCTGAGCTTAGGCTACTGAACCAGTCCACTTGTGGGTTTCTTCCCAGCTTTCTTCTTCAAGTGTAACATTGTATTTCTTGGCTGTTTAGCCATTTGATTTTATTGAAACTACCTTACTAAGTTGTATGTTTCATCTTAAGTGAAGCTCATGTCTTTCTTGGAAGGTTGTGGACTGCAGGATTTGAAAGTGCAATACCTTCTGAGTTAAAGGAACAGAATGCATTTAGGCTAAGTGCAAGGTGGGCCTTCCTGTAGGAAGTCACTCAATCTTTTGGGATAGCTAATATGCTGTATTATGGTATCAGGGCATATTTGTTACTCTTTGGATGGGGAGGTACATGGTCATCTTCTGAGATACATGGGCCTTTCCAATTTTTGAGATCGCAACTGAGAATGAGCACCATGAGTTTTGCTGTCCCCTCTGTGCATGTACCATGATTCCCTTCCATGCGTGCACTTAAGCTTGGGCCCAGCATAGGCAGAAGTGCCACATGGCAGGATTGATATACAGCTCAACTCAGCCATGGGAGATCCATGGGTGGATAAATCATTTCTATAGGATGAAGTAGAGGTGCGTTGGGAGGGTTGTGTGGGAGTCTTCAGGTGGGTATTCTAGGACATGCAACAGGACAGAATCAGGAGGTATTGGTACGCTGTGAGAGAAGCTCTCCAGATACCTGTCTTCACTGTCAGTACTTTTTAATGCTTCTTGGCTTTAAAGCCCCCTTTTTTTTAAATGGAGAAAAAATTGTATTAACAGAATGTACACTGGGTACATTAAAAGATTTCTTAGAAAGGTGTTCCAGAGGCCTTGCAGGGTATTGCCTAGAGACTGACTAATAGGAGTGGCATGTTCTCATGGTTAAAGCACAGGCCAGCAGTGCTGAGTGTGATTTGTGGGTTCTTGTACACTGTGACAAGTCCTTCATGGCACCGCTGAGATTAGACGAATTGATGCAGAAGAGGGTCCCACTCACTTGTGCACCTAGGACACCCTCAGGTTACAGGAGGCCCATGTCTCAACTGCTATAATTACTGTCACTGTTTGTCTCTTCTTTGCCAGTTCGTTTTGGAGGTGGATATCAGCTCAGATTGCAAGGATCACAAGAGGTCAGTTGTTGTTAATCATTCCTACTTCTCTACTATTTTGGGCTGCAGCTCTATGTTGACTTCATATGAATGAATCAAATTCAATCAGGGTTGGGACTTGAGCCAGGGTGTCCCCTTCCCTCTTCCCCTGCCTCCCTTTCCCCCCAAAAAACAAATCAGGCTTCTTCAAGAATAGAAATGTTGTTTCATGGTCAAATATAGTCAAAATATAAAAGCCTAATTCTGTCTACAGTATTCCACCGTATGGCTTTTGATATTACTCGTCTCTCATGCAGTCATACGAGCCCGTGGTGGCTACTTGGGAGAAAATGGAGTCTTATCTGCTCAGGATCTGTAGTCTCCAGGGGATGAGCTGCCATGCAAGGCCAGCTTTAATCCACACCGTAGTATTCTTCCTGGAATCTTAGCAAACTTGTGGGCGATCAGCTGCTGGTTGATTGCCTTGTGTTAGAATGTAGTTAATGTTACTTGACTGATTGCTCTGTATTGGGTTCAGCCGGTTTTTTCTGAAGGTCCCTTCCTACGCGTGCATGTTGTTTTTACCACTTCTTTCCTGGGCATAACACTGCAAGGTTCTGCATGCTGGTGACTTCCATGATTTAGCAGAAGTTCAGAGAGTCTGGCTGATTACAGAATTTGGGCTGATGCTTGCACCCTGCTGTTCCTGTGCCACTTCATAATTACTCTTTTTCAGCTTTGCGGCATGCATTAGATCAGGGATGGGCAAAGCGTGGCCCATGGGCCAGATTAGGCCCACAGCAGACTTCATTTCCCAGCAGCCCCTGCCTGTGTCGCTGTGGCTGATTTCCATAGAGACCTCAGGAGCGGTGGGGCTGTAACAGTGCTGGACCAGGGTTTCCAGGGAGACTGGCTTGAGCAGTGCTGTCAGGACGCATGACTGGGCAGGGAGCTGGGCTGGGGCTGGGATTTTGTGTTGGTGACAACATGGTTCAGAGCCAGGGCAGAGCCACGATCTGCTGCCTGCACGCCTCTGCCCAGGGTGTGCAGGCAGCGGATCACAGCTCTGCCCTGGCTCCAGCCCACATTGTTACCGACATGGGAGGTGCTGCTGGGAAATGGAGTCCAGCCGCTGCCGCATCCACCGTTTTGCCCACCTCTTTAGTAGATACTATTCTATTATAAAGGTTACTAACCGGGGAAAGGAAACACAAATGCTGGAAGGTTTGGACATCTTCAGTGTTTTCCTTAACATGTTGCAGTGCCTCTTTTGACATGTGGTTTCTGGGGTGGAGAAAGGTGGAATTCAGATCTGAACAGGCCCTGGGGAATAAAGTACTTCCCAGGACTCGGTTCCTGCAGGTTAAGGCAGAGGATCTGGCAGTCTCTGGGAGAATTGGGAACCGCTGCTGCTGAGGCTGTCCTTGAGCTATGCATGCATCACTTTCAAGGAGACAAAAACATTATTTTTTTCCTTTTCAAAGTGCATGAAATGAATCGTGGTTTTTCAGGTATCGAGACTTTTTGCCTTAACACTGAATTGAGTTTGGAAACATAATGCTTTCTGATTCTGCATTGATCACTGTTTCTGATGCCTGAAATTCCCTATTTGCAAAACAGGTTTCTTGTTGTAATATGTTATTGCTGACTTTGTCTTCTTGGTAGTTATATTTTTAATGCTTTCCAGCTTCTTCCTAGAAGGAAGTAACCACTTTGAATAATCACATTTGTAGAAAATCCTTCTTCATCTCTGTGCTCTGGAAGTTTACTTTCACTGATCTAGCTTCTTATTTTCACTCTGGGGTTCGTTTTGCTTTGCCCAAGAGGCCGTTTTTCAGATTTTCTCCCTAGTTTAGGACAGAGCTGCAAGGTTTGGGTTACAAATGCTGAACGGGAAGTATTAGATCAGGGTTGGGCAAAATATGGCCTGCGGGTGGAACTGGCTCGCCAACTGATCGGATTTGGCCCCCCAAGGGCCACCTGCCAATTCATTGGATCTGGCCCGTGGCTGCTCCTGTGCGCTCTGTGTGGGGCTGAGCCCTGCTGCTGTCTGCATGCACTGGCCCTGGCCAGTGCGCACAGGTTCTAGCAGGGCTGTTCCTGGGCAGCTCCTGCCCCCATGTGCGGAGCTCTGGTTCCAGCTTCTGGCTGCCTTCCCCCCGCTCACCCGGTGTAATGAGCAGCCACCTGCAGGCGGGCAGAGTGGGTGAAGGCGGCCTGGAGCTGGAGCCCTACACGCTGGGTAGAGCCGCAATCCGCTCCCTGTATGCCCCTGCTCGCAGAACTTGTACCTGTCACAGGGATGTGGGGGCAGCAGATCACAGCTTTGCCCCGGACCCCAGCCCCAAGCTATCACTGCCTTGCGATCCCGTGATTCTGACCTTGCCTGCCCGTTCTGCTTCCAAACACTGCCTGCCTGCAGCCCCATCCCTCATAAGGAGTTTTGGTGTATTGTTGCATGGGGTGCTGACCTGGCCTGTGACAAGTCATCAAAATTCCCTGTGTAGCCCCCGGGCCCCAATAATTGCCCACTCCTGGATTGGATCAAAATGCCACCCAAAAATAAACTAAAAATTGACCTTTCTTGGGGTTTATTTTTAGAAACAACAAACATTTTTTCCAATGGTGTATTTTATAAACCAGCCTAGTTTCCCTGTGAATTGGGCTGCAGTTTGGTGTCCAGAAGGCTACCGAGCTGTGTCTTATATTTGTTACCATACTCAAATCAGCTCATTGACATCATCCATCTGTAAAATATACTGAGTTTTAACATGTAAACATTAATTCTGTGTTTGTGCAGTCCTTGGCACAGGGGTCTCTACTTGCTGAGTCTGCAAGAATGACCAAAGTATAAATGTTAAAAAATCCATACTGGATTTCTAGCCATGTGTTTTATGACCAAAACTAGTTGTAGATAACCACAGTTGGTCTTTGTTACAGCTATGTCCAAGCCAGCTGCTTTTGCAACACGTCAGAATGACCAATACTTTGATTCAATACTTGTGCAAACAGACAAGCCACTGAGGTGACACAAGTACCTACTTTGGATCCTGACCCTCTACCAATGCCAGAAATGCTATTTCAACAGCATGTCTGGCCCTCATGTAGCATTCCTGTGCATGATCTTGAAGGCTTTCTTGTTGTCTACAATAGCTAACTCTACCTTGAGTTCCCTGTTTTTTGTCTTCTCTAGTGCTGAGAGTCCACTTCGGAGATAGTATGGAGGACTCCTCCCTGCCCGCAAAGCACCTGGAGCTGAGCGCTCATTCCCGCTTCATCATTGGCTCTGTGTCTGAGGATAACTCAGAAGATGAGACTAGTTCCTTGGTGAAACTTGATCTGCTGGAGGAGAAAGAGAGTTCTCTGTCTCCCGTGTCTGTCTGTTCAGAGTCCTTTTCAGACCTGGGACTACCTAACATTCAAGAAGGCCTAGCAAGTCACATGAGGTATGGCTAAACATACCATTTGAACCGACTCTTCAGGCTTTTCTCCTTTTCTTGCTTTTAGTCCTAGAAGAACTTCCAGTGTTGAAATGTGTAAAGCTCTTGGCTGGACTGAGCTCGAGTAGGATGGATGAATGAATGCAGAGGCACTATATTCTGTTGTCATTGGAGGAAAAGCCCCAAGGTTGGGATTCAGTTGAGCAAGATTAAGTTCCTTGATGTATTGTGGGAGGGATCGTACAAGACATGAGTGATATCTAATGCCAAAAATATAGGAGATGCCATATGTGCTCTCAATTCCTTGCTATCAAGGTCTGGTGAATGATATCAGCCCGTACTTTGGGTGAAGGCAGTCATGCACCTGGCCTTGAATAAGTGTTTTGCCTCATTGGCAAATGTTGTGACGCTTGATTTGAGAAGCGTAGGCTTGACTTACAGAGGTGTGTAAGGGTATTGCTTGTTCTGGCATTACACAACCCCTTCTTTTCAAAATCCAGCTATGCTATTTGGCTATGCAGTTCATTGTTCGAAGGCATGCCCTGCAAGTTGAAACCAAGTTACCCTCCTCTTTTTAACTGGGTCTCGTGCCAGGTATTTGTACAGTGGTTAGCATATTTGCCAGTGTTCTGTTACAAAATGCAATGCATATTAACAGACCGAGTGCTCCCACCTTCACAGCTCTGAGTAAGTCATGGACATCTGTGGCTGAGCGTTGCAAAATGGTCCAGGTGACTTAGATGCATATCTCTTGTGGATCTAAATGGAAGATGTGCGTCTAAATCATTTGGACTGTTTTGAAAACCTTAGCTGTATATATTTAATAGGAACGATGGGCTTTCTTTCTCCTCACTCCTTTGTCCAAACTTCTGCAACCTTGAGGTGTCCTTTGATGAGTATCCTAAAGTCAAGTGTGTTTGACTTTTGGATGGGGGTGGTTAGTACACTTCCTAGAGTTTTTTTAAAATTGTGCCTCTGTTGGGCTCAATGCCGTTACTTGCCATTCCAGTCATATGGAGTTTTATGTTTTGGGTGTTTCTAGGCAAAATGTCTCCAAGGAAATGCCCACAGTTTTGAATGAGAGGGGATCTTGCTGATATTTCTTGTTGGTTGTTGTGAATGTTTTTATATAGGATGAGCAGACCTTTGATTCTGATTTAAAAGAGCAGCAATCCACAGGTTTGATACTTAATGTGGCTGCTGCTTGCAAGTGTTTGTTTAATAGAAGAGCTGTTCCATCTGCCATCCCTACCCAGGGCTCAAATAAAATGGACCCAGTTATGTGTTCTGTAGGGGTCCCTCCAGGATGTTAACATTTCCTTGGAAAACAAGACGTTGTCAGAGTGTTACAGCGTTCTGAGAGATGTTGCTGTTTGATCTGTTTGGATGAAGTGATGGTGTGGTGCTTGTGATGCATGGATCTGTGCATCTCAGTCTGCCTCGCAGACCTTTCAGCATTTTTTGCCTGTTTTTGTTCTTGCCTCTGTGGTGTAAGGAATTCTTGGCTTGCTCTCTCAGCTGCCCAGTCCCAGCCAGCTTTTAGGGTTGTTTCTGAAAAGATAGTGGCAACAAAGCTTTTTGAAACAGAGCCCCTTTCTTACCACATATCTGCATCATGCAACAGGCCATAGGACTTTATGCCTTGTTATCGGCTGAGCAATGCTTTCCCATTAAAGTGCCAAGGAGCCATGGAAAGATGAGAAGAATGGAAGCACATCAGGACTTGCCTGTAACTCCTGTGACATCAGCTGGCACCAGAGCCCTTACATAATTGGTACACAGTTCATAATGTGCTTGCTTTAATGCTGGCTTTTGAGATCGAATGACTTTCAGTCCTGTTGGAAAATTTGCTATGTCAAATTTAAAAAAAACCCAACACAACAAAGGTCACAGCATGGTGTAATGTTTTTAGATAAGGCAGGACAAACAGTACCAGTCTGCCATGATGCAACTAGTTGTCTGAGGAGCTCAAAATGTTGCTGCATGTAGAGATGTGGAAACTGAGGCAAAGAAAACTAAGCGACTTTCCCGTGGTCCTTCGGTGAATCAGTGGCAGTGCTAAGCAGTGGGACTGAGGCCACTAAGTAACCTCTTAAGTGTAGCCCTTTTTACTGGGGCATAGCTAATGCAGAGAGTTCAGTGCAATGGTCACTGGAGGTTTGAAAGCAAACTGTGTCCCCTCTCAGCCTCAAGGGATGCCATGGCCTGGGAAAACTCAAAAGTTCTCTCAGTCTGTAATTGCATGGAGCCACATGGGAAACTATGGTTTGATTCTCAGTCAAGGGAATTTGTACCATAGGCTGAGGGCGGCTGGCTTTACTGCAGAAAAACCTCTCAGGTGACCAACTCACATTACTGGATTTCAGTGTATAGATTGTGTGTCTGTGCTATCCCACCTATCACCTTCGTGATCTGAAAGTCGTTAGTCTCTGTTCCTAGATGACGAGAGAAAATCCAGTTCTGTGTTCACGACCAGGTGGGGAGATAGATGGGGCTTGGTGTATGCACAGCTGGTCCTCTCCTGCTCTCCTTCTTACCTAAACTACGTTCAGCCATTTCCTTCCCATCTAAAATAGCTGCATAATCCTGCTTCATTTGCTCTACTGCACATGTATATACTCTTTCTCTCTCTGTCTCAGTTAAATAGGTTGCAATGGCAGTTCTAAAACTGAAGCAGGTCATATGCCTGTTTCAGCTGAGCTTAAATGTGCCCACCCCGATCAGCTACATTTGTAAATCAGGACATGTAAGGAAAAAAACCACCCCAAATCCTGACGTGGTGATCAAAGCTGCAGCTGCATCTTTTGGAGGTCTTGTGTGCAAAAGAATCCTTTCAGAGGGGGTGTAAGATTTGTGTGTGTGCTGCATTCTCCTTAAGACAGCATTGCAAGCAAGCCAGCTAATGCATCGCTGCCTTTGGAATCAGCTGTTACGTCACTGATAGCACTTGGCATGTTACAGTGCTGGGATCGATGCGGGCTTCTAGCTGCAATGTGTGTCAGGTATGTGCTGTAAATGAATGCTCCTGGGTGTTAAAAATCTGGAAAAGATTTGTCTTTTTGTCTGACTGTGGGCCTGGGCTCACAGAGGGGGGTGGCTTTCTTGTGTTCAGCGTCATTTGGGCTCCAGGTACAGAGGCTGTGTGTGATGTGTTTAAGAAAAATAGCATTTGCAGAATGTGGGTATGTGTTAGAGACTCCGGTGTCAGAATGGCACCATCTCTGTGCAGATTGCATCTTGTGGGGGCGTTGCAGCAGATCACGTGCATCTATCTGGTGACAGTGAATTCAGCTGCTAGCAGGCATGATTAACGTTCGTAGCCTGGGTTGTAGCTGATTCTTTAAAGTCAAGCTCAGGAGCCAGAATATGTTTTTCCATGGCTGTGACATTCAGAGCCTGGTTGTGTTTGGACTGGGGGGCTGTGGGTGGTGTCAATGAAGGGAAACTCAAACATTTGGAAGATGTTTGGATCAGAGCTGGCTGGGAACCCAAGTCACGGTTCTGTGAATATTTAGAGGGCGTTTTCAGCTCAAATTGGGATTAAATGTCAAATCCCCTCCCCTTTAAAATGTTTCTGGACTTGAAAGGTAGCATGAACCCTGGAAACACTGGGAATGCCAGCTCCCAAGCTTGAAAGTTGGGCCCTGACTCTGAGGCATTCTTGCCTGCTGGGTTCCTGAAGAGTTGCAGATATTGGAAGCCCAGATACCCCACAGGCTGCAGAAGAGCCAGGTTGATGCAGGAAATGCATTGAAATCACACCATTTCCTTGGTGTCAGTGGACGGATAAATGCCCATGAAGGGAAACTCATCTTTTTTTTTTTTTTCCTGACCAGTTCTAGATCTGGTGTACTTTGCGGTTTGAATTTGCCTCCAACATTCTCCGGTGCTCAGCCAACGAGATTAAGCAAAGGCCGACAGCTGAAGCAAGGCATTTAGTGGCTGGATGACTGGACCAGTTGTTTCACTTACAGCCAGGAAGGGATCAGTCTGGCAGCATCCTAGCACTTAGTGATCAGTCTGGTGCCACCCAGATAGCACCTTATAGAGAAGTTGTTCAAAAGCTCATGCTTCTCTGAACCAATTAGTCTCCAAGGTGCCACCCTGCCCTGCTTCCTTCCTGTCTTCAGCCTGACATGGCTACCTACTTCTCAGCATGCAGGAAACATTTCAATTGCTTTCCTAATTCCTGGTACACCTGGAGCAGTTCCAAAGTTGTACCTGCCCGTCCAGAACGTAGAAGGCTGAGCCACCTATGCGCCTGGCGTCTTTTGCTCCTCACCCCAGCAAGGTGTGATCTGGCATAGAGCAGCTTCCAAGTGGATGCTTCAGATGGAAGAGGGGTGGAGCGAGCTGGCCTCTAGAGACCACACAAGTGATGCCCACCACCTGAGAGAATCTGACCACAGATGGAAAAGCAGCCACTCCTGACTCTATTTTGTAAAGAAGAGACTGAACCTTCTTCCTGGTCCCCCGCTGTCAGCATCTGTACTCTCGTCCCTGAGTTTCGGGGTGTAGGGAGGGACTATACAGACTCAGAATGGGGCCTGTATTTTGTGGTTTTTGTACAAGGGGCCAAATCAGAGCTCCCAGCCTGGATGCCTTGAATTGCAGGGGTGGGGGATGAGAATATGAAACCTCGGTCCGGTTGGGTAGCTTATGCCCATGCAGTGTCTCTTGAAGGACAGATCGCTGTCCCTGCAGCTGCTGTACTTCACTTCCTTCTCTGCTGCCACAGGGTGTCACTGTCCCCCTTGGCTTTTCTCTTAGCTTTCTTGGGTACAATTTTCTTATGTTTTTACTGTTTGCCTGGATTTTATCAGAAAGGCATCTCTTTTGCCTCGCCTTCTGGCAGCTCACCCTATTGCCCTTTCTCCTCACTGATCCAGGCTTTTTCCTCTTGCCCTAAAAGCTACATAACTCAACTTGCCTCTGTGGGTTCTTGCTTCCTAGCAGAAGGATCCTTGGATTGTGCTCCAGTTCCTCAGCTGTCACTCGAGCTCTCTCAACCTCTGTGCACTGGGATTAGTGCTGTACCAGCTCAGATCCTTGTGATAACAGGGAATAGTCACAAGTCAGAGAAGCACTGAACTTTGTGAGATTGGGAAGTGGAGTCCCATGTCTGTCTCACTCTGGTTGAAGTATAAATGTGTACTCCATGTTTCATTCCAGCTTCACTTACTTTCCCTTTTGCCCTTTTTCTTCCAAAATCCTCAGTTCCTTTTTGCGTGTATGCTTGACACTCACATTGCTTTTCTGTCCTAGTTACTTATACAGCCTCTGCCACAGTCTGTTTTTATCCTCACAGCAAATGCAAGTGCTGTTAGCCCCATTTTCTAGACAGAGAGCTGAGGCACAGACAGCTGAAATGACTTGCCATGGGTCATGTTGATCATCAGAAGCAGGGGATGGAACTGAAGTGGGGTCCAGACTAATGCATTGGGCCATCTGAGGTCTTGGCCGAATCACTCTTAGCATTTACTATGTGGCAGGGGGTTCTCATTCTCCTCAACTCATCCACGGACTGATTCTTTGTCATGTCCCCACCCAACATGGGGACTTTATTTGCTACTGGATCAGGATTTAATTCTCTAGGATTATTGACCCAAAAAGAAACGTCCCTGCTGTTCACCTTTGATATACCCATGTGGCTACTAAGCAAGTGCCGTCGGCTAGCTCCAGCTGCCATCTGCGGCACAGGCTCTGAACACATGGATGCTGTCCTGACAGTTGGGACAAGGTGTGTGGAATCCCTTCTTCTTGGGTGACCCCCTGTAGGGATGGCCATTGCTGTGCAAGTCTACTTTACAGCATGGAAGCTGCACCAGCGATGCTGTCTCTTAAATCCAATTACATAACCTGAGGCTCACTCCTCCCTGATCAGCTCTTTTTTCTCGAATGCAGCTCAGGCAGTGCTACTCCTTCGTCTGTGTGTACACACCGTGTGCCACAGGGAGAGAGTAACTGAGCCCGATAAGGGGGAAAGGAGGGACAAAGGTTACAGATCCCAGATGCTCAGGGAAGTGCTGCTGTTCAGATCCGATTGCACCGAAAAGCGTGCGAACCGGAGAGGCACTTGAGAGCTTTCTCCTACAGGATTTTCAGCTGCAACGTTAAGAGCAAGCACAGCAGGAGCCACTGTAAACAAGTCGTAGGCAAAAATAAAATCCTGCCTGTGCCTCTACGGAGCCAGCATGGAGGATTCTGCAGAGGAAAGCCAAGAGATGAGGTACCACATGCTCCAAAGGTAAGAATAGGCCAGCTCTTGGGTATGAAGGGGATGTATGAGGAGTACCGTCTGCTGGATTTGGTAGTACTGGGTACTTTGCCTTGGAAAGTCAGTGCTGGATCCTGAATATTTTTCATCTGTGATTTCCCACCCCCTTGCTAAAGTGCTTAGAGACACTGTCTTTATGAAAGAGGCTGCATTATAGCTAGAAAGTGAATATGCTAAACCCAAGATGGGCACTCATCCTCTTTGAATTTCTGCTGAACTTTCAGGTGGGCTTCTAAACATGGAAGGATTTGTTAGCGAGAGGCTGTTGTACTGAACACTGCAGCTGTGTTTGGAGTGATTTTTTTCATGTTCCTGGCTGAGTAATTCAGACTGTAATTGTACAGTGGGGCTGGCTGCTCTTGTAGCACAGGATAAACCCGGCTTTGTTCACAATGCATTCACTTTAAGCTCTGTTCCCCCTCCACTGCCAGCCCTTCTTCACCCAGGGAAAAAATTCCTTATTCCCGCCCTAGTCTGGTACAGAGCTGTGGTTAGTGGCTAGACTCCATGTTGTGAGTGTGCTGCCTGCCACCGAATCAGCTCTGAGCTGCACCTACTGGGAAGAAACGAGCAGGATTCTTGTTCATTCTGTGTTTTCGTCTTGGGCCTGTAGCTGTGTGTGTCCCATAGCGTCTTCTACTTGGGTGAGCAATCCCTTGAAGTCAGCAGAACCACTCGCGGCATGAGTGTTTGCAGGGTTGGACTCCTAGTCCGTACCTTCTCCTGTTGTTGCTTTGCCTCCCTGCAAACTGCATGTTATCGAGAGCAGCCTCCTGACTCCTTGGCTGTGTTTGCTTTGCACTTTGGGCTACGGGTCATGTAGCTTGTTTGCTGGGCTCCGATCTCTGAGCCCTTTTGCAGCAGTGAAGAGCCAGACCCACTTGCACCTTCTCCCTCTGTCCCCCTTGTCCTTTTTTCTTGCACTCTCAGGCCGAGAGATTTTGAGGGCCATAGAGGAGTTAGGTTCCCAGGTTCATTGTATGTCTGGGGGATGAAAACCCCAGGCCTTAGTGTCTCTCTTGTTCATCCACTCGGTCTTCCTGCCCTTGGGTTTGCACCTTCTTTTGTCTCCTTCCCTGGGCTCAGAAGCCCTTCCTGCTTCAGCAGAGGTGATCCAAAGAGTGGCTTTGCTTCCTAGGCGTTCCTCTGCACATGCTGATACCAGCAAGGCGTCTGGCAGCACCTGCTGGCCTCTACTGCATCTGTGCTGAGAAGCATGCCATGCACGTCACTCTGGGTACGAACTGTGGGTCCCAGACCAAGAAGCATGTCCAAAGGTAGTAGCATAAGGGTGTGTGCTTAGACCTACTCCAAGGTGGCCACCCTGCCATGTACTGGGTGGGGCCAGTGAGCGGCAGATGCTTTTTGATAGGAACCCCAGGCTCGGAGGTTGCGTAGACAGGCCCTGTGTTTGCAGCTTGTCAGGTAGGGCACAGCTTGCACTGCTGCAAGATTTGAATTTCAGACACCATGTGTACATTTTTATTGGTAGGACAATAGCCTTGACTGACATCAGGGCCCCATTATGGCTGCTGTGTATTCATGAAGAGAACATTCCCTGCCTCAAAGCTTCTCATAGCCTGAAGAGCTACATACCCAAAGGGCGGGAGGCGAAGAGGCAATGTTAGCGGCTAGCAGGATGAAGCACAGGGAGGTTCTGCTGTTCAGGGCTCTGGGCTAAGAACCAAACACTCATTTCCAACATCCCAATGCAATAGCTTAACCCAAAGACCTTTCCAGTCCAGCTGGGGTTGGTTGTATCTGGAGTTGATTTGGGGCTTGTATGCTTGATTGGGCTTTTCTGTTTGAGCTGGCATGAGCTCTGCTGCTGTCTTTTAATGGATTTTCCAAAGCACAGTGGTTCTCAACCTTTTTTGTACCGGGACCCATTTGTAAACATCGATGGCCAGTCCCAACCCAGTAAATGGTTTAAGTAGAAAATATACAAGTATTTTGGCCCCAAAACGCTTATTACATGCTACAAGTTAAAGCAGCTCAACAGTCTTAATTCTAAAGACAGAAATCAACATCAACAGGAAAGCATTAACAGCAATACCAACATGTGGCCCTCCATTACTCCCAAGTGACATTCATCATTGGGCCTCTTACTCTCGACTCGCAGCCCCCTGGCTTGCCGGTACTCCGCACTCCCAACTCGCAGCCCCATGTCCCTGCACCCAGCTCCTTACTCCCCCCTGGCCCTGCTGGTGCCCCTCACTCCTGATGTGCTGTCCCCAGGCCCCAGCCCCTCAGTGTGTCAATCAGGGCAGGGGGGTGCCTCTAGTGGGCACAGAGCTGCAGCCTGGCCAGGCTGGTATGAGCAGGAGCTGCCTCTGCGGCCCAGCAGACAGGACCCAGAGCAGGGCATTGAGACTTGCTGCTGCTTCTGCCACCAAAACCCTCACACCAGCTGTGTCATTAGCAGCGCAAGGAGTAATGGGGGCAGCGCAGTGCTGCCCTCAGCTCCTCCCAGTGCCAGCCATGTGCGTGCCAGGCCACGACTCTACTCTGCCACCGTGGCCTGGCTGGTGCCGCTCTGTTCAGGCCTCCTGTGCTGCCTGCCCCCCGCCTTCCCTCCAGAGTAGAGCCGCAGCCTGAGGGAAGTGGTGGCAGCGGGAGGCGATAAAGGCAGCACGGCTCCCCCCCAGCAACGAGTCTCACCATCCTGCTTTGCCCTTCTGTGCCGGTCTGGCTAGGCTGCAGGCCCATCTCCACTATGGGTGCACAAATCTAGGGGGGCATGTGCCCCTGTGCCCCATAGACTTATCTGTGGGGAGCTGCTCTCTGCACTGCCTGGCTGCCATGTGCATGTGTACGCACGCACATAGCATCCCCTGCCTGATCCCCTGCACTCTGCCAGCCAACAAGGGGAAATCACGGCTTCCCATGTTTTTCTCTTTTAAAGGAGAAAATCTGTTACTTTCCACATTTTTCTGTGATTGTTCGCAACCCTTTCATATATTCTTGCGACCCACTTTTGGGTCGTGACCCATGGGTTGAGAAATGTTGGTCTAACATAAAAAGTGTACTCTGATTGTAATCAGTAGAAAAGATTGCCACACACTTGCCCCTGGTTTTATAACCTGTCTGGAGTCTACCCATGTTGGCTTAAGCTGCTGTGCATGCAAGTTTTGTGTGCACTGTGTGCCGCTTACCTGTGTGCCACTTACCTTGGGCACCTAAACCTTTGTTGCAATATGGCTTTGGAAAATGCATAGTTAGTTAATTAGTTTCCCATTGGCAGCCCTGGGTCTTGGAACTGCTCACGGTACCCCAAAATCACTAGCTCTGTTCATCACTGGAGGCTCCTGAATAGCGGTGGTCAGTTTGCTTTGGTTTTAGCTCTTTACCCTTCTGCCTTCAACTTTTTTTTCTTCCAAGATCCAGCCTCTTTTCCACCCCTTTCCCTCGTGTCTGGGCAGGGCAGTTGCTCAATGCCACTAGCTTGAGAGTGGGACTTGGTCAGAGGTCGCTGAGCTGGCATCCTGCGGAGGACTGGCTGGTGGCTGTGTGCACAGCAGCCTCTTCCTCAGGTCCTGCTTCCTTCCTCGAGTCCAGTGGCTAGGGCGTATTAAAAGAAGCTAAAAATACCGTGAATGTCATTATCCTGATGGCTGTTTAAGCAGTGGCTTTTGTTGCCAGAGGGAATTTATGTGAGTGTGATTAGAAGGGAAGGGTGAGGTTGTGCAATTGCATGTATGTGTAAAGGGAACACCTGGAGAAAGAGAAGCTAAGACACTTCTTGCTTCATCAAGGCTTCCCATGTGGAAGCCCAAGAGAATAAAGTTGCTAGGCTTTTCAAACAAGGTGCAAATGTCCTTGCTGTCCTAGGAAGGCTGCACTGATGCAGGTGCACAATGTATGAGGGACCCTTTGTTTTTGTGGGCAGCTCTTTGGCCAGGGAGCTCCAATGCCTTATAAATCTGAGCAGAGCAGGCCTTGCACCACCCTGTTGAAGCCAGGGGTGCTTTACCTCTCGGGAAGGGAACTTGCACCTGGAAAGGGTTTTCCCCACAATCATCCCATCTGACTGGGGCGGAGCTGGGAATCGCTAATTTGAACGTGAGACTGTCCACACTATTCAGGCTTGTTGAACCAAGCTGAAGGGCAGAGCTTGTCTATTCCTGTCTGGAAACATTTTGAATCTCTTTTGCCTTGGAAGTGTAGTGTTGGTATGGGGGGATGGACACAACTGCTAGCTGTGTTGTGCTGTTGAGCCAGATTGGCTGCTTTGGAAAGTACCTGGGTGGCCACTTACAGAAAGGGCTGTCCCTCTGATTGACACCTAGGGACCGTGTGCCGTGACTGCACAGACACTGTACCTGTAGTGTGCTGTGTTCTTGGTAGAACAGTTGGGCCCGATCAGTCTTTTCTTGCCACTTCTCCGTTTCCATAAATGAATCAGCAGCAGTGTAACAGGGCAGCATCATTTCTGCCCTTCTGCAGAGAGGCATCGTGGTTAATGTACATATGTACTGCTCAGTCCATTTGCCACCCCCCCTCCACCTGACAGTGCACCCCAAATTTCTCAAGGTATCCTGGCTGCCACATCTGTGGCAATTACTGAGGGCTTGCTGCAAAGCCCAGGCAACCCTCTGAGTATATTGGGAGCTGTGAGAGTCCAGGGCTGTTGGGTAGCTACCCCTGGGAGAGACTGAACAGCTGCGACACCCACCGCAAGGAATGTTGCCTAGAAGAAACTTGCCTAATCACAAACTGCGATGCCTGCACTCGGAGCTCAGTTGAGTCACCTTTCCTTTTTCCTCAGGCCCAGTATGTCTGGCTTGCACCTTGTAAAGCAAGGCCGAGACCGGAAGAAAGTTGACTTGCAGAGGGATTTCACTGTGGCTTCCCCAGCCGAATTCGTTACTCGTTTTGGGGGGAATAAAGTCATCGAGAAGGTGAGTGACTGGCTACCTGGAACTGTGCTTGCTGTGTCCTTGCCATGCTCCCTGCAGGTTACTCAGGGGAGCCATCGATGGTTCTGGAGCAAGAAGCTGCATTTCTGCCTGTAACAGTTCTGCTTTTACTGTTATTTTAATGCTATGTCTCATCGATTTTGCCCGGTGTGACATAAGCAAAAAGCTCGATGAAGTTGAAGCAGATTCCCAATTGTGGGTGTTAGAGATGTATCTTGAGTGACCTAGTGCTTCTCTGCTGCCAGAGTAGGAATATGTTTAATAGTGTTTTGCCCAGTCCAGTTTGACCCCTCTGAGGTAGTGGTTCTCCAGCTGGTTAGACTAAGGGCATCTCTCAGAAAATGCCAGTTCTTAGCTTTCATCCATTTTTTGACTATGGAAAAATAATAGAGCAATTCCTGTGTTGCAGAGAACTCAGAAAGCCCACAACAAGTCAAAATGGTTTTGGGCCTCTGGATTCCTATTTTGAAATCTATGGGTTTATCTTGTAAAACATACATAGATGTTTGCACACTTAACAGTGCTAATACTGTGCGACACCTTTAAAAGGATCTCATGGCACCGCAGGATGCCACAGCACCCTGCGGTGCTAATGGGAGAGGTCCCATTTTTCCTTCCCTTGCCATTTACCTGCTGTTGGCAAGAACTTGTTTCCAGTATAGTCACACCTGCTCAGAGTCTTCTGTGGTTCGGTGGTAGGATCCTTGTGTGCTGCACAGGAGACCTGAGTTCGATTCTCAGACAAATACAGTCATGGAGGCACCAAATGTCTGAACTCAGTCTGGCCTTTGGATTCTGTCTCAGTGGTCTAAAGTGGGGATGGAAGGTCTGGGCAGCCTCCACTCCTCCAAAAAAACTAGGCATATTCATCAAAGGTCTGGGTGATTGCTCATGCATACACAATGAACTGGAATGATCGACAGTCAAGGAAGAGCTGATTTTGGAGTTGGCTGATCTAGAAGGGGAATGCTTTTGTGAACTGAGCTCTATCTTGGCTCTTTCTTGGGACCCTCTTTCTTTGTTGTCTACTCCCTGCCCTCTTTCTAATCCACCCAGGTCCTTATTGCCAATAATGGGATTGCGGCCGTGAAATGCATGAGGTCCATCCGACGCTGGTCCTATGAGATGTTTCGAAATGAGCGTGCCATCAGATTCGTTGTCATGGTGACTCCTGAAGATCTGAAAGCGAATGCAGGTGAACTGTAAAAATCAGTGAGGGTAAACGGTGCACTTCTTCCCTCAAAACTGCATGTGGCAAGGGACCCTGTATTGCTTTGCTGTCCAGTGACAGGTTAACTTGTAAGCAGATTAAGCACTTTCATCTGAAACCAGCAAGAATCCAGAGCCCTTGTTGGGTGATCTCAAATGAGCTGTTGAGTAACCGACTCATTAAAAACCCTTTCAGAGCTGACCGGAAGATTTCTCATCTCAAGCCCTGGGCTCTGTTTGTTATCACACTTTTAACTTTGACCCACATTCACTGCAAATAAGATGCAAGTATAGAAAACCTTTACTGAGTGCTTGCTTTCTGTCTTAAACCTGGCGACCTTTTGAGATAACCTTGGTACTAAAGGCAAATGCAAGTTAAGCTAAGTGTATTGCACACACGAGATTACTTCTGGAGTGTTTATTTCCTCACAGATGCAAACATGCATCGATCTGTGACTAGGAATCACGTGTACTGATCTCCTTTAGGGGTGAGAGCAATCTAGGTGTCTCAGCAGGGGCTTTGGGGGAGTGAAAGCCTGGGGACTCGACTGTTGGCATGCAGTTCTTGGCTCTGCCAGTGACTTGCTGTGTAGCCTTGGCCAAAACACTTAACCTCTTTAGTTTCACTCCCCTTCCCGCCTCCTTCAAATAGGAAATAGCACTGAACTGCTTCATAGAAATGTTTGGGGATTACATGGTCTACTAGTTGTTTGTAAGGGACTTTGAGGCCAAAAATACATCTCTGTCATATACGCATGCTAACTGTTGATCAGTGAAATCCTGAGGGTTCATCAAGTCAGAGGGAGGAAAGCTCAGTCAGGATTTCACAATTGGTCTTGTCATACGTTTTGGGTGGATTTAACGTTGAATGTTGTGCGACAGACCCAGGAATTAAATGTAGCTCCCTTTGTGTCTACAGAGTACATTAAAATGGCTGATCACTATGTCCCTGTGCCAGGAGGGCCAAACAACAACAACTATGCAAATGTTGAATTGATTCTGGATATCGCAAAACGGATTCCAGTGCAGGTGAGAGAGGCCACAGGCAGAATTTACTGCTTGAAAGGCACAACTGAGCAGTGCGTGCTCTGACCGTGAGTCATGAGGTCAGAGAAATGGTATGGGGAGCAGTAGACATTTGGGAATAATCACAGAAGCGATGAAGGATGCTGTGCAGTGGGATGGGGTTGGTTTCCCAACTGCAGATGCTTGCAGCGGATACTGTGCCTAACACATCTCTGCTAGAGTGCCGCAAAGCTTGTTACACTGGTGTCTTTTTGAGAGGACTTGGCTGCAAGATGTGGTGTGCTCTCTGAACTAAGTGCCAGTTGCACAATCAAGTTTATAAATGATGCAAGATTGGAGCCTGTTTGTTGGGGAAAGGACATTCTTGAAGCTCCCTCTTTTTGATGGCAGTATTATTTGGATTGTTTCCTGACTCCTTTTGCAACTATGAGGACTGAATGATGTTGTATTCCCCTGTAGGCCGTGTGGGCTGGCTGGGGTCATGCTTCTGAGAACCCCAAACTGCCAGAGCTCCTTCACAAGAATGGAATTGCCTTCATGGGTAAGAACACATCGATTTGGCTCTGCAGCTTGCTGAATTGTAATTCAGTCTACACCTCACTTATAACCATGTGGTCAAAGTGATAGAAAGCCCAACACCTAAGAGAAAGAGCTGTGCCCTAGAGCTTATGAATACAAGCCCAGCAGCAATACTCCTGGCAGTACACCTGGCCCCTTTATGGCGGTAAAATACATATCCCAGTGAGAGAACCTTTTTTCTGCTAACCAAAGGGAAAAAGATTAGGAATTAGGAAAGACTTTCTTGGGGTAAGGATTGGGATTGTGTTGTGCTAAGAAGATTCATTATGCTTCTCATATACAAAGGGATGCTGTGTCTTCTAGCAGTCTCTGGCTAGTTCTTATTAGAAATAGGCGCAATCTGCCTGAGTCATATCTGCAGGTTGCTGAAGTTCTGGGGTGCTTGGTTTCAGGCCTGCCTCCAGTGCTTATTTTTTTTGCACTTTGTATGTCGCTTCTTTTGAGTTTAAGTAGCTGTTGGGGAGGATGAGAAAATCAGCACCTTTTTGGGTGTCTCCGTTTGTTAACTGAGCTAATAAATAGGTTCTGTGGTCTGGGGAGCAGTGTCAGGTGTGGGTTAAGATACAAGCTCAGAAAATCCTGTTGTTAAAGTGGAAATTCCTTTCTCCCTCCCCCCCCACCCAAAGTAAAAAGTCTCTCATTAATTTTAAAGAGCAGGTGTCTAAATTAGGCCTGGTTAAGTGCCGCTGAGCTAAAAGGCAGTACATGGGTATTGCAGTCTGGGAAACAGCACATCATTGGCCTGACTGCCTGAGTTGCTCAGGGTAATATGATGCATATACTAGAAATCACATAACATCTTCAATCTTATGATATTCATAGAGGAATTTGAATATTGTCTATAATTTTGATCCTTGGGCTATGTTTAAACTAAAGGTGAGCCTGAACTGTAAGGTCAGTTCTGAACATGTTCCTCCCAGGCCTGAACTTCAGGGCTGCTCGTCTTCCAGTTCTAGATTTCATGACTGATCTTTTCTGTATAATGAGCCAAACCATAACCTTGACGATCGGGGAAGGTCTGGATGCAGAGGTTGTGGCTCAGACTTGCCTCTTATTGGACAGATACTTCAGTGTTATGCAAGGAAACTTCTAGTAAAGTCAAAGTTCTCTATGTGCAAAATGTACAGAATTGAGCCTTCATTAGGAAACTGAATTACTATTCAGGAAGAGACTTAAGGTAGACACTTAATACCAGTTACTCTTTGCAAGAGCCCAGGGAGCCAGGGTCATCCAGGAGAGACTGGACACTATGCAGGAGGAATGGGTGAGGGAATAGCACTGCGTGGGAGTAGAGCATGCCAAAAATGTTCTTGTTAATAGAATGTGGTAGGGTGATCTTACATAGTCTGTCCTGCATCATGCACCTTTCTTGTTCTTTCAGGTCCCCCAAGCCAAGCCATGTGGGCTTTGGGGGATAAAATTGCATCTTCAATAGTGGCTCAAACAGCAGGGATCCCAACTCTCCCCTGGAGTGGCAGTGGTAAGAAAATGAGTCTTGGTTGTACCATGAAGATTACTGATATGTTCTCCTTTCCTTGCTGCCTCCCTAATCCCCTCTTCTTCCCCCCCCCAATGTTCAGGAAATGCCTGTGAACTATTAAAAATCAGTCTATTAGATGTGGCCAATTTGCTGTATGTGATCCCATGGGCTTCATGATTCTTGTGCAATTCAAGGCTTAGACTGACTGTCAGTCTTGGTTGGGGGCTTCCCAAATCCCCAAACTCCTCCTTCCTTTCTCTCCAGGTTGGGTTTTCAGTGCCTGGATGCAAGTACTCCAACAAGGGAGGAGGTAGAGAGCAGTATATGCAAGAGATGCTGTATTTTGTTGCTCCACTGGGGATGTTTGTATTTCAGGCCTTCGTGTGGACTGGCAGGAGAACGATCTTCAGAAGCGCATCTTGAACGTCCCGCAGGAGCTGTATGAAAAGGGTTATGTGAAGGATGTGGACGATGGGTTGCGGGTAGGTGGATACTTGGATGCCCTTGGCCTATGCTAGAAAGAATGACTTAGCTACACAGCTCAAGAGGCCTGGTGGTTTGATTGCCAGTGGAATTCAAAGCATGATTTTTCTCATGTGACCGACAGCATTTCCTGTTTCTGGCACCAGCCAGAGGCAGAGGTGTGTGAAAATCTGGGATAGGGGAAGGTAGGTGAAAATGAAGCTGTGCCTTGCTGTGGGCTCTGTTTTGGTTCTTGATTCACGTGCAAGGAATGTCTCTTTGTTTGGTTTGCTCACCCTTGCTTTAACCCTTCTTTATTTCTCCAAGGAAACTTGGACAACTAGAAGGGTTTTCTGGTCACAATTTGAGCTTTTGGGGGGGAAAGAGGGAACAGGGGAGCAACAGTCAACTATTTCATTATACCTTAGTAGCTCTTATGTGTTTATCTAACACTTTTCTATCTAATTCATAAGTCTTAAGTCAATATGGGCAGCAAGAGAAAACATTTTTGGGAAGTGGCACCCCTAGAGGCTAACATCATTATTAAAGTAATGAGCTGGCAGCATATGTTTCGTCTCCAAATGTCCCTTGCTTCCCAACTGGAGATCTGTATAGGGGCCAGAAGAATGTCTGTGAATCTAGACCTTATTTCAGAAATGCTAAGAAATTAATTGTCTTATGGTGGCATGTTCCTTTGACACCTACCAACAAGGAAATGGAGTGAAGTCCCCAACTCATGTGAGCAAGCTGCTGAACAGACTTTGTTTATCCTGTGTTTTCTGTTCCTGCCTTGGTCAGGCTGCTGAGGAAGTTGGCTACCCAGTCATGATCAAGGCCTCTGAAGGTGGAGGAGGAAAAGGAATCAGGAAAGTTAACAATGCCGATGATTTCCCCAATCTCTTCAGACAGGTAACTCTCTTTTATTTGGGATGTTCTGTTTCTGGCATGGAAGTCACCACAAATGGTCTGAATGACTTGGGGAGAGATTCTCAGGGATCTTGAGTAGACAAGAAAACCTATGTCACATCCATCAAAGCCTGTTTTGCTCCTCTGAACTCTAGAGACCTGACAGCTTTGCCTTAGAGCCATAGCTCTTTCACTAGATTTCCCATCTGTCTAGAAAGACCACAGTTTCCCAATTGTCATGGGAGAAACTGAATAATCTGGGTCCCAGTAAGCAAGAGAATATTCCATAATTGTAGCTACTAGACGCCGAGTGTCACCAGTTTTGTCTAAATGAGGTTTAGATAATGGAGGATGTACTGTAATTACTCACAGCTGAAATAGAGGGTGGTTCCAGCAATTAATGGCTCAAAGCAGATCTTGGAACTGTTCATCCTGAAAGAATGTACTTGAGGTAGTTACGGATACTCTACGCGACACTGGTCAGGCCACAGCTGGAGTACTGTGTCCAGTTCTGGGCACCCCACTTCAAGAGGGATGTGGACAACATTGAGAGGGTCCAGAGGAGGGCCACCTGCATGATCCGGGGACAGCAGGGCAGACCCTACAATGAGAGGCTACGGCGCCTGAACCTGTTCAGCCTTCACAAGAGAAGGCTGAGGGGGGACCTTGTGACCGTCTATAAACTCACTAGGGGAGACCAGAAGGGTTTGGGGGAGACCTTGTTTCCCCTACCGCCCCCCAGGATAACAAGGAATAACGGCCACATATTGTTGGAGAGTAGTTTTAGATTAGACATCCGTAAGAACTACTTCACAGTTAGGGCGGCTAGGATCTGGAACCAACTTCCAAGGGAAGTGGTCCTGGCTCCTACCCTGGGGGTCTTTAAGAAGTGGCTTGATGCCTACCTGGCTGGGGTCATTTGAGCCCAGTTTTTCTCCTGCCCAGGCAGGGGGTTGGACTTGAAGATCTACAAGGTCCCTTCCAACCGTACTTCTATGATTCTATGATATTCAGGGAGAACTGATTTCTCTCTTGGTATGAAGTGTTCTTACAACATGGCTCTGGATTTGTGGCTGTTGTCAGATATTGCAGGGTTGTGTTTCTTTTTTGTCTCTGTGTGGCAACAAATAGCAGCGCTTTTTTTTCATCTCTGCACTTTTTCCCCCTCTGTTATGATCCTCGTGCTATCTGATGCCGAGGGAGAGTTTTGGATTCCTTTAAGAGGAGCACACTTCCATAAAGAGGCAGCAGACCCTAGAACATTGCCAGAGCTCAGTTTTACCAGAATGTACATTCTTGCTTAGTCTGCACAGAGATGGTTAGAGAGTTCGTTTTGGCTTAGAAATCACTGTGTATTAGCAGAACACTCCTGGATCTTGCATTCATTTTGGCTTGGCGATCAGTTCTGAGCCTCAAATATCCTTTCCCATCTACGAGATTGGAAGAGGGGCCTGGTGGTCTTGTAGCTATATGGAAGCATTGGCCATCTGGAGTTCTGAGTCTTGTTGGTATTCCCAGCTTTGCCACAGCCTTCCTTTGAGACCTAGAGCAAGTCACTTATTTCCTCTGTTCCTCAGTTTCTCCATCTGCAATAGGATTAAAATAAGTTCTCATCTTTGCCAAATAGTGGGAGAGTTAGCTAAATCATACTTGTAAAGTGCTTTGAGGCCTTGGGAGGGAGGTGGGAATGCAGAATGTTCCTGTTTCTAATGTTTGTTCATGTAGGTGAGACCCTGTGCCAGTTCTTTACAATGTGAACAGCTGCTTACAGCGAGGAAGTTAGGGTGGGGGGAGAAGGGGAAGCAGAGTTGGTTTTTATTACTGTTTCTGTGGCAGGTGCAAGCTGAAGTCCCAGGCTCGCCGATCTTCGTGATGAGACTGGCCAAGCAGTCCCGCCACCTGGAGGTGCAGATCCTTGCAGATCAGTATGGCAATGCCATTTCCCTCTTTGGCCGTGATTGCTCAGTGCAGCGCAGGCATCAGAAGATCATTGAAGAGGCTCCAGCATCCATTGCTACCATTGTGGTGTTCGAACACATGGAGCAGGTTTGTGTGGTTTGGTGGAGTCTCATTTCTTTGCCTTTTGAGGAGAAAAAGTGCAGCCCAGAAAGAGCAGTTCTCTGACTTCCCAGACTTCAAAAGCAGTAGCAATTGCTTAAAATAGCAGCATGGAGTCAGCATTTCGAGATGAGCACTTACATTTCCTGGACAGTTGTGTAGATTTTTTTGTGCCACAGTGTCCTGTATCAGAAGTGTCCACGTTATTTTAGTAGTGATGGAAATCATCTCTTGGTGTTTGGCTTCTGAAGATGTCTGAGAAGTTTGCTGGTCAAATTTGTTGAATGATTTGCAGTATGGTTATGCGCTGGTGGGTTTGAGTTTAAAAGGGGGACTGAGTAAAACACAAACCCCTCCTCCCCCCCACCTTCAGCTTACCAAACGTCCTTTTTTTTTTTTTTTTTTTAAGGGGAAGACCATGTGACCTAAAGCATTTTTGCCCAGTAATCGAAAATGGTCAGTGACCATTGATATACATACTGATGCATTCATAGAAAGGTGCAGGGAGCTGTCAGATTCCTTCTGAGTAAGTTCTACAGGGGTTAATAAATTCCCCTTTAAAAACTGTAATTGAAGAAGCTGTGAAATTATTCCTTCTGCCAGGAATTGCTCTGAATGAGGTGCCTCTCATGCTTGGGGTTATGTTAGATTTCCAGCAACAAAGATTGAAGTGGATGGGAGTGATGGATAGAGCAGTAGTGGCTGAAATTGGAGAAGTCGTGCTTAACATTTTCCCCGTGCCATGTTTCAGTGCGCAGTGAAGCTTGCCAAGATGGTGGGGTATGTGAGTGCTGGGACAGTGGAGTACCTCTATAGCCAGGACGGGAGCTTCTACTTCCTTGAGCTGAATCCCCGGCTGCAGGTGGAACACCCCTGCACGGAGATGGTGGCTGACGTGAACCTGCCTGCAGCACAGCTTCAGGTGAGTCATCTGGTCCAGGCCTACAGAGTTTTTAAGAGAATTTAGTGTGGGATGTTAGAGCTGTCTGAACATGCAAAACCTGCTCTGCCAGAGTCTGTGTAGGTGAGACTCTCACCTGAGTCACTCCCACTACTTATGGTGTCCTTAAGTGAGTTGTACTCGCATTGTACAAGAGAGCAAGTAACAAGACTGATCTGAGAGAAGGCATGAAGCCAGAGATCATGTTAACAGCAGAGCTAGTACGTACGGCCCATATGCTCATGTATACTTAACTTTCCCAGATAGAGGTCAGCCCTTTGATCTTTCTGCAGCACTGAAAAGTGCTTGGCCATTGTGGTGGTGTGTTTGATTCAATGAGATTTCCAGATTTGTTGGCTCTTCTGAGGGAAGAAGTGGCTTGTTCGCTTCTATAATGCAAAGGCTCTTTGTCAAGATGGCTCTTGGAACACCCCAAGGGGTCACCCACTGTGTTACTTCTATAATATGCGTTCGCTGCATGCAGCAGGGACACCTTACATCCTTCCTTGCTTCTCAGCAAGTTCTCTGTATGCAATCTTCCTGTTTGCCTCTATTTCGGGAATGCCCTCCAGCCCCATCTCCCGTTCCTCTTACCAGGTTTCTGTGTGAGCCACCATTGTCCTTTTCTTCCCACATGTGAGTCTCCATTCTGCTCCTTATCAGAAGTCCTTGTACCCTGTCACCCCCACTGCCAGGACCTTTGTGTGCATCTCTGTTCCCTCCCCACATACCAGGCTCCACCATTCTAAGGTGTCTTCATCTTTTTTTTTTTTGTTTCCTCCCAGCTTGCAGGGTGCCAGGCTTTTTTAATTTTAATGGCTTGGATAAACAGAGCAAAGACAAGGTGCACTGTTTTGATGGACAGCTAGAGAGATGGTAGCTCTGTTAACCAAATGCCAGGCTCACTGTGCCCTGAACTGTCCCTTCCAGTTTCATTTTTCACCAGAATCGTTTGGGGCATATACTTTTTTGTGCTTTGACGTGCTGGAGATTCGGCACATTAGAGCAGACTTAATTAATCGAGTCTACTCCACATGTGAGCTGATGCGCACTGCGCTGCATTGTGTACAGTTGTATAAGTGGCAAAATGCATGTCAGCGCGCAGAAAATGGTGGCGATGCACTTCTGAACTAAAACACATTTCGCCGCTTATACAACTGCATGTGATGCAGCGCCAGGTGCTTTTGAAAGCGCCCAGCGCCGTGGCACAAACGTGTACAAACGCCATGCAATTCTGCCTGATGATGCCTAGGACA
>NW_005841850.1:2600693-2608949 GCF_000455745.1 Alligator sinensis | reverse complement strand
GGAAGATGCATTTAGACATGACTTCATTAGGTGACAGACCGAACAGTGGACACCATCAAGTTGAGTGCACTATTTTGCAAAGCTCACCCCAACAAAAAGGTGACCTTCCCCCTCCCCTCCCCACCTACCTTTCCTTACTGCAAAGATTCACTGTCCCAGTGCTGGCAGTCAACACCACAGCCACATGCTGTTTCAGCAGACAGCCCGGTCATCTCCACTGGGCCCAGCTGCCATTCATCTTTGGACTCATTTCATTATCAGACTTTGCTGGAGCTCTCTACCTGCCAAGACAGCTAGAATTCTTCAGCTGTTCAGATGCCTTCCTTGTGTCCTTGACATGCATCTCTGCCCATCTCGTTGGTCCTGAGATTTCTGAGGAAAATGAAATAGCTCTGTCATGTGCCATATGCTTAGGCACTTGGGTCTGATCAGTCTGCAATGCTGCCTATAGTCCCATTACCTGCTTTGCCTGACATAGTTTCATAGAAGTACACTTAGATCCTGCCCCTGAATTTAGAGGTTACCAGTCAGCTGTGTAGTGGTTAGGATTCTGTCAGCTGTTTCTAGGCCTCTGGGTTCATTTAGAGTATCTTGGACTTGTACCTTGAATGGGTTACCCGTCCTGCAGATGGGATATGTGCATAGTTCACATACACAGGGGACCTATCTTGTCTACTGGAGAAGCAGCATGATTTGAGAAATAGGGCACAGGACAGGTCGTTAAAGGCTTATGATTCTATTCCCACCTGTTCCATAGACTCTCTGCTTGAGCCTGGGCTAATGACTTCCTTTCTGGATGGTAGTTCTCCCTGGTTCTAAAATAGAGATGGTACTCGCCCAACACTGTGTAGCACTTCAAGATTGACAAGCGACAAGGACCAGACCGCTGCTAAACATTTTTATTGGGTGCATCCTGCAGGTAAAGAATGGTGATGCTACACCTGGAATAAAAGCCCTGGACTCACAGAAACGCACATAACAAACATCCAGCTACTAATGCAACCTGTGTAATGAACCTGTCAAGGTTATATAAAATGGTTCTGTGTACAAGAAGCAAATCCCAGCAAACTGTTTAATGTTCTCCTCTAGATTGCCATGGGGATTCCTCTTCACCGGATCAAAGATATCCGAGTTCTGTATAGTGCTTCTCCATGGGGAGACACACCCGTTGACTTTGAGAATTCAGCCCATGTCCCCAGTCCACGTGGTCATGTGATTGCTGCTCGTATCACCAGTGAGAATCCAGATGAGGTAAATGCTCCACTCAGTGTGTCACTTGTTCCCATTGTTCCTATGTCTAGTTCTAATGCCCTAAAGTCATGTATGCATAATTTAAAGTGTGAACCCAGACTTTAAATAACAAATTCATGGACAATAAGGGAGAAATCCTTTAGTTGATTGTTTAGACTTTGGTTTAGTATTAGGAGACACAATTATATACATGAAGGCAGGCGAGATATTACAGAATATCTGTATGATCCAGCTATACCCTTACATTTATGGAGTCCCTCTAGGTCCTGAAATGCCTTCATCACTGAACTGTTTGCTTTCACATGATAATATGTGACTATGGACTGCAGCTGGTAACAGTGAAGAGATTAATAACCACAGGCATATAGGACAGGAAACCTAGGTCCTTTGTCAAACGCAGCAAATGCTGCATTCTAGCATTGTCTTGGCTCTTGCTAGTGGCTTGGTATTGAGCCCTTTATCCTTTCCTGGGTGTTTTTGGATGTCTCCCACCAGAAATAGATGGAGCTTAGTCCTACTTAGCCTGCTTCCCATCAAAATGTAGAGGGGTGCAGCTAACTTGGGGTGTGCACCACTCCACTTGTTGACTGTTACTTTACTTTCATGCCTGCTGCTTCCAGCATACTTGCTTGTTCCTTTTAGGATATGTAACCACTGAATGCTTTTCCTTGCAGGGTTTTAAGCCCAGCTCTGGAACAGTCCAAGAACTGAATTTCCGCAGCAATAAGAATGTCTGGGGTTATTTCAGTGTTGCGGCTGCAGGGGGACTTCATGAATTTGCTGACTCTCAGTTTGGGCACTGCTTCTCATGGGGAGAAAATCGTGAAGAAGCCATCTCGTAAGTAGCCAGAATAACAGACCAAGTATGGAAATAGCTCCCTTTGGGGACCTGGTCCTACAGGCACTGTGTCTGAAATTCCTGTAGGCACCATGTGAGGTTTGGATTCATTTGTATGCAAATCCAGCCTCTTGGAAGGGATCTGTAATCCTTTGTGACAGCTATAATTTAGGACCCAGTGAACAAGGGTTTATGTCCAGCTCAGCTTCCTCTATTCGAGTGGCTGCTTGGAAAACAGTGGGGAGAAAATGCCTTGGGGAAGGAGACTGGGTTGGAATCTAAATCTGGAGGAGCTTTTCTGTTTGTGCTTTTTTGTGTGTGGTAACTTATTTCAGTTTCGTGTTGTAAATAGGCTTTCTTAGGAAAAAAGCCCTCAGTGGTTTGACTGTTGTGTCTTGGACTTAAAACTCACCAAGTCAGTGTGAGGTCCATGTACAGAATTACTGTGTGAACTCATTTTTCCATCAAAGAGTTGGTAGAACTTGTTTTGTATAGTTGCGGTGTGTATGTGTCTGTCTGTGCCCATATAAAAATCAATCAGTGGGGATATTCATGGGTGGTAAGAGTTGAGGTATATCAGGATACAGAAAGCTGGGAATTAGACATGATGTGTGAATTCTTCTCTCTTCCAGTAACATGGTGGTGGCTTTGAAGGAACTGTCTATCCGAGGGGATTTCCGAACCACTGTCGAGTACTTGATTAAACTGCTGGAGACGGAAAGCTTCCAACAAAACCGCATTGATACTGGCTGGCTGGACAGGCTCATTGCAGAGAAAGTTCAGGTACAGCCTTTTGCTTCGGAAGACTCTACGTTGCAGGGTGGGGAGGGGAAGAGGGGAGGGTAAATTGTTGTGGAAGAAAAGACCTTTCACTCTCTTGAAAATTTGGTACTTGCTGGCTACAGAGCATAGAGACCTAGCAAACGGAGGTTGTTCTCTGTAGGACCCCGGAAATATTTCTGTTAAGCTCAGTTCTTGTCCCTTCACACCATAAGCATGAAGCAGTCTTAAAGTGCTTGAAAAGGCTCCTCGTGTAAATAAGGATTAGGCCTGTAGTCTTCACTGGGAGTTGTGAACACACAGCTGTGAAACTCATGCAGTAACTCAAAATTAATCTGAGTGAGAACAAAATTGAAATGCTTCCGTTTACACCACTATAGAGGTGACCTGTCTATTTGTGCCGTTGCCTGCCTGGCAATTTAAGTTAAAGGGAAGTTCAGCCTTGAATGGTACATGCAGCTGAGAGCATCGGCCCTCTCAACTATGGAGAGGCCTGTAGAGGAAGAGAATGAAGCGGAAGGGATTATGCATGTGGAACGACTGTGGCTTACCCTTCATCTTGTATCCTTTTCCTCTAGGCAGAGAGGCCTGATACCATGCTAGGAGTGGTGTGTGGGGCTCTGCATGTGGCTGACGTGAGCTTCCGTAACAGTGTCTCCAACTTCTTGCACTCTCTTGAGAGGTAAAATTGCTCCTGGTGGACAGTAGTGTTGACAGACAGATGTCATACATCATGAAGGCCATGTCTGCTTTGATTCAGCCCAGGCTAGAAGAGGCCTTATGCTTACTTTTGCCTGCCAGTTGCTCTTTGGCCGAGAGCATTGGTGTTCTTAGGCCAGTACTTGACAGATGTCCAGGCGTGTCCCAAAAATCCCCTTGTCATTTACCCAAATTAGCACACTTCTTGGCTGTTTCAGCAGAGGTGCCAAGGGCTTGAGTGGGTCATAATTGTGAACCCTATTCTTGCTCCTGGATGTCAGGGTTGAAGTTGACATATTCATTCTTCAGAGCTGTATATCAGCTCAAAAGTTTCTAGGAGAGCTCAGAAAATCCCCTTATATTCACATGTGCAGGAGCCCTTTTGGAAACCAGCCTCAGTGCTCTAATTCAGACTGTATCTCAGATGATGTGCATAATTCTTTTTTGAATGAGGCTTTTGGCATTGCCAGCCCTGTGTGCAGGGAGCCTCTACACCGAGGAACGGTCATGAGAGAGTTGTAGAAAAAGGAATTGCTTTTAACCTGACAAAATTGTCCAGTAAATCTAATTTGACATTACAGTGCAAACTTATCACCATGAGGAGAGCAAGTGAGTGGATGGGTGGGGATAGTAGGTCTGCATTGAATGGAGGTGCTGTTTTGGGTTTCTTTAAATGATGGATGTCTTTTAAGAAGCAGTGATATAAGGGTGTTGCCAGTGCTATCTCCAAATGCCTGCGTGCAGCTCCCAGGCCCTCTAGTGGCCATTCAAAGGTTCTGAAAGATAAGTCTTGCATGTTCCCATCTTCCAGGGGTCAGGTCCTGCCTGCTCATACTCTGCTGAATACAGTGGATGTGGAACTCATCTACGAAGGACGGAAATATGTGCTGAAGGTACATCGTGCAGCATGGAGCTTGTCCACTGGAACCATCTTGCATGTGCTGGGCTTGAGGATGGTCTCGCTTTTCAGTGACTTTAATGAACAGGGAAATGCAAGTCAAACGCTGTGGCGGGACGATGGAAATGGGGGGAGCTAGACAGAAGTTTTCTCTGCTCTGGCAGGCTTGGAGACTACAGCCACAGCCTCCCGTGCTGAGACCCTCTGTCCCACTGCAGTTCCCTGTTGTGAGATCCCTGTCACACCTCCAGATCACAAACACCACTTTTGATTTTAGACTTTTAGTACCTTGAGATCAGCATGCATGTGATAAAGAGTGTTTCATTACAGGGCGGCCTGGACATGCTGCCCATTATAAGACCTTGCATTCCTTTTATATCTGTGTTTCAGATATATGCAGATGCTGCCTCAAATTGAATTTTTTTGGAAAAGAGGGAGCCATTTAGGGGTTGAGGTAAACTAAGATGTTTGCAGTGGGGAGGTGGTGGGGGCAGGGGATGGGGGATGGTGGAACTGAGCTTGGCCAGCTGGAGGGCCATGTGGTAGAGTTAAGGGTTTTAACCTTATACATGTGTTAGTCTGATTAGTCTGACGTTAAAACAAAAAGAAAAAGAAGAAACAATGACATGGAAAAAAACCCATGTTAAAAGAGCACCATTAAACTTGCAGAGCAGGGCCTTACAGACAGAAGCATCCTTTTTGCCTTGATTCCTCCACAGAAGTAGGTGGAAAAATTGTATATGATGCACTATCTTTTAATTACACAATATGCGTAAGGGGACTCAGTTAAGTTCTCCTTAAGGCCCTCCTTTATTCTGGCATTTCCTAGCTGTTGCATGCATAAGTTTGTAATGCTAATAACAATCCTTTAACATGGGTTTATCTAAAGTAAAACCAATGACTGAACTTGCTTTATATTTTTTCGTTATTTAATGGGTGTACGGAGAGTCACTTACAAACTCCCTGCCTGTTGCTGCATTGCATACTGTGTCACTATTTCCATGTTTCTTTTGCATGCTGCTCCATGTTCTCTTGGCCCCATAGGTGACCAGGCAGTCTCCCAATTCCTATGTGGTCATCATGAACAACTCCTGCGTGGAGGTTGATGTGCACCGATTGAGTGATGGAGGACTGCTCTTATCCTACGATGGCAGCAGCTACACCACCTACATGAAGGAAGAAGTGGACAGGTAGCAACCTATGCTCTGCAGCGGTTCTGAACCTTTTTCAGTAGACGTACCCCTTGATCTCAGAGTGAGACTTCATGCACCCCCTTTCAATGGGAAATTAATTTTTTAGGCCCTTTGACCTGTGTTAGACAATGTATGAAAAATACCTCATGTACCCCCTCGAGGCTTCACGTAGCCTCTGGGGTACATGTACCCCCGGTTCAGAACTGCTGCTCTAAAGATCCTGTACGGTCATCACCAGGCCTGCCTGTGATGAGAAGCTGGAACAGTCTTGCCAGTGGAAATGGCAGGTGTGCTGATTCAGCATCCAGACAGAAGCTTAGAGATGGTCTCCAGCCTCTGGAGCTTATACCACCTGCCTGCTTTGGGCTGCAGGAGGTCGTATCCTCTGGGCCAGCTCTAATGAAACTAGCTAAAAGTCTGAAAAGGTCCTCACATTTCCTGAATTGAAATAGGCTGTAGGCATCTAAATGCAATGTCTATTTGCAATGTGCGAGTTTTACCACAGGGGCGTGGATTCTTCTCTGTTTCCCTCAGGGCACAGGAGGCGGCTGCAGCGTGGGAGGGCTGGTGAGTGTTTTTCCCAGCTAGCACTTTGATGTTACAACAGCTCCAGCTATCAGTAACATGAGTCTTGGCCTGTGCAGAATTTACCAGGTTGAGAGTCTACCAGCAGCTGATTCCAGCAGTAGTCAGTACATACCGACTTGGAGGAAAGCAGATGAACTATGCTCATGCAGGCTGGGGACAGATGGTCATTCCTCCCCTGCCTGCACACCTCTGTACTGATACAGTTATCCCAATCTTCACTTGTAGAATCATAGGTCTGCACTCAGGGACAGCAGCTGTGTTGTTTCTTTAATTTGCCTGGCTGTGGGTTTCTTCTTCCCATGCTCTTCCCCAAGTGTGAGATTCCAGTGCAGTGATTCCTCATCTCCTTCCCTAGATATCGGATCACGATAGGTAATAAGACCTGTGTGTTCGAGAAGGAGAATGACCCATCCATCCTGCGCTCGCCCTCTGCTGGGAAGCTCATCCAGTACGTGGTGGAGGATGGAGGACACGTGTTTGCAGGCCAGTGCTTTGCGGAAATAGAGGTAAAAAGGCCGAGCTGGCTGTAGGCTCTGGATCTGCCCAGGAGCCAAGCTGAGTGGGGAACTTAGGACTGCTGTGAAACTTGAGTGGAAAACCAGCAGATTAAACAGGGATCAGTCGGGGGAAGGTTTCTGATGTTCTTTCATAACATTCCCGCTCTAAACCACCTCTTTTTTACCGTGTCTACTCAGGAGGCAGAAAAAAGGGTGGCTGGGTTAGGCTGAGACAGCTTTGCAGGTAAATCAGAACATCAGGAAATCTTTCTATGAGAAGCCAGCCTTCTCAGCAAGGTCCAGTGGCAACCAGAGTGCATGGGAGCAATGGCCACCACTTTTCCATGGACTGGCCAATGGGAAATGACCCACAGCAAGCTAGGAGAGGCAGCAATCTTTTCTCAGAGCTGTCAGGACAGAGGACAGCAGTCTTAGCAGGTCTTGTGGCAATTGAGGTGATGCCGATCCATACCCAGGGGCCAAGGCTCTGGGCTAGGATTAGGCGAGGAGTGAAGTTGTCTCTACCCAGATGATTAGTGATTGAATGAGTTGATGAATTGTCCCTCCTCCCTTCCCCCAGAGATTACTTAACTCCTGAAGAGAGGAAAGTTAAGCAATTCCTTAGTCACAGTGAGCAATGGCCAGGGCTGATGTAGGAGAGCAAGGGCTCAGATGAGAGGTGAGTGTGTGGAAGTGAGTAGCGATTAAACCAGTGCGGAGGGAAGAGAGGGTGGGTCTGAAAGAGGCGGGATTAAATTGTGCATTATAGGAAAGTGTAGGAGACCATATCAAGCACTAGATCTGTGCTGTTTGTGTAAGAGCTTCTGTGTTGTAACGCAGCTGTGGCTGATAAGACTTGCCTAGTGGCTGATGGCTGTGCTACATTCTGTATCGAGAGCAAAGGTTGACCCGTATCCTTCTGTTCCAAATTCAGAGACCCCCGACTCTTGACCTAACGGAGAATTTTCATTAGCAAAGGGCAGCACAGGGCCTGTGACTCAACACAGTTGTTCTAATGCCCTCCACTAGAAGCCAATACATTACTGTAGCTCCTGTCATTGATTCTCCTGCTTGTGACCTTTAGGCTGTGACAGATGAAGCAGGCTGCTGCAAGCTGGAGTCATCAGTGTAAAGCCTTTTATTTATTCATGGACTCCAGAAGAGTTGAGATTCTTCTCTTGGCTGAGTCTGGATTCCTGTTACTCTACTTTATGGCCTGGCCCCTTGCTCTGGTTTTCACCTCGGGCCTCCTGAGGTGCTTTCCCAGCATGAGTCTATGCTTTGAGCCTTGGTTGAATGCAGAAGACTTGCCCTCATTGAGCTGTCTGTGGTGCAGAATAGCAGCTGCTGAAATGTGAAATGCAAACAAAACAGGGAATCTGGAAGCCAAGTATGTGATCTGTCGTCTTGCTGCAGGTGATGAAGATGGTGATGACACTGACAGCAGCAGAATCGGGCTGCATCCACTATGTCAAACGCCCAGGGGCAGCACTGGACCCCGGCTGTGTGATT
>NW_005841850.1:2594574-2600683 GCF_000455745.1 Alligator sinensis | reverse complement strand
GAAGAGAGCCACTGGGCTTGGGACTTGTCCTGGTTTTTATAGTAGCAAACTATGACTGCTCCTGTGTCCTTAACCGTCTTCATGGTAGGGTCTTCATCATGCTCAGATTACTTTGCAATTCCTTCATCTCAGAGGAGGACATTATGGAAGTAGAAGTCCTACGTTTTCTTTGTCAGGTCTAATCCAGGCTTTTATGTCAAACTCCCACTGCAGTTATCTGAGCAGCTGTTCTGGGTATGTGGATTTCCTGGTCCAGCCTGGGAAGCTGGCTAAAGCTTCATCTTTTCCTCAGTTTCCTAGTTCTTCTGTTTCCTTTGGCCACTGACCATTCCAAACACCACAGACACTCTTAAGAAAGAAGGTTCTTCCTGAGTGTCTCCTGAAAGATGGGAAATGGATGCCCAATTCCAGTAGCCTCATGATGCATAGAAGCAGCGTCTGCGCAGTTGGGAGTGTAAGGAACGAGCTAGTGCAGGTCTTCTAAAGAAGCGGGCTGGAGTGAAAAGAGAGCTATTGCTGTGTTGATGAGAACTACAATGGAGTCAGGGGAGATCCATCTGTAAGAGGTGGGGAGAAGTTATCAGTATCCTGATGCAGTTCCTCATTCTGCACTGGATTCATTGGAAGCTTTCAGTGAGATCTTGATATTCCCATATCTAAAGAATGAGATCAGAATGTGTGAGTCTGGAAGAAGCTTGCAGCCTATTTTGTAAGTGCAGTCATTTGGAGATCCAACACAAATGGCTGCCTGTTATCCAAAAGGATTTTCCACCTGGGGATCCTCTTGCATGAGTATAATGTTTTCCCAGTGCAGTTAGGCTAGTGGATTTCCAAACACACAAAGGAGACTGGTGAGAGTAGCAAATGTGATTCTATTTGCTGGTGCTTTGTGGGAGGCTTGGAGGCACTAAATCCACCGGTAATAATACCTTCACAGGCTGAGCTGCACACTGGTACCTTGCCAAAGATCCAGAGCACAGCACTTCGAGGCGAAAAGCTCCATCGTGTCTTCCATTATGTCCTTGATAACCTGGTCAATGTGATGAATGGATACTGCCTGCCGGAGCCATACTTTGGCAGCAAGGTACTGGTCATTTCTTCCAGGTAGAGGGCAATTTGCATGCAAGTACAGTGAAGCATGAGCTGGACTTGCAAATGCTGCTGCCTTTATGAACTGCTTCTCTCTCTAGTATCCCCTTCCCTGTACCCCTGCTTACCAGAAAGCTGGAGTGTAGAAGGGGGAAATCCATCTCTGGCAAAACCAAATACCTGGAAAAGGAGATGAGTATGGGCTTGGAGGACTGTGGCCTCTGTTAGCAGCCTGATATACATGAGCTACTCCCAGTCGGCTACATCAGCGATCCCAGTGGGAACAGGGAGAGAAAGGTGAATTGCTTGCCAGCAGCTGCCTTCAGCATTACTTTCAAGGCCATTAGAGCATGCGTGGTGGAGCGTGGTTCTGCAGCTTTTCCTGTGTCCCCAAGGTCTCCGCTAATCTGTAGTCCCTGGACCAGCCCAGCTCCTTGTTTGGATCAAACAGCTATCCCACTTTGCAACAGTGATAAACTCTCATGGAACCAGTCTTCCCCTTTACTCCATATTGTATCTCTTTTCCCCCAAACTTGTCATTACACTGACTTTTCTCCAGGTGAAGGATTGGGTTGAGCGGCTAATGAAGACCCTGAGAGACCCATCTTTGCCCCTCCTGGAGCTTCAGGACATCATGACCAGTGTCTCTGGGCGCATCCCACCCAATGTGGAGAAGTCCATCAAGAAGGAGATGGCCCAATATGCCAGCAACATCACATCTGTTCTCTGCCAGTTTCCCAGCCAGCAGGTAATGAGCATCTCATTTTGATAGGACATATAGCTCATTGTGGGCTCGAAGGAAAACACCTTTAAGTTATTAGATGAGTTTGAGCCAGGAAACTGAAAAGCTTGGTAGGGAAGACACCATGTATAACAGTCTATGGAGACGGAGAATTGAACCCTGGATATACATTACCAAACACACAAGTCTTGGCCACTTGAGCTAAAGTGGTAACTCCTCTCTGTGTGATTAAGAGTGTGGGGTGGTTTTAGAAATGCCCGAGCTGGCCTGAAATGAGCTAGCTTAGGTAATGCAAACAATATAGCCTCTGTAGCATAAGGTCTGGCATGGGCTTTGCTTCTTAGCACAATAAATTGGCCCTTATTGGAAATCTGCATGCCACTGCCAGACTGCTTCCAGCACTTGAACTAGCTCAGGTATCTCGATATCAAACTGTAGGCTCCACTGTAGACATACTGCTTACATAGGCTGTTACAGCTGTGATGCCAGGCCGTTAGAGGAAGGTGTGAATGTGGTCTCTCAGAGACCCTAGCTTAAATATGCTCTAGTTTGACTACAAAGTTTTGAACTTGCTGAAAGAATGACTAAGTGATATTTTGTGGCATGTGCAATTGAAGTGTGGTGGGGCTGACACAGTGGCATGGCAGCCCCTCTAACTGCTCTCTCTGGTTAAGAACTGGTTCTCACTGAGACTCTTCCCTGCCACAACTTGATAGAAAGGAATTCATAGAATTGACTTTGCGAGATACGATACCTCACCTGGTTCGGGCATCCACCCTGTTCGGCTTTCACGGTCTGTGTGCCTGTTTGCTTGACCCTTATGGAGTCCAGACTGGGAGCTCCTTCACCCCTACATTCCTACCACAGGCCTCCATTGTTACTGTCCCAGAGGGTTCTAGCTCTGGTCATAGCATTTACCGCACGCCAGCCTGCTAGGCTAGCCCAGAGAATCCCTTAACAGTAGGTCCCTGGCTTTATGCTGGGAATTCCTGACAGTCCATTTTCTATGAAAATAAAGAAGAGAGGGCAGTTGACTGCCTCTCACCTGCTTCCAGCTTCTGTCTCACCATCTGTCATCCAGGGGCCTCTCCATTCACTTTTTGGCATCCTTTTACCTTTACCCCTTGAGGGATCCAGCCAGTCAGGGCCAGTGCTCTTGGTCCATTTGCAGCTCACGATCCATGCAGAAGGACTGACGTAGGGTAAGTTGGGGAAGGGCTTCTTACTGCCTGGAACAGTGTTCACATGGCCTCAGCACCTAGCTGGTGCTGTTCCCGGCCCGGCCAGGGCTTTCCCCACCAGCAGCCAAGTGTCTCCTCCCTGGACTTCTGGGCTGTCCCACACAAGTGGTGAGCCTGGCAATGTGGTGCCCGCCGTTCTGGCCTTGGCATCAGTTGCTGGGAGGGACTTTTGCCAGTGCACGGGTAATGGAGAGGGTGTGAACAAGGGGGCTTTTTCCTCCTAACCCCTTCACTGTGTTACAAAGAGGAACTAAATGATCCAAGTATTCCTTCCTGGCCTGAAAAAAGGATTCCTGAGCTAGTTCTGGTGTTAAAGATGTTATCTGATGGCTGCAGGGTCTCAGAGAAATACCTTCCTGGTGCTTGCTACTGCTCTGTAGGTTGACTCATGAGATTTCTTTGATGTCTTTGGTGGCATCAGAGGTTGGTCTTTGCTGGAGTCTGGATGCTGAGTGTGGCCACAGACTCTGTCTGGCAAAATTGCTCTCTCTGTATTAGTGTTCACCTCCTAGACCTTGCTCTCCAGGACTGAGATCGTTGTGTGACTGCTTTCTCATTTGCTCTCTCTTTCAGATTGCCAACATTTTGGACAGCCATGCAGCCACGCTAAATCGCAAATCTGAGAGGGAGGTCTTCTTTATGAACACTCAGAGTATTGTTCAGTTGGTGCAGAGGTGAGCTATTTGCCAGACCTCATCCTTTCTCCAGCCCTTTTTTTTTTTTTTTTTTTCTTTTTTTTTTTTTTTTCTTTTTTCTCTTTTTAAAGCTGTCTGAAAGAGCTGAACTTGGGTAAAACATTGCCCTGGCAGGGCAGTTATTGTTCTCAGACTCCTAAAACATTGGAAATAAGCCTTCAGGCATCTTTGGGGGAAACCAGCTATGAAGGGACCCTGTATGTGGCCCACACAACTGTTGCCAGTCCTGGTTGTCTGTCCAGTAAAGTGAACCATGGGGATAGACTTGTATTTTTCCCCCTTTGCCTCTGGGAATTGTGCATCACTCATGGTTCCTAGTACTGAGTCCCTTAAGTAGTTCACATCTTCAACTCCCTCCTTTTGTCAAGGAGTTGGAAAGCTGATGGGGCAAAATGCTTTTCATGCTGCCCATGTTGAAAGTGGCAGGGGCAGTGTGCCCATTGTTGCTGCCTGGAGTCTTGAGAGGTTCTTACATATGTGAGCACGTGTTAGGGTTTTGGATTTTTTGGTATTAATCAGTTGTATTAACTTGCCTTTCCTTCTCTGTTTCTGCAGGTACCGAAGTGGTATTCGAGGCCACATGAAGGCTGTGGTGATGGATCTTCTTCGTCAGTACCTGAAGGTGGAGACTCAGTTCCAGCACGGTAAATCCCTCTGTGACTGCTTTTTGATTCTCTGTGCCCCCTTCTTACAGATTCCACAGTTTAAAGGAGTTGTTCATCCTATATATTTCTCTGAAGTTGCATTTTAAGGTCTGGGCTCTTCAGATTTGTAGTACTTGACTTTGCAGCCTATTTTACTTCCTGACTTCTGAGCAATTGGTCATTCGGAGAAGTGTAAAGAAATGAACTAATATCAGGTCAGCTATTAAGTTTACCTTTATGGCAGGAGAATAAGCAATGCCATGATAAGTGTTATTGTAAGAAAATGGAATGCAATAAGACATTTGTGGATTAATTTAAAAAAAATGTAAGGTACCAGAAATGATTCACTGCTCATTAGAACAATTTGATATCTCTACAGATGACAGTAGATGTATTTTTAAATGGGAGCACCTTTGCAGTACTGTTAGCCACAAGATGGCAGTGAAGCACCTCTCCTTTAAGGCTCTAGTTACTACATTTCAATACTCCTTATTCTGTTCCCTTTCTCTTCCCTCCCACCCCGCTACACACTCCAGGTTTTCACTGTTAGATCCATTTCCACACCAGTGCACTGTGTGAGCCTATGGATTTTATCCCCTCCCGATTATCTTCTGAATGAAAGACACTCCTTTCTTAAGTAGCTCTCATCATTCTTCCTTCACCACATGATTTAGCATTGCAATGGATTAAAAGCAACCAACAGAAAATTATTTAAACCATTTAAGATTTTTAGTTTCCAAGAAACCAGTGTTTTTATTCCAAATCTGTTCACTCAGGCCTCCAAAAATAGGCATGTTGGTTGAATAGGCTTATATATGTATTTTCCCCTGTGTAAATGTAGTGGTGCAGGTAGAACTGATAGGCAGTAAAAATGCTTATGTATACACAGGCAGTGATGTTTGTGTTTCCACCAGGTCACTATGACAAGTGTGTCTTTGCCCTTCGGGAAGAGAACAAAAGTGACATGAACACTGTATTGAACTACATCTTCTCCCACGCCCAGGTCACCAAGAAGAACCTGCTTGTAACAATGCTCATTGTAAGTTTGGCTCTTGGGGTCCTAGGAATTCATTTTATCCTGTATGTGAATGTTTAGCACTGGTGAGAGATGCTAGATTGACAGCCATGAGTCTCAGAGACTGTGGTCCTAATCATGGACCACAGAACAGGCAGCAACGGCGCAGATTGCCAGGGTTCCCTGGTGGTATGTCTCACCTCTGACTCGGAGGGCACTTGGAGAGCCTTGGTCGGTTCAGTTTCCATTCTTGGTTTTCTGCTGAGAATGCTGATGAAATCTCAGCAAAGCCCAGTGATATTCATGACTTCTGTTGGTGCACTAGAAACTGAGAAAGCTCCTACTGCTCCTTGTGCTGACTTCTAGGCCCTCCTGATTGCCATTTATATTTTTCCCTTTGCACCTCAGCCTTCAGGGAGGTGTGCAGAGTCCTAACACTGTGCCAGTCTGTGCTGCTCACCCCAGAGCTGCACATTGCAAATATAAACAAAGAAAAACCCTGCAGTATAACAAAAGACAGGCGACTTCTTGTGGAAACGGGCTGTCAGCATTCAAGTACAGTCTTCCAATGACCTATCCCTGCTAACCAGGACGTGGATGTGATAGTGACCTGACATCAGCCAGTCCAAATGATGGTCCCCAGAGGTCTTGGTTACTCTCTGGTTATGAACCACTTTATAATC
>NW_005841850.1:2593960-2594543 GCF_000455745.1 Alligator sinensis | reverse complement strand
TTCAGCAGCTGCTGCACTCCTAAGTCTCTGTGATTGTGATATCAGAGAGACTCATTGTTATCTGCAGTACTGCTCTCTGACCAGCTGCACCCTTTGCATTCTCTGTAGGGCTCAGCTAGATTCTTTAGTGCCTTGCAATCATGGTGGAGGAACTTGGGCATGTCCCTTTGGAGTTTCATGTTTTGTGCAAACGTCCGATAAGTATTTTACACTTGGTACTTGCTTTTGTAAGCTGCAGATCCCATCCTGGAAGTTGCCTTCGCCTAAATGTACAAAATAGATGATGCCTGGGAGGCTCCCATGGCTGGATGGGTCCAGAGAACTCTCTGCTGGGCATTTCACTGCAGGAGCCCTACCATTTGGCTGGCCGTGCAGCCTACTAGAGACCAGAGAGTTTCAGTTCACAGGTTGGCCAGTTCTCAATATTCAGACCTGCAAATTAACAACTCGACAGAAAAAAAAGGGAACGTGATTGTGTCCGAGGCTTTATTCCTGAGCCTCTGTGGCTTCCAGCTTTCCACCAATGGATGAAACCCAACAGTTTTAGCCTCTCTCAAAAGAAAGTAAAAAGTCCTTGAAAAAT
>NW_005841850.1:2592782-2593929 GCF_000455745.1 Alligator sinensis | reverse complement strand
CCCCCCCCCCCCCCCCCCCCCCCCCCCCGATGTTAAGAAAAAATTTCAGTGGCAAATAAATATTTTGCTAAAGCAGCGTGCTAGTTTTTCTTGAGGCAGGCAGAGTTAGATACGCATGATTTTAAGCATGACCCTGAGTTGAAGCCTTGCTTTCTAAGAAGCTAATTATAGAGCCACTTCTCTTTCTTTTTTCGGGTAAAGACAATAGCGATTTTCTGCCACTAAATAGATCCAAAGCACTCAAAAAATCAAAAAACAATAACAGCAAAAAAAAACCTTCCTAGGAGCAGCAAAAAGGTAATGTTTGTCCCAGACTGGTTGGGCTTTTTAAATCCTAATTTGTAAGATATAAGGGACCCAGCATTCTTCTCTCTTCTCTCTCTTGTTCTCTTTTTTCTTCCCCCCCTTTTGCGGTGTGATTGTAAGTAACGCTTGCCTTAAGAATCTCATTATTTGAACACGGAGCCATATTTCCTCTGAGAATTCTGGAGTAGCTTTGAGCTGGGGCTGTTCATTTCTCAAGTAATCATGCTGGCGTGATGGAGAGAGAAAATGGCAGCTGTTCGCAGCTCAGGCCTTCAATTTTCTTCAGAGTCCAGTCACTCAAGTGTGTAATTACACGGGGGTGCCGGGGAGGCGTTAGGCCTTGTCAAAGAACTGGTTTGAGGCTTTGCTCGCTGCCTTTGCCAATCAGCACAGGCAGAAGCCAATGGAACACCGGCTAGCTGCTTTATTTCTGTTGTTGTCATCCTGATTATTTCTTACTAGAATGGGACTGAAACTTTTTTTGTTTCTCTCTGCCTCTCTCCCCCTGCCCCACAAAAGCCAAATCTTAAAGGCAGAGTCATGCTTGTGTCTTCACATTGACTGGAAAAATCTTTTCTGAGTGAGCCAGCAGGCCACAGTGGGAAATAGGAAAGGCTCAGCTAACCTTCTTATTGTATTTTATTCTTTTACTTTCTCTTCTGTTTTGTTTCTTCTCTCCTTATGTTCGCCCCAATTCGATGCAGGAAATCCGGCTACTTTGCAATGTTAAAGCACAGACCTAGAAAATACGCTGTAGGAAGCAATCCTGCCCTTGGCAGAAGAAGACTAAGTTCATATCACATTTGTATATATAGCTTTCAAGCATCTGAGGTCTCACAAA
>NW_005841850.1:2590391-2592772 GCF_000455745.1 Alligator sinensis | reverse complement strand
CCTAGCCAGTGGAGAACTGAGGCTTAGGAAGTTTAAGTGACTTGCCTAAGGTCTCAACAATGTCTATGGCAGAGCTGGGTCCAGAACTGATTTCTGGCACCTAAGTCCAGCACCTTAACTATAAGACCAGTCTTCCTCTCACCTACCTTGTGCTACCCACCTGAGTCAGAGGCACCTCTTGGCACACACAATGCTGGTAAAGGCAGTGACATTTTAAAGGTTGCCATGCTATTTATATGGGGTTGTTAAGTTTGTCCTCCAAGGGCAAACATCGTGTCAAGATAGTCTGATACTTGTGTTGCTGTTATTGATGTATCCCTAGGAATCCATTGTTAACAAGGGCTATGAGGATGATGTTAGTAATAGTGTTGTTATGCAGCCATCATTCACGCTTTTAGCTAGCAGCTGTTTAGAGCAGAATAGGGACCTCCTTCATCTTTCATGCGTTTGTTGCAATGTAGCATGGCTTGACATTACCCATTCAGATTCTTTTCTCACCTGGCTCTTTGTATGTGGACCACTGATCCCAACCAGCTAGACCTGGAACAGCTCTTCTGCATGTCATAGGCCTTGTGCTCCAAGTGGAGATCTAGGAGTGTTGGAAGCCTGGGTTTTTGAACAGGAACACATGAGTTTTTTGTTCTCCTTCTACCACACAGCTCACATTCTTCTGATGAGAATGTATAGTTGGCATTCTGATGAGAATGACAACTGTACATTCTCATCAGAAGCCAAATTTTTGTTTTTAGAGCAAACAAGTCCAGGTGCCTGGTATATATATATTTAAATAATATGCAGAAGATTCTTAAAATATTCTCTCTCTGTGGATTCACTTGCAAATCTTGAACAAATATGGTTTCAGGGATCTTTGTGCTGCTTATAATTGTAATATTTGCTTGGACCATGTGATCCCAAACCCTGTTAGGGAGAGACAATAGTCAGCAAGCCAGTAGCTTAGATGGCTGAAAGTGATGTGACTTTTGATCTGTTCCTTTGCTATAGGGCCCTAGAAAGGTCATAAAGCTGGAGGAGGGGACTGAAAACCATTTAAAAACTCATTAGGTTTGGAGTTGGGATGTGGCACCAACTGTTATGTATTAGTATATTGATGAGGTTTGTATGGCTTTTATTTTATTTTCCCCAGTAGGCTTATCCAAAAAGTTAACCTACTATGGAAAGAGTTTTCTGCCTAGCTTTATGCTTCCTAGACCCTAATAGATCCTTTTGGTCTACATGTGCTTGAAATCCCTTAAAACTTTTTTAATGTACCATCTATGTCTCAGAATACCCGATACATCTCTCATTTATCTCCCATCATTTATGTTGTGCATGCATAGTGTGGTGGTTCTGCCTAAAAGAAGCATGTTAGAGGTACGCACAGAGGGGTACAGACTTGGTGGCCCTGTCCTGCAAATTCCTGACACTGTGGGAGGACTGTGGAGTCATTCATGAGTGTAAGGAACTACTGGAAGCCAGCACTTGCAGGGTTGCACCTTGTTTTTTTTGAGAAGACAACAAAAGTCTATTTTTAAAATAGTTTTCAATTATTGGAGCTGAAAAGATACTGAAATTCTAACATGCTTTTCACCATTAATGCCATTCAGTTTCCTTGTGCATTTCAATCAGTTTGGACAATGAAATAAACTAGTTGGTTTTGCCCCTGCTTCTAGTCAGTATGGCTTGGCTTGCTGTCTTCATGTTTGAAGAATGTACAGATATGTTCTCAATGGAATTAAAAAAATTATCACGGAATAATTTTTGTTAATTAGGAGTTAGCATAAAGACTGCTTCTCCCATATTTTGGGTCTAGATTAATCAGGATGAGTGTTTCTCAAGGATTCTGTTTGAAAATTGGTAGCTTTGGGAAGCAGCTTTTCTGACTGTCTCTAGATATTGTTGCTTATATTAAAGAGGCACATCACCTTTATAGATGAATAAAAATGCAAAGGCTTTGTCCTAAGACCTTGTTAATATGTGGCCCCAATTGTGAAAGACGACTTTGTGGAGCCAAAAGAGTTCGCAAAGAGCTGATTGCAAGACTGGGGCTGACCTTAGGCTTCTGACCGAACGGAGAATGTGGATGGGGCATTGATGGGGGCAGGTGGAGAGGTGAGAGGGAAATGGGACAAATGGGAAAATCAACTTTTTTTATGAGAAGAAATCAGGTAACTTATTTTGTTACTGTTTTTTAATGGTGGGGGTGGGAATTGGAAACTTGACTGATTTTATTTTTAATGTGATAAGCACTGGGGAATCCCAGAAGAGGGGATTAGGGATAAGAAACCAGGGATTGAAAATGAGTTTGGGGTAGAGGAAAGTCACTTGGTGCATAGGAAAAGGAGGAGCTGTTGTAGCCATATTGGTAAGCATAAGGGAAGAGC
>NW_005841850.1:2563860-2590360 GCF_000455745.1 Alligator sinensis | reverse complement strand
CAGGAGGACCTCAGCTGTCAAACTCTTCCTCTGATCTTTCAGAGCCCAAGTTCTCTGCTCTTCAGCACGCTGTCCACAGGTTATTTTGTTCTGGTCAGATATTCTCTGAACTCTGCGAGAGATGTCCTGAATAAGAGCCGAGGTTGGGTAACAGGAGAAGAGGGTTGTGCCGTGTTTCACTGGCTCATGAACGCCTACGCCTCTGCTGCTGGGATGCCACAGCAAAGGATGCAAATGAATAATAAAAGGATTGGTGCTACCCACCTCGTCTTTGACCCTCTTTGCTCTCCAATCCAGCTCATGATCTTTATTTAAGTGTTGGGCAGAGCTCCAGAGCCTTAGCAGCACATCTATCAGCATTTCACTTTGATGTTCCTTTGGGGGGTCTGTTTTAAACATTTCCCCCTTCTCTGTAGGACCAACTGTGTGGCCGAGACCCCACCTTGACAGACGAGTTAATTAATATTCTGACTGAGCTGACCCAGCTGAGTAAGACGACCAATGCTAAAGTAGCGCTGCGGGCACGTCAGGTAAGTGCAGCCCTGTAGGCATCATGCTACAAGGAGACCCAGTCTAAGTTGGCAAGATCAAAATGGGTTCCTTCGCTGTCTTAATAATCACTTTCATAAAGCCCAGACTGTTTGATGTGGATTTTTATCTCTTAAGTAAACATGAAAAGCTTAGTATTTATGAGCAACCCGTTAACAGCAGAGATAATTCACCAGTGAGTTGTTACCAGAATAAGTTGTTAACAAGTGTTGTGGTGGATTCTCCATCTCTGGAAATTTTAATTCAAGATTTGAGGTTTTTCTAAAGTTTAGGTCCTAGCTAAACCAAGGATGAATCCAGGCAAGCCCTCTGGCATGCATTAGACAGGAAGTCAGACTAGATGATCACATCCCTAGTCAATAAATGCTGTAATGCCAAGAGTTTGCTGCCTGTGATGCCTGAACAACCCTCCAGTAAACAACCAGTGCTTGCAGTCTATGTTTGAACAGCAAAAGAGTGAATGTGTAGCCTGGAACAAGACATTTAGAGGAGAAACAGCTGTCTCTTTCCAGTGCTGAAGGGATTATTGTAAATAGTGGTTTAAAAGAAGAAAAAAAAAACCTAATAGGAAAAAATCTTGCAGGGTCCTTTCTGCAATTCAAGTGTTGATGATGGTTTGAATCCCATATATGTACACCTGGGTGGATATCTTTCAGTGTCCTAGCTAGTAGTTTGTCTCCAGTTATAAAGGAGTGGAAGGGTATAATTGCCTCTCAATAATGCTGACCCTCGAAGTCTAGTTAGCTTCTCTCCCTCTACAGTTCCCATTTCCATTCTAAAAGTCTTCAGCAGGGAAGCTGGCAGTTTGGGGAGCTCTCCTTTTATTTCAGTGCACAAGCGTTGAAAATGAACGGGGTGTTTGAAGCTGTTCAGTGACCTTCTGTTTGCTGTGGAATTGTATCCGTGTCCTTGAACCATTCAGAGTTATTGAACCTCTCAGCAGCACGCTGGGGAGGCTGCTGCCATCCTGGTGGATATCTTTATGCTGCTCTTGCACTCTATTTTCCTTTGCAAGCTGCTGCCCCTTTCTCCCATCCTCTCTTAGGCGCTCAGCATTTAGTACCTGGCACGAGTGACTCTTGCTTGCTTTGCTCTGAAGCTGTGAAAGGCTTGGCTCCATTGTAGGCCTCTCCACAGCTGCTGCCTGCCAGCTCTGCTTTCCAATTAACAGCTGGTCGGGCAATCCCCTGGACTTGCAGCTTTGCAGTGCTAAATCACATGCACTGATAAAACTGGATTGAAGCTGTTCCCTTTCTCTGTGGGGAAGAGCCAGGAATACAAATCACAGAGATACACAAATGAGACTGGTTTCTGTGGCATCTTCCATGTGCTGCAGTGCCTAGGGCTCACGTGCAGAGCGAACATTTGTGTCTGGTAGAGGAGCTTGGCAATTATGGATGAGCGAGTCTTCCTGGCCTTGCATTGTGTCCTAATACTGGCCAAATATAACTGATATGTGTGCCCTCTGACACTCACACTCTGCATCTGCTTTCTTACCAGGTTCTCATTGCTTCCCATTTGCCGTCATACGAGCTGCGTCACAACCAGGTGGAGTCCATCTTCCTATCAGCCATTGACATGTACGGACACCAGTTCTGCATTGAGAACCTGCAGGTATCTACAGAGTTGTCTTCCCTGCTTCCCTCTTACTAAGCTCAGTGGTACCAGTTTTGTTTGAAATCTTGCTTTAGGTTCCACAGACTTGTTGTGGTTTTTAAATACATCGGTTCAGATTCCTACCTCGTGATGGTATTAATACACTGATGTCAGTAGAGGTCTTTTATTAGGCACTTGCTATGCTGCCGTATTGCTTACCTTTTTCTTCAGTGCATACGGACCAGGCTTGCCCACCTGGAGTGGAGTCTTCCATTGGGATTCTGACTGTTAGAATAAGGTGCTTTGCAGATACTCAGTGCTCCAGTTAATTGTGGCTTTGTGTTTGCATTTAAAGCACTTGCTTTCTTTGATAGCATCAGCCAGTTTTCAGATTTTCCTTTGGTTTTAAATGGTTTGAGTTCTGAATGGAAATGCTTGACGAAATTAGACTGCTCTAAGACTGGTCCGGTTTAGGCCAGGTGACGCTGTGAAGGGGAACGTTCTGAGCACTGAGACATCAGCTATGTACTGACCGACTCGACCTTTTGGCAGGTGTGGAGAAGCTTTGGCTGGACTCTGAGCTTATCCTATCCTAGCCCTAAATAGACTAAATGCTGTCATGGCTCTACTTTTTCTTAAGTTACCTAATAAAAGTGCTGTCCTCTACAAGTCAGTACTGTTTCCAATTTGTACTCAGGTCATTGTTTCAGCATGAGCCTCAATTTTTTTGCCTCATAACTGTGAAGGATTAATCACCATACACGTTAAATTGATCGATGTCTTCCTATAAATGTAGACTGTGACTTAAAGCATTTGGGCTGTCTTCTGCAGCAGTAAATTGGCATAGAACTTGTAAGCTCTTTACAGTGTCAGGACTTTTGTTTTGCTGTGTGTGGGTCCAATGGCTGGTACAAGGGGTCCCTGAGGCCTCTTAAATACTGCCACAGTGAAAAAACTAATACAGAGAAAGTAGAGCTGGCCAGGAAATGGAAACAGTCTGTGTGCCCAAAAAATATTTTGTGGTAACTTTTTATTCAACCCTTGTAGCAAGTTGATTCAAATGCTCTTCTCTATGATCTCTTCCAGAAACTCATTCTGTCTGAGACATCCATCTTTGATGTGCTACCAAATTTCTTCTATCACAGTAACCAGGTGGTGAGAATGGCAGCTCTGGAGGTATGTTTCTTTCCACTTAAAAGCAAACTTTTTCTTTTGGTGGCATCCCAACCCCCTTTTCTGTCCCTGTCAGTGCTTTGGACAGCATTTTCTTGCTTAGCAAAAAAAACGTTTTACAATAGATAAGCCTGGCATCCAGTTATCCAAATATCTGTACCAGTGATTCTCAACCAGGGTACTGGGTCACCTGAAGTGCTGTAAGATCCTTTGAAGGGTGTGAGAAGATAGGTGAGGTGTGAGGAGATGAGCAGATAAGCCAGGCTGATTTCTGCCTGGATGATCCTTCACTCCTGTATAAGGAGGTAGGCACTGAGATATGTCAATTAGCTTTTGAAATTGGTTGCCACTCAATTCATAAAAGTTATGGAGGGTGCCTCATCCAGTGAGGGGCACCTCGAGACTGAAAAGGTTGAGAACCACTAGTCAGTACGGTGGAGGGGAAGCTTGGATCAAAACCTAGAGTCTGGTATTTAGTGTCATATGGTTTGAACCACTTATTTAGTGTCATATGGTTTGAACCACTGTAGAAAACCATGTGCAGTGTTTGAATCGCAGCAAGTTGCCTGAGCCGTTCCTGTCTTTTGACTTAAATGGAGATGAGGTAGTTTCCTCTCTCCTTCATTACATACCACTTTTATTAGTGCTCATGCTTCAGGGTACAAACTAGTTACCAGCTGGGGTCAGGAAGAAATTTCCAGGCTCATGGAAATACCATTTCAAATGTAAGTGGACTGAAAGATATGTTGTGTAGGCCACTGACAGAGATGTTCCTTGCGGTAGGCCAGTGGCTCTCAGGTAATGGTACTTTGATACTCTTGTAGTTTAGATTAGAAGAGTAGTCCAGAAAATATTCATTTTGTGGCATTCATTTTATTTTATTTTTTATTTTTAATCTTTTCTAACGCATCATTTCTATTTTCCTGCTTCTCTGTCACAGTTGAATTGATGAGGAATTTCTTTTTAAACCAGGTGTATGTTCGAAGAGCATACATTGCCTATGAGTTGAACAGTGTCCAGCATCGGCAGCTAAAGGACAACACCTGTGTGGTGGAGTTCCAGTTCATGTTACCCACCTCCCATCCAAACAGGTCAGAGCCAAAATGCAAACATCTTTTGGAGTCAGGGACCAATTCCCATTTCATCTGGGGGAATCCTGGAATGGAACTCAGTGAATGAGTGGAGGTAGAGAAGAAAAGATATATAAATTAGCCTTAAGAAAGACAAGTTAATCAAGATAAACTCAGTATTACTCAAGTTGTTCACCTAATTCTCTTAAATCTAAAGAACCACTTGGCTATTCTTAGAATAACCTGTGTCTAGTTTCTCTGATTCACTTGCATTCACTAGGATCTAATTTTCAGTTTTCTCAGGTGAGAGGTCAGTTCAGTTTAGTAACTTCACCTCCATAGATTCACTCCAGCTTAAAACTTGAGCCTTTCAAAAACTACAGTTCAAGGACGGATTTTGGAGTAAAAAAATGATTTGGTATTTAAAAAAAAAAAAATCACACGTTCTTTTTAGCTACCCCTGATCGAAGGCTGTTTCTTTGGAGGGTCCCATGTGCTTTCAAACTTGGATTCGTTTGATAAATTGTAACTCAAAGGATTTCAGTAGGACTTGCAGTGCTCTGTTCAGAGAGTCTTAACATGTTCAGATGAGATCTTAGCAAATGTAAATGTTTGGGGTATCAGTTAGTATTGTTCTTCATGGCTTGTGAATATTAAACATGAAGCTCCAACCAAAGGCTCAATGATTTGCTATTCCCCTGTTATCTGAAACAGGGGTCACAGCTTCCCACATACACTAATGACATCGAAATGTCTCTTGATTAACAGAACTTCTTCAGCTTCCCTCAGGCCACACAGATAATTAAGGTGGTTTTTCACTTACATTAGGGATCTTGAAGCAGACACCAGGCAAGGACATTCTGAACCAGGTCTGCACTGAATTCTTACCCTGCCCAAAGAAAGAGAGAGAATAACTAGAGCCCAGAGCTGCGATGAATCCCGTTAGCCACTGGATGCCACTGTTGATCTATGCTAGGTTGACAGAGTTGTATCAGCCTTCTTGAGGAAAGTGCTATTTTCCTCCTTTGTCTCCAAATATCCTCTCCCTTATTTACTCCTTTTATTTTTTGGTGGGGTTGGGCAATGGGGTCCCGTCTCGCTCCATTGAGAATCCATCAGTATATTTTTTTAAATGGTTTTCAGCATCTGGTTTGCTGGAAAAGAATGAGCGTCCTCAACAAGCGGCACAAAGCACCCGTGGTACAAATGGGCCACGCATTGGTCTCATCTGTTTCCTTCAGTGCTAGAATATTTGTAAATAATTGCATACTATTTTTAGTGCTCTGGTATAATACTCTCTACCTCCCCATTCTTTCTCCATTTCCTGCCTTCCTGTTTGCTTCACCGTTGCTTTACTGCAGCTTGTAGCTTTGGGTTGTTTGGCTTGCCTGTGCTGATCACTGTCTTAGGACTGTTGTGCCAGCTTCATCAGGCAAGGTCACAGAGAAAATGAGAACCCTCTTGCCCAAAGGAAAGCTGCTTTGTCCAGAAATCTCCTCTCCCTGTCAGATTCACAAAATGACATCCAGAAGCCCAGTTCTATTTTCTGATCATCAGCATCTCCTCACCGGGGGCTGGATGTAAACACTTCACACCCAGTCTGTGGGCCTGGGCAAGCGGGGTTTATGCCCAAAGTGTTTGCAGGCATAAACAAGTGTAACTCCATTGGTTTCAGTGCAATTTCACTTAAGTATGTTTGTGATGAATTTGCCCCACAATAATTTCTACACAGCAAAACCTGACATTGAGCTGTGCAACTGTCAGATGGCCCATAGAATAAATCATGCAAGGAAATGGGAAATTAGGAAGCTGAAATAATGTGGAAGAAGTTGGTGCAATTAACCACACATACACACTCGAAGTTGAGCAGAGGACTAGAAGAAATAGCATGGCTGACTTCTAAAGCTGGCTGTGACATTGGCTCGCTATGAGTCCTGTAAGCAAGTCTCTTATCCCCTCTCCGTCCTTGCTCTCCATCTGCCATTGTTTTTCCTTTTGTAAGAAGTGCTTGTTATCAATCGAAAATTTTACTCTGGAAAGGATAAAAATGCAGCTTTTCAGTTGATCTGTGTTCAGCTTAACCCAGCAACCCAAAACCACCCTTCAGAACATTTCAGGTAATCTTGTTAGTCTCTGCAGTATGGCCTGAAGCTCCGCAACCCTAGATTCAAACCCAGGGGGTAGAAGCACATTACAAAGACAGGGTCCTTCAATAGGAGTTAGGGTTGGCTGGATGCTGCAGCAAGCTTTCCAGGAATGCATGGTTGGATGTTTGATGCTTGTGTCCCTTTGTGTTGGCTTCCCAAGGTTAAATTTTAATGAGCCCAAAGAAAATTGGAAAATGGTGGGTTGTTTGTGCTTGACAAAATCAAATTCCACTTTCTCCCACCTGGGTATTCACGCCAGTCATACTTGTGCCATCACGTAATCAGGACAGAAACAGTTGTGCGATACCTACCTGGTCTGACCAATTGCTCTGTAAAGTACCCTCTGTAAAGTACATAAGGTGTTTGGCAGTGCATGGCTCCCAATTAAGACTTATTAAAAAAAAAGGTAAAAAGCATCAATTCTGAATGCTGAATAAGATGAAGGAAATCTTTCTGGTTCCTGGATATACCTTGAGTAGGAGAGAACATTAGTGATTGGAGACTGATTTGGTTAGACTAACTGAGAACTGATCCTGGGGCCTCAGACAGTTGTGTCCTCCTTGAGAATCTCTTCTGATACCGATTGCCAGGATAGTTCTTCAAGAGCAAAACCACTTAAGACTGAACCTATAAAGGGCTTTGTACATCAAAACCCATCTCTTTCTATTGACCCATTGGAAGCCAGACAAGAAGTACCGTGTAGCCAGGCCACAGCTTTTGGTGCCAAATGGAGTTCCTGAATGGTCTCCAAGTCCAGTGCATTGCAGTACTCCAATCTGCAGGACCTGATACGGGCATTTAATAGCTACCTTCCTCAGGTGGAGGCTGTCAAAAGCAGGTGCTTACATGCTGAGCCCACCATGTGTGGATGGCCTCTGCCTGTTTCTGCCACCTAGGGGAGAGAGCAGACAGACTTGGGAAATAAATGAACCCAGTCCTGAAACTTAGAGTTCTTCCTTAAATTATTCTGCAATAGCAGGAATTCTTTGGCACACTGAATAGTGATTTACAGAGTTCTTTTTCTTTCATGAGAATTGCAAGCCAGACAGAAGTCTCCTAAAAGCCTTTTCTTAGGTGTTCTGCTGGAAATGCACATGGAGCATATTAGTTCAGCTTCCCTCTCCTCCTTTAGCATTTGCAGAGATGCTGGTTTTGTGGGCCAACCCTTCCTTCACCATATCCATCTTCAGTGTTGTTCCCCACTGTTTTTTTGCCTCTCAGCTTTGTAACATCCTCGTCTCTCTTTTTAGCTTCTTCCTCTCAATTTTTTCCCATAGATAGGATGTTCGTGGTTCTGGTTTGTCACATTTTTCTAATCATAGTGGTCAGAGAATGTGTCAGCCAGCATGAGATCTCTAAAGACTCCATTTCACCTCATTGTCTTGGGGAGCCCAGTGTTCACAGCCGTACTTGGCAAGAAGGAAAATCAGTGCTTGCTTTGCTTTCACCCTTCCGGTTATGATAGACTTATTTTCTCCACACTGGTATTTAATTTGTACCAGAATTGAGTGAACCATAGCTGACCTCCTATGGCTATCTTAGGAACAGTATCCATCCTCTTCACATCACAGAGCAGAACACTTTCCTGCACTCAGTTCTTCTTTTCCAGCTCTTATCTTGGTTGAAATATGTGGCTACTTGCCAAGTGTCATTGCTTCGCTCTGTTTTAATTCCACATGGGGACTTAATCTGCATTGCACACCAGCTTTCAACACTTGATCCGAGGACCACATAATTGGCATAATGCAAAGGGCAGGATCACCAGAAAAGATGCACATTAGGGTTTCAGCACAGAAGCTGACTTGAACAGCTAGACTGACACCCTGCAACCCTGCCAGACTCCTCCTGTGGATGTCAGTCCAGCCTTTTGTGTGTTATTGTTCTGAGCGCTGCTTCTTAGTCATGACAGAGACTGCAGAGTAACTTGAATAAAGGCTCAGGGAAATGCTTCTCTGGCAGAGGCTCCTAAAGCTTTGAAGGACACATGCCGCGCTGAAAGCTTTTGTGAATGTAATGAACACACCCACTCCCCCTACCCCCATCATTCCTGTCTCCAAGGCCAAATTAATTTCTCCTGCTCATCCTGTCTGCAGCATGCATTGTCTGTCACCATCACAACTTCTGTCGCCTTGCTTCGTTTTGAGGCTGACCAGCATCAGCGTTGGGTAGCGCTTTGCTTGTATGAGACAAGTAAAGTAAGCGTTCTGTGATCCTCCTTTCTCTGCTGATCCCCTTTCTAGGAGTGGCTGTCCTGCTAGCATTCCCCCGGGTAGTGCTGTTTCAGAGAGAATTTGAGCCCATCTCTTTTTCCAAAGGCTCCAACAGTTCTCTGAAAAGCTTTTTCCTCCTGTAACCCCATTAACTGCATCTTTTATATCAACCCCTAAGAGGGCAATGTTTCTCATTTGGCAGTAGTGAGAGCTTCTTTGCAGATGGTGGAATTAATATTTCCAAACATGCTGTTTTTAGCATTGGTATTACAGCAGCACCCACAGCCTTCCCTCTAAATCAGAAACCCTTTTTGCATGAGCATGAATTGTGACAGCCACTGATATATAAAGGGTATTATAATGTAGACTGATAAGACACACTGGCAATAACAAACATCCAAGAGGAGTGAAATGTCAAAAGCTACAAGTTTGATAGCTGTTCTGTGATTCCCCAGATTTTCCCCTATTTCCCCCAGCCAACCCATTCATCTGTTCTTGACCCACATTTCCTTCCTGTTCATCCTGCCCTCCAGAATGGGAACAGAACCGCTGATGGCAGATGGGGTGGGTCCAGATTGTGTAGTTCTCCACCCCTCCCAATGTCTCCTTTCCCACTGCTGTTGTGACAGTGACTGGATGTAATGTCCTCACTTTTTCATTTTGGTGTTGGGTACAAGTTATCACCCTGTCCCCAGTAAAAAGCTCTTGGTCTCACATAGCTACCCTAGGCAGACTGAGCCATAAAGGTTTAGGGAAAGTGAGATATAACCTGACCTCTCCTGTCCACAGTCATTCCACTGCCATCTCAGGTGGAAGTGAGTTTCTGGTCTTCCAAGGTGGTATATTTTCTGGCTCATCACTCAGGGTTAACAAGGACTATTTCCTCTAAGGCACTGGGAGAGGGTGGGCTATTTAGGTGGTTGGTCCTGTCCCCTGCGTTGGACATAGGAGACTCTGATGGAGACTCTACATACTCAAATTTTAGAGAGTTGGAGGACCCATGTGCTCTGAGTTTGAATCAGTGAACACACTTCACGTTCCCCCTTGCTGGCCTGCTAGAGGAAAGCTAAGATTACAGGAGGGACAGGGAGCTGAGAATGTCCTTATTTTTTGTGTTAGGCAGTGAAATCGGTATAAAAGGCCCCACAAGCAGGCTGTGATGGTCAGAGACCATTCTAACGTTAGAGTAGTTGAACAGAGCATTCAACAGATGATGGCCTATGTTAAACGGCTCATTTGTCAGTCCCCTGATTTGCATTAAACATTTCTCTTATTATCTGTATGCACGGATCTTTACATGTACAAGCATACACATGCCACTGAGGTTATCCTTAGACGCCTGGCTTTTCAGGACAGGGTGAGCGTACGTGTGTGTGACCCAACCTACACCTAAACACATCTGTAAAAGCTTTGCATAAATGCCTCTTTGTCCGAATTCATCCTTCAAGGCTGCAGCCCGCTGTCACTTCCTGTTTGACTTCAGAGAACAGAATTTAGGCCTAATCATTAGATGTGTTTGCATTTCTGAGGCACCTGATGGGAATCTTAGTAAATCTCCATGCTTATGTGTGCATCTGATTTCTGCCCTTTTGTACCCTATCGGACATTTGCTGACACCTTCATTCCGGTTTCTAACTATACTAATTTCCAGACTTTGAATGGGGCATGATTTTTTCCTCAGCGCAGCTGTGTTCAGGTGCATCACCAATTACAGGCATCGTGGGCACCTTTGCCAGTCTTCTCCTTAGTCACCTAGCGGACTTAGAGATCCGAACCATTCTGAACAGAGGAAGGGCTGAGTCACGTGCTGCTTTTCACAATGGGGCTGTCTGCCTGGAAATGCCGGAGTCCAGGTTCTCCTGGAGTGCTGTCTGTGCGGCCCTTTCCTGCATCCTTTTTAACGTGTTTGCTTCGTATGTTTATGGTGACCTGCTTGTAAGACATCAACATCTGGAAACAAAAATGGAAGCCTTTCTGCAAGCTGAAGCTGCTGAAATGACTTCTTGTGGGAGACATTTGACTCCCGGTATTGAAGCAGTTGCAGGGGTTTTTTTTGGCAGTCTGGTTGCACAAGTGCAGAACTCTTAGTGTATCATTAAATTGCCTGAAGTCCCCTCCTTGTTGTGGGAGACTAGCTGGTATCAGGAGGGAAGAGGGGAAAATGATTCCAGGACACCTGTAAATCCCTGTAGTTTCATGCTGTGGGCTTAATGTTAATTAGACAGCAGGCAGCAGTCATGTGTTGCAGCTCCCTTGGCTTGTCTGCTTTGGAACAGGCAGAATCTTCCAACAGAGAAAGACAGGGCTATTGAAGAGGCAGCAAACTGAATGGAACAATGATAATTTTATGCAAATGAGACTTCAGGACCGGGTTCAGTTTGGCCGAATTGCAAGGGACCAGAGGGAAGGGGGGAGAAGGGGACCAATCAAAATAGATGGTTCAAGGCATGTTTTGCAGCCCTCTGTTTGGGTTCTTCCGCAGAAATGAGGAACATAAGAGGAATGCCACTAGTCACAGCCAGTAGAATTGCTGTTGCTCCTGCGGTACTGCTGTTAATAACTACAAGTGGGTTATTCAGCCGACCTCTGCTGATTCTGCTGTGCTGCCTGATTTCAAAAGCTTTGCCCTGCGCTGGCACTCAATCACAGCTTGATATAACCAGTGGCGCTTTGCATGCATTGCCATCGTATTCATAGGGGAACTCTCCTGAAAAAGAGAGAGGAAAACAGAAGCAAATTCAAATTCAGCTGGGAGGCATGGGAAAGGGCTGAGGGACCTGCGTTTGCATGGGGAAGCAGGGGAGGAGGAATCTTAATGTTGGAACATGTGGTGTACAGCTGCCTGCTTCAGTATTTTGATTTGTGCCCAGACAGATCCTCTTCTCCAGGCATGGAAAAGGTTGATTTAAAAAGCAATCATTTGGGAGGCAGGTGGAGTGGTGCAGACAGAGCCCAGGTGGAGTTTGGTGGACCTGTATGGAGACATCTATTGAGAGCACACTTCATGGGCTGCAAGCTGTGAATTTATTTAGCCTCGCAAGGCTCCGATATTGTTTCCTTTACCAGGGCCCCAGCCATATCGCAGGTAGCATTGCAGCTGGTGTTTTGGAGGCTAAAGTTCAACCTGCTGCAATTTCTAGACACCCCAGGGTATAAGGCCAGCAAGTGGAATGCACAGCACTTTTCACACCACTGATTATTCTGAAAAGACCAAAACTTGACCCCGTGGTGTGTTTGAAATGGTGCATGCTCCAATTCCTGATGGGGGAAAAAGCCTCAGGAGTATTGCACTATGCGTACACCAGAAAAGAAAAGGAAATCCACCCCAACATTTTAAGATAACTGATAACTGCCCATAGTATAGCTTTAAGCTTCTTTGTTTTCAGTTTCATTTGACTTGGGCCGTGCAGTTAAAACTTCAGTGCTGAACAAGAATGGTTCACTGTGACGGCAAGTAAGGTACAACTTGAAGGTCATTCATTCTTTCCTCTGTCACCAGATCCTCTGTTCTCTTCCGGGAGACTCCTGCTGCAGTCTCCTGGGCCGGGTGCTGGGGATTGAGAGCCATTCCTAGAGCAAGGCAGCGGCGTGCTCCATATGAGAGAAAAATGGACATGCATCTTGTTGTTTCTAAGCAAGCAGTTTCACTATCCATTTTCTGTAGGAATCAGAAGCCTTCTAGGGACCAGGTGCACTAGATGTACAGACATCCTGTTGTCTTTAGAATGGCTTTCACTTAAGTCGACAGTACACAGGTTTCCCACCATTTGCCAACCGAAATAAAATGTATGGTGCTCTAGAAAGGGATGTCAGGCTGTAGTTCTGATGGCAGCTTCTGCACCACTGCCTTCTTCCCCATTGACTAGAGGCAATGAAATGTGGCATCCTACCTAACAGGTAAGGTCTGGGGTTGATTTGTGGTGGTCCCCCCTGTGTGGTTTAAGTCAAGTTGTCCAGTTACAGAGCAGGCCATACCTTGAAGTGAATGTTCCTCTCCCATAACAGAGCAGATCCGTGAGAAGGACCACATGTAGGGTGTGTATGTGGCAGTCCAGATCTAGAAAAAGCACAGGCTTCCACACACCATGACACGATGTCCAGTAGCAGCCCAGAGCCCTCCCAGAGCAAATAAAATTACGTAAAGACGACTCATCCAGCATGAAGAGTCTTGACACATGATCCCCTAAGCCTTACTGTTAATCTGTTCTCATTCCCTAATCTGTTCTCATTGTAGGGGGAGGTGGGGGCTTGAAGCCTTTGTGTCTATGTGCTTTTTTCAGCTGTGTCTTTAGTATTTTGGATGTCGGGTGTTGGCTATTTCTGCAGCTTGCATGCAGTCGTGCACCACCCCATGCTTTCCTGCATGGACCTGGCTGGGGTATACCCTTCAACTTACTGCAAGGGAACGGGCTTTACTGTCCACTGTTCTGCACATCATGAAGTCTCACCTTGCCTACAAAAACCAGTCAGCTGGGCTGGCATGTCCTTCCAACAGGGCCTGGGAAGTTTTCCAGAATACCAAAGTTCAGTTGTGCTCGTTGGGTTTGGGTGCTTCAGGCCTGTGTGTAGAAAATGTCAAGTATGCTATTGTGTGTTTGTGTTATCTCTGCTCCCTTAACTTCCCATGCTGCCTTCACTTCCTGCACTCTTTCAGGAACTAGCATGGGGGCTACTGCTTAAAGTAGAAGTTTGGCCATCATGACTTGGGGTGCTTTCCTAGACCTGTTGCAGACTAGCCATGTGACCCGGTCGTTGAATGTCTTTGTGCTTCCGTTCACTCTTCTGTCAGACGGGGGTGTCTGTTGCTGCCATGTGGTGTGGTTTGTGCATCTTGCTTCAGGCTTGCAGCGTCTGCACAGTGCTTGGAGGTGGTCTGATGCAACGTGCTAGAAACACAGGGACATCATAAACACGCAGCTTGCTGATGGTGTGTTGTTGTGTGCATCTAGAAGTGGGGAAGTACATCACGAGGTGTTCATTTGCTCAGCAGCCCCTGTCGGCTGGGCCAGGTGATGAATGCCTTCTTTGAGGAGGAATCCCACCGGTGCTTTCTTGATTGTGGGACCAATTTGGGTTCATTGAATGTACACTTGTTGCTGGGCTGCATACCGGCTCAAATATCAGTTCACTGATTATGGCTTTCACTAACCAATCTGTAACTAACTGTGGTTGTTTGATTACAGAGGGAACATCCCCACGCTCAACAGGTACGGTACTTGTGCTCTTTTAAAGTTTGAAAAGAAAGCTAGACTAGATGGAAGTAGCATAATGCTTAACCTGTCCTGTCTTTGGAAACCTTGTCCTTACTTTGGACACCCTGAACTGTAACTCTGCTTCCTCTCCTGACCCTGACCCACCGCACCTTGCATTTTTTTAAAAACATGTTTTCAGCTTGCCGTTGCCTTGGTAAAGGGAACTTTGCATGCAGCAGGCTTTAAAGCTAAATTTGCCAAGCGCTCAGTTTACCTGCCGTGCCATGAACTTCGTAGAAGAAAATGCATTTCCCCCACTCATTTCCTTGGATCTTGGCTGTTAGCTGCTGACTCTCCACTTGGGTGTGTCACAGTGAAATAGGCATCTAATTCTAGGAGAATCAAGGGCACGAGGTGTAAGATCAGGAGTATTTGGTGCTGGTCTCTGCAAACAGCTCAGTATTTGGTGATGAGGGTTCTTTTGCACCCTTCCCTAGATGAACGTTCATCTGCAACAGCTGACAGCATGTTTTGTTGTGTTTTCAGTACTTACCATCCTTGCCACCCCCTGCGCTCCCCCATTCCTCAGTCCCCAAATGTTTGTGGTTTTGAATAATGTACGAACAATGTCTGCGGGCGCCTGTCATGGTCCTGGTGGTAGGGAATGCACATGAAGATGCATGAATGGAAAGACTTTGCTGTTTCAAAGCTAAAAGCCTCCCATTTATTGCTGCTTACAAACATGTCAAGGGAAAAATAGCATAAGCAGGTTTGAAAGCCTTATGATTCCTGATCAGAGATTAGCTGCAAAATCCCAGAGTGCCTTCGAATATGGAGCAAGCTATTAAGATTGCTGATACTTTATACTTTTTCTCGTTGCACTCAGGACAGTTCCTGCCATGATGTCTTTATTAGGCTTTCTGCATTAAAAAAAATAATAATCCTAAAACTGAATATGAGGCACGGTGGGTAAATACACCTTTGAATATATTGGTCCTGATCCCATGTGGTCCATAGGAGCTCTGCCCATTGCAGTATTGGGCACTTGACGTCTTCCTGCTGTGCGGCTGGTGGGGGCCCTGATCCAGCAAAGCATGTGCTTGGCTTTAATGGGACAACTTGCATGTTGTAAAGTAAGCCTGTGCCTACGTACGCTGCTGAATCTAGACCCCACTTCAGCCCATTGCCAGATGCCCTCTGCTGTGGCACAGGTGTGGAGGCAGAGGCTTAATTCAGCAAATACCTTTCTAAATAGGCACGTGGAACGGTGCTAGCCAACCCTTCCCTGGTCAGAGATATGATTTGTTAGTGTGTGTATTCAGGGCCGATGCATAACCACCCTTTATGATGCCAGTTACAGAGGTGAGGGGTTCTTTGCAATCTCAGTCCCTCTGTGATTTAAGATTATTTGGTAGTAGATTGTTTTGGAAGGATCAACAGTTCACATGAAAACACTGCCCACAAGTTGATTGTAGAGGATGGCCAGCTAGTTAGAGGATGCTCTGTATTCATAGCACCCGGGGTTTTGTCTACCAGCCTTTGTTTCAAGCTGGCAAGTACTGACAAAAGATTAAATGTTTTATTTAAGTCATTATTGCTCTAATGGTGAGAGGAACACCTGGCCCAATCCCACATCCATCGGGCTATTTGGGAAGTCTGACACCGTCGGATATGCGCAGGATCAAGCCCTTAGAAAATTAAAGTGTTGATGTTTCAATTAAGATGCACAGTCCTCCTTCAGGATGCAAAAGCCTCTTTTGTAGTGCCTTCCTCTTATTTCATCCAAGTCTGTCCTGGGTTTTATGAAAATAAGAAATTGGTCCATCCTTGTAGGCGATATCACTACTTAGGGGGTTGTTTCACTACTTGCATATCAAGCACTTGGTGATAATGATAACCATTAGCAGCTGTATCTGACAAAGACCATCTCTTTTTTCATTTTGGGGTTTTCCTTCTGGTTCACTGTCCCCTTTCCTTCTGTAGCCAGAGCTTTGGATTACTTAGCAGTCCCCCAAAATACAAAGGAGGAAGTTGTAGTTTTCTCAAGGTTTTGATCAAATTTAAATGGAAAATTGAATCAATTGGTGACTGAATTAAGTGGAAGGCACTGCAGTGAGGTACTGCTCTTATTTTGAACGTATGAAACCAGATATGATCAGGTACAGAAGTCTGTGTCCCATGGCAGCATTATAACAAGTTTTTGGCTCCATTATATCTTTTAAGGGAACTAGCAATCAAGTAAGATGCAGGATAGATGTGTTTATAAATCACAAAATACTTTGAAAGATGGAAGAAAAAAGTCTTGCTGAAGCTAAGAGAGCATAGCAAGTATAAAACTGTAAGGCTTTTTTTAAGGTAGAATAAGTATAATTCAATATATTTTGAACATGTTTTGTAAAGATTTACTAAACCTTTCAAGTGCCAAAATCTAGAATTACTCTTATCTACCTGAATACTCCATCTATTATGCATAGCATAGGTACAGGAAAAAAATGCCGTCAGCATTTCAGAATCATAATTCACTTCTAATCTCAGGTCTTTTCCCTCTTAAGAAATACTTTTTTTTTTTAAGGGGAATAATGCTATTTTTTAACTCTTTGGCTCTTGCTGAGCATTCCAGGAATGTCCAGGTAAGGATTACCAGATTTGTTTCAATGACACAGAGGACTTAAGAAGGTAGCCCAGTAGGTGTATCACAGCAGTGGTGAAACAGTTAATCGGGCCGCACCAAACTAAAGTTTGGGCTGTTATAACTTGCTTTGTTTTCAAACCATTAAATCAAAAACCCGACTCTTGACATCCCTCCCACTAACAGCGATCTCATTTGACTTGCCATTTAGAATGTCCTTCTCTTCCAACCTCAACCACTATGGGATGGTCCACGTGGCCAGCGTGAGTGACGTGCTGCTGGACAACTCATTCACCCCGCCCTGCCAGCGGATGGGCGGGATGGTCTCCTTCAGGACATTTGACGATTTTGTCAGGTCGGTAGGTTTGGGACGAGTGGGCTTACTACACATGTGTGCATGTGTAGGGTGATGTACCATGGGTGATCAGATCCAGCCAGACAAAATCCTTGCCTGCTTCTAGAACCAAACCTGAAGGCTTCATAGAGGTTCTAGCATGGCTTGCAGAGACAAAGTTCTAGGATGCCACAAACAGCTTACGGGCAACCATATAAACTGCATCTTTTCTTTAACATTTCAAAGGTCCTAAGTATCTTAACTTTTCACTGGACCTTACCTCTCAACAGCTGTGTATGTGGCTGGGACTATCTGCAGCTTTTGATTTTCTGGGCTTATGCAAAAGATTGCAGAGCCTGCAATGATCTGGGGTGGGGGCCTGCAGCTCTCTGTCCTGTCTTGGGGGTTATGGTGGGTTTTGTGGAAGAGTCAGTCTCTGCTTATAGGGATGGTTGTGCTGTCATTTTGTCTAGTGTTTGATGATGCCTCCATGCATTGTGAGATGTGTCAGAGGAGAGGAAAGACAAAGAAAAAAGCTAAACTCTGTCTGAGGCAAGAACAGAAGAAGCCATTCACAATGTGATGAGTGAAATGTCAGGTGAAATTAAACATAACGCCAGAGTAAATCACACCAGAGATGATGCATCTTTTGTTGAAATGTATCTGTTGTCTGCCTCTTTATGTATCCTGATGCATTACCCCCCAAAGAGAGGGGCAATTACATTGGAATATCAAGGCTCGTGTCCTAAGCCTTTCACTGCTACCTCAAGAATGATGATATATATGGACACTAGAAACGAATATATTAAAAATACGTACTGGGTACTCTTTTACTTTCTTGCACAGAAGTTTAAACACTGAGGCTTTGTCCTGATTTTTTAGCTTTTGTCATTGATAGTATTTCTTTTCAGTGCAGAGGGAACTACCACCACCTTCCCCTGACGTGAAGGTGGTCTCTGCATGCTAGCTTGTACTGTTGCTAGCCTGGGTGCGGTTCATTTACAGCTAGTATTCGTTTGGCTTTCAGAATCTTCGATGAAGTGATGGGTTGCTTCTGTGACTCTCCTCCCCAAAGCCCGACCTTCCGTGAAGCCAGCCGCACTTCTTTGTATGATGAAGATAAGGTATAGGATTTCCTTCCCTCTGGACTGCTTTCATGTTAAAATTTGTAAACCCCAAGCTGGACCTGTCCCACTAGCTTCTGTGGAAGTTTTGCCATTATTAGCTCTATTGGAGCAAGAGTAGGCCCTTTCTGTACTTGTGTTTATGTAGTTCTGATTTTTATGTGGTAGGTGCTTGGTATTTCCTTCGGCTGGTCTAATCATGGGACCTCTTCACCAGAATTGGTTGCATTGTAGTGCTGGTGTATAGACTGGAAGATCTTCCTGAGCCTGAAGAGATTATATATACACAACGTTGCTGCTGTTTAATTATTTATTGGGCTTATTTTTCTTAAATTGCAGGTTGCCAGAGAGGAGCCCATTCACATCTTGAACGTTGCCATTAAGACCGACAGCGATATTGATGACGATGGGCTGGCAGCCATGTTCAGGGAGTTCACACAAAGCAAGGTGAATAGTCTAGAATGAACCTACTTCCCCGATTTTACAAAATCCTGTAGGGCTCTGCTTTCCATTTCCTGTGCATTTCCTAACTATCTTCTAAAATAAGTAAATGGCACAGTTCAATCCTTAATTTACCTTGTTTTGAAACTTTATTTCTCTAACTAGATGTAACTGCCATTCCATGTGGACTCCAGAGCAGGCAAAGAGATTCCATTGTTTTCCTGTGCATTGCCAAATGTGCATCCTGATCTGTCACCTAGGGTTTCTTGTCCTTTAATTAATGTTGGGAACATGAACTTTTTAGTTTTAAATGAATCAGGTGAAGCTTTGATACTTCTTTCAGATCTGAAGGAAAAAGGTACAACCCCTTTCCCAATGTCAACAAGAACATGGTCAAGAAACTGCCATTATCTTAGTTGTCATTAGCATAATGGAAGCATACGAGATGACATCAAAATAGCATCTAAGGGTCCGTGAGTTTTGTTTCTGTGGTGCAGTGAAGAAATGATCAGTAGATTAGATTTTCCTTTTCATAAAGTAAGGAGTTCGCACTGATGTTTAGCCAGGAACCAAATTCTAGTCCTGCAGTCACCACTAAGGAAAACATTAGTCCGTGGTGGCATATCTGCTTCTGCCCTCGCCTCTAGAGAGAGCTCTGGTTTCCCTTCGGATTATCCTGGAAAGCCAGTAAACCATATTGCCACGTGGCTATGCCATCATTCACTGCAACTCTGTTGCATCTGAAATGGTTCTGAGAGGGGTCGTAAGAGCGATGTCTAACCTGTCATTTAAGTTGGGAAGATGGCACAGAGGTCTGCAGAAATTTGTGAGGAGTTTCATGTAGGATGAATAATTGGAGTTGTGCTTTTTTGAGGTTTTTAGCAGCACAGATCCATTAGAAGTTGATTGAGCAATACTAAATTAATGGGTTCAGTAACCCATAGGACCGACAGATTCACTGGAACTGGAAATTTATAAAAGCCCTTTAAGCTTACCCAGTTCAGTTCAGCATTTTCCTGTCTCTTTAAAAAAAAAAAAAAAAATCAAAACTAGTTTTGTTTTTCATTTGCATGATCATGCTCCAGGCGTTTTATGGAAGGAATAAAAAAAAAAAAAAAGAAAGAAAAGATATAAAAAAACACATTAAACTATCAAATAGGTTGATCCAAATTGTTCAAATAATCTTCCAGTCCCAGCATGTTGTGTGTGGTTTTTTTTAATAGAAATTAGGATCATATACTTGTAAATGACTTGTGGAAGAGATTGAGGCAGTCAGTGTAAATGGAGTTTCTCCAGGTGCTGATGCCTAATCGCTCCGTAATAGCTGTGGACTTGCTGTGAGACCCACATTATTACAATGTAATCAGAATCCTGTTGCTATGCTGTTATTGTCTGCCACTTGTGGAATTTTAAAAGCAATAACAATTTTTGCTTTTTTAAATCATGGCGTTATTAAAGTTATTTTCTTCCCTTACCATGAATATAGTCACTGATGCTCATTTTCGAAGGGCTTAACCTTAGTAAAACATTTCAGTCCATGCTACAAGGGGTAGTTTTGTTCCTGGTCATGCTGAGGTGGTTTTTTCCGCCTCCCCCCACCCCTTATTCTCTCCTTTTTCTTTTTTTAAATTGGAAAAGCGAACAGAAAGTTTTTTTAGAAATGGAGGCAAAGCGATGAGAACATAACTCATTGAAAAGGGATAATAGATGCAGGGAACAGTATTCCTCTGATGTGGCTCCACTGAGTGTAGTAAAGGTAAACCGAGAATGGATTTACCCTCAACTTATTAAACTAAATTGGAATTAGCCCTCGTGTATTACTGCTCCTGCCCTACAGAATTGTGTGTCCTCTTGTGGGTCTGTGCTGTTCCCCACTGAAATCAGTTGGCTTCTTGATTAGTCTCCAGACAAGATCAGCCAGATTTGATTCTTATGTTTGTTTCCTATTAAATCATGTCTGCTATTTGTTGTCCCTCCTTTTATAGAAATCCATCCTGATTGAGCATGGGATCCGGAGGCTGACATTCCTCGTAGCACAAAAGGTACTTGATATCTCTGCTGCTGCATGGAAGCATTTTATTTCTAGCTCATACAGAAACAGTCATCTTTTATTTTCACATTGAAAATTATATTTTCTATAGTTTTAGTTCTGCTTTTTTTTTGTCTGCATTCTCTAAAATGGAGGTTTTAATGAATTGCTTAAGAAAATGAATTGACAATATAAGAAAATACCTTAGAGTCGCTTGTGATCTTGTCTTAATTTATTTATGATTTTAGTACTAATTGCTAGCTTTCTTGTGCTTTTGTTTTTTTCTTTCCTGTCCTTCTGTGTTTCGTTTGTAAGGATTTCAGGAAACAGGTCAACTATGAGGTGGATCAAAGATTTCATGTAAGTAAAAGGAGAAAAAAAAAGAGTTCTGGAATGTTTTGTCTGAAATGTCTCTCTGCAGTTTATGTAAATCAGATGGAAATATAGGTTACATGTGGGTAAAGTAACTAAGATTTGGCCCTTAGTGAGCTATTTGAGTCTGATAGCAATGCTCCAGTAAGCCAACTATTTAAGTACATACCTAACTTCAAGTGCATGAGTAATCCTATTGACTAGGGCGACTCACAGGTTTAATAAAGTCAGTAACTTAAACACTGACTTAGAGATCCATATAACTTAATGAAGCTGGGCTGGCCTTCATTGTTCTAATGTTGGTTTTTCATATTGTAAAAATAATTATGTAATAAAATATTAAAATTTTCATATTCTTCCTCTCCTCCAAGGAGGTGAAAGTTCTTTACCCATTTTGCAGATTAATGAGCTGAGAGGCAGATAAGTGATTTCCCTGAGTTCCCAGAGTGGTTTTGGGGCACAGCCAAGGTAGAACTCAGTGTGCTCACTGTTAGGAAGCCGTCTGCTTCCCAGGGCTTTGACTTGAGCATGGGCTAGCTTGATGCCTGCTAATCAGATGACTGTACAGGGCACAATCTGGCTTTCTCCTTGTGTATCAACTCAGCTCTTCTTGCTGTTGATGCAAGTTGTGGGTACACAAGGAGGGTGGGTTAAGTTGCATGCAAATCCAGCCTGGGAAATGCAGAAGTTTGGGGTGACCAAATTGCCTTTAGCAGAGCTTGCTTTTTTTTTCTTTTGTTTTTGAAGGACAAGCTAGTTCTCACCTCTGCAGAAATAACCAAATTATTGAGCAACCAATATTCTATTCGATTTGCAGCAAGCTTATCAATTGCCATTTGGGAATTATACCTGTGTGTGGTGAATAGACTTTCCACCACAGATGCAAAGAAGCCTGAATTTAGCCGTATTGTCAGATGAGAGACAAGGCCAGGCACTGTCAGCATTGTAAGGTGTTAATGCTCCATGACATGCACTACAGTGTCTCCCTGCAGCTCTTAATTTTTTTTTTAAGGATTTTATATTTGTATTGTAATTGAGTAGTAGTGTCTAAGAAGCCCTGTTTCCCCTCGACTATCTGATTACAGTTTTCTTGCTGTTGAAAAATTTTCTTCCTTGTCAGCTGGATCATTTTTGGTACCTATCAATTAGGTGAATTTTTATGGGCTTGTGGTAGCAAAAATGTTTGGAACCTACGTCCCCTGCCCCCCCCCCCTTTTTTTTTTAATTCTTTCCATTAAAAATATCTAGTGCTAGGAATATTTCTTATCCCTAAGTTAGCCTCATTGGTTCTGCTTCACACAGTAATAAGAGAGTTTATCCTGGAGGCTAAAGAAGTAAAAGGCTTTTCCAAAATGCTTTAGGAAATACTGCAAAGTGAACTGCTTTCCCCAGTGTATTAATGGCAGCAAACCTAGCAGAGTACAATGTATACAGATGTATATCAATCAGTGGCTTTAGGTAGGAAGCGGGAGCCTTTGGAGAAACGTGGGGGGCTTAAGTAAGGAACCCCAGGCTTTAGAAAGGAAAAAAAGAGCTTAGAGGATAAAATATATTCTGGGAGATGAACTATGAGGGTCTCTGGATACAGACTGTTGCTTTTGAGTGGAGGAATAGAAGAATCCTCATAGGATTCACAGAGCTGGGACTTGGGGTAAGTGGAAAGGCCGGTAGCTTCAGGGTTCATTCATTACTCTGGATTAACAGATCCTTCTGCTAAGTGGAAAGGCCAGTAGCTTCAGAGTTCATTCATTACTCTGGATTAACAGATCCTTCTGCTAAGTGGAAAGGCCAGTAGCTTCAGAGTTCATTCATTACTCTGGATTAACAGATCCTTCTGCTAAGTGGAAAGGCCAGTAGCTTCAGAGTTCATTCATTACTCTGGATTAACAGATCCTTCTGCTAAGTGGAAAGGCCAGTAGCTTCAGAGTTCATTCATTACTCTGGATTAACAGATCCTTCTGCTAAGTGGAAAGGCCAGTAGCTTCAGAGTTCATTCATTACTCTGGATTAACAGATCCTTCTGCTAAGTGGAAAGGCCAGTAGCTTCAGAGTTCATTCATTACTCTGGATTAACAGATCCTTCTGCTAAGTGGAAAGGCCAGTAGCTTCAGAGTTCATTCATTACTCTGGATTAACAGATCCTTCTGTTAATGCCTAACTGTGGACACTGGGTGCTGTGTCCACAAGGGATGGTGTTTGTGGGTGGCCCCTTCCCTTTAAATGTACATGTTTAATGTTTTGCCTAGTATTCCTAGCTCTGAGGGCCAATCCTCACAGCTCTGACTAGGGAGTGGCCTCTATATATTGTGCTTAATGGCCCAGTCCAATTTTCATTAGGACAGCGGCAGAATTTACACTTATGTCAGATGATACCAGCCTTAAATCAGCCCTTAACCATGAAAAATGAATGTGTGTTATGGCTAAATCACATCTTCTGAAGTTGCCAACCTGTATGTGCTAATCGCTCTTAAAAACATGAAACCTCAGAGGCTGATTGCTACCGCCACTGAATATCTTACTTTGAGATGCAGCTTCTGTTGAATCTTAATTCATCCCTGCAGCGCAAAACAGAGTGCAGCTGCTATTTTAAAAAAACCCTGACAAAGCTACTCACAGAGGAAGGTAACACCTGTTCTCTTTCTGAGGCCAGCAGTCCCTGGCACATGCTGCCTAGGAAAAGTTCAAACAATTCACGTGCAATTGCAGTGCCAGTGTCAATGGGCATGAGTGTGGGCAGTTAATAAAAAGGTGTGCATGCATGGAGAGGCACCTTCAAGTAGCTCTCCATCCTGACTTGCTGTCAAGTGGGTGGATCTTATCATCTAATTTGTAGTGAAGAATAATTGTTGTGAATGCAGCATCATCAATAGTCACTTTTCTTTTTGTCCTGTTCCAAGGTAAAAGGACAGCTGAATGCCAGCTTTTTATTTAGCCCAGAGCTCGAGACCAGCAGGAAAGCGCAGGGTAAGGCTTGGGAAAAATGCAGGGAAAGATGCCAGACACACTCAAAAACTAGTGAGATGTTTGCCAGTTGCTAAAGGATACTTTGGTCTTAGGGTGTCTTCATGCATGAGTCTGCCCCGTTGTTCGTTGTTTTTGGGTGGAAAAGGTTTGCAAGGCACGTCTTTCGATGTCATTGGTGTTTTGGTAGTCACTACTGCCAGATGTACCCCTCCTTCCTGTCTTAGCTATGTGATTTTTCTGTCTAGGGAGCTAGGAGCTATGCAGTTTGGGTTGAGTTGAGCAAAACACTGTTGGCTAGATAGCATCTCAGAGAAGAGATGGTAAGGAGTGTATGGAAGCATTGGGGTCACTGATGGGAGCAAGGATATTCTAAGGAGCTCATCTCATACCAAGTACTGGTAAAGGGTTTGGATGAAAAAATGCTGGGAACCTTTGGAGGTTTGTCTATTGTAAGTTCTGAACAAGTTCTGCAGACTTAATTTTATTCCAGTATTATCTAGACCACATAAACCAAGGCATCGTCCAGACCCCCTTTCATTCTAGTGTAAACAAGCCCGTGGGAATTGGAGGCGTAGAAATCCTCACGGAGGTACAGCTCTACAGTTTGGAGCTATAAATCTTGACTCATCTGTGCAGCAAAAGATACTGTGTTGGACTAAGAGCCACCCTGTTATTTGGGGCCATTCCCCTAAAAGCAACACCAATTCCAGTTTGGTCAGCATGTAGGTGAGTGAGCTGCAGTAAAAAAAACCCCAACATTGAAGAGCCCAGTGTTTGTGTTTTCAGCCAAAACGTTACTGTTGTTTGAGATGGGCCCTCGTAATTTGGGGTCAGTAAAAGAATGAAGGGTGCTTGCTTTCTTTCCACAGAAGTCAGTCTAGTTAACCAAGAGGGCTCTCCATCTGTATTCCTGTGTACTTAGGTTCTCACATGATAGCATTTGCTTTCTGTACTGACCTGTTGGGCATTACTTTGCATTATTAGGAGCTTGCTACTTTCCAACTCAGAGGAGCCAGCATAGTTAGCAACGTGTCTGAGAAGTTGGTAGAGTGCCTTTGGGATCTCCAAATGTAAGGTGCTACATTAGTGTCAGTCTTCATTATTATCTCTTACTCTGTTCAGTTTGTGACTGGACCAACTATTAACTTACCCAGGGCTTGGCTTGGGTTTGTTTTTGTTTTAATTACAGTCTATATAATTAGTTCCCAGCATGTTGAGGTAATAGAGAGTTGCTCCAGCAAGCTTCCAATTTCCTCATCTCATTAGGTTTTTAACGCGATTATTAGTATAATAATCAGCTATGATGATTTCTGTTGTAGCTTTTCACATTCTCCGATACGCAGGGTGTCTTGATTGGCTAATTTAGGCAAATTATTTTGATTGTCTTGATGATGGTTGGTTGATTAGAACACAGCGGGGGTATAATTCCTCTTCCTAGGAAACATAGTCCTCTTTTGGTTTTTGGTACCAGAGCACTGAGAATTTTTGTGTATGTGCACATTTAATTATTATATTTGCCCACAACACTAGTCAAATGCCTTGAAAGCAATTACATTAGTGATAGAATGAGCATGGATGATGATAGGAGAAATTGGCAGCATGCAGAGGGGGGCAGGTGGGAGGGTTTTGGAAGGGTATTGAGGCAATGTGAGAGTCTTAATTCTGTGTTTGTTTCCTTATATGTTAATTTTGGGTGTCACAGAAACTCCCTATAAAGTTGCCCATTTTTCCAGTGGCAAGATTCTTTATGGTAGATATGGCTACTTGGAAGGTATGCTGTAGTCAAACACAAGTTACTGGGTTTGATATGAAATTCTAAGGCCTGATTTATGGAGGAGGTCTGAACAGATGATCCAGTAGTTGTAAGATCTGTGAACGGTCAGCATAACATTATACATTGTCTCTCCCTCTGTCATTATGCTCCTTTTATAGAAGTTAGACAACCTGCTGCTTTTTCTTTTCTTCCTTGCTGTTTAAAACTTGCATCTGGTTCTAAGAGCAGTTCTAGGGTTCAGTAACTCCAGGTCAGATGTCTTCTTTCTCAAGAAATGACTTCTGTAATTGCCCATCTTTGCAGGCTTCAGTTGGATCAAAATAGGATGAGTTCTTTCTGTCTCTGCCAGGAATAGAAAGCTTGAAGATGCCCACACTTACACTGGTGCAAAGCATCCATAATACCAATGGAATTATGGCGATGTAAAACACAACACACGTGACTTCTTCAAAATCTACCTAAAGATATGTCCGCATTACTGACTCTCTTTAATGGTGCTGTGTACAGAACAGTCGCACTTACTCTCCCATGTACTGCATTGAATGCAAAGTGAAGAGTATTAATCTAGCCCTGGATTATATCCTTAATGTGAAAGTATGTGCCTCAGAAACGCATGGGACCTAGTCCAGCAGAGCATATAGAGATGTGCATAATTTAAGCATGTGTGTAATCCCACTGAGCTCAGTGGGGCAACGCATACTTAAGTGTATTTCTGCATTGGACCTGGTGGGAGTAGATATGAAGGTACCATCTTTCCGTAGTGTGTTTCTGACTATAATCACGTTTTAAAATGCAATATGTTCGGAAGGACGTCTGCATTAGCACTTTAAATCTATCATGTCATTTTACATAATGTCTTGGATGCTTGGGACATGTTGAAACAATAAAAGCATATT
>NW_005841850.1:2538148-2563829 GCF_000455745.1 Alligator sinensis | reverse complement strand
GAAAGAGTCAATCGTACTTTAGTACAGTGGCTGTATTACTGTTGGTACAGTTGCTGTAGTAACAACCAAAATGATTATTATTGTAGTAAATTGAAAGCAAAAAGTACAACTTCCAATAAAACAGACTTCAATAATGGCATCTACTAGGGCATTTTGAATGTATGAGCAATCCCATTCAAAGTCCTCCAAGCTTATTAGGTGTTGAGCATTGTGCCGTATGTCATTAAAAAGGCAATATCCCCTAGATTTGCAGTGAGATTCAGGATTTGACCTGTCACCTTGATATCATGAGGGATAAATGATTTCCATGCAGGTAATGGATGAGCAAAGAAATGTACAATTTTTTTGTACATTTCTAGAATATTGTTTAAGGCATGCAGATAAAATCAATTATTGGACTTTTCATTACTTTCTCAAAATCATTAAAACTTCCTTGAACAGGGAACACAATTAGCAGGGTGTAACTGGGTGTCCTTTAAAAGGGAACAGTCAGCCCTATTGGGAGAGCCCACCTCTGGGCATTCAGATAGGGAGGGATTGTCCTGTCCAGAGCTTTAAAAAACTCCCAGAAAAGTAAGCCAGAGAAAAAGCAGCAAGCTGTGAGCGTAACAAGGATAGGGCAGTTTGTTTGGTTTTTTTTATTTTTTTTATTTTTTTTGCCTGTGTGTTGCTTAAAGACTGTTTCATTTGGGAGGCCTGGCTGGGAAGCTCCTCAAGGAGCAAAAAACCCTGCTGGAGAAGCCAGCAGGCTATGTATCCTGCTCACACAAGATTAGACGTATGAAGAGTTCTTTACAAGGCAGGGACCATCTCTGTGTCATGTGTGCAGCAGCTAACTGGCTTAAGTCTCTAGTTTAGACTCTCGGTTAACCCCACAACTGAAATGACTAATAGGAGTAATAGCAGAGTCGTACCCCACTGTTCCTCCCCTTGGCCAGCCAGAACTTGTTCTTTTTTTAATACCCAACATTAAATAAAAATAATGAAAAGATAATCAAGGGCCACCTCCTGCGTTAGCAGTACGCATAAATTTAATTTGCCTCTGCTTCTCCCTCCAAGAGGAAGTCTTCCCATCACCTCTGTTTAAAACATTCATGTTTAAGGCAACTCTCACTATCATGGTAGCAAGTTATACCTGTTTTCCGGTCCCCCCGCCCCGAATTGCCACATTAAGTCCTTCCTTTGAGCAGTTGCTGTGCTGAACAGATGGTATGATTTGTTATTGAAGGACTGATCAAATTCTTTTTATTTTCAAACAGAGGGAATTCCCCAAATTTTTCACATTCCGCGCCAGAGACAAGGTAAGCTGCACCTGCTCAGTGCTGCTCTTTCTACATTTTCATTTGATTTGTTTTCTTTTTTCCCCAAACTCATCCTAGATCTGTCCAAAAGTGAGAGGAATCACCTGAGCAGATTTTCACCAGCAAACCCTGTGCATATTCCTTCCATTCCGCTTCCTCTGCCTCCCTTGTACAATTTGTTACATTGACAGTTAGGGCTAATATGAGCTATTGAGCATCTATAAGCGATTGGTAATTGGCAGTTTTGATAATCAGACCATTTATTTAGATGCTAAACTATGGATTTGGAAAGGTAACTTTAGGCTTTTGTTTTTTAAAGTCTCAGCCATCATGCAGCAAAATTACTAAAAACGATTTACTGATAAATTTTGTGCTGTTCCACTACCTGCACGTGGCTGTAGATTACGTGACGTGTTCTGTTCCAAAGCAGTGCTTTTAGTGCTGTGGTCACCAGGACAAGAGTGTAAGCTATAGGGGAAGATGGAAACCTGAAGAAAGTTGTCCATAGAAAGTTCTTTTCCGTTTATAGGCTTCATTTGTAGGCAGTGATTGAGCTTGAGGACAAGACTACAACCATTTCTGTTCTACTTTGCACACGCTGACAGCTTCAGTGCACAGCACCCAATGCTAATAACCCTGGTGCATCCGACTGGAAATGCTGTGGCAGCTTCATTTAAATTTTGAGGGGTTTTTTTAATTAATGGAAGATGAAAATTCATAAAAGGGGCCATATATTGTTGCTGTCACGGTTTTTATTTCCAACTGAATCCAGTTTATTTTGCACTGTTTCAGTATTTTTAGGTTTTTGACGTACCAGAGATTTTTGTATTGCCAGGCGGAAAGTAAGGAAGGATGGCACCTTAGAGCCTAGTTGGTTTAGAGAGTTGTAAGCTTTTGCAGGTGACATGCAAGCTTTGTCACATGGTATCTTTTTTGCCAGAGGAGCGCAGCTTAAAGGTTTGGGCTCCTGAGTACAGGGCAGCCGAGAACATTTCATGTGCAGAGATGAGAAGTAATTTGCAGTTGTGGGATATGGTTATCAGTCGAACATTTCTGCTAAAGTTAATCACTTAGTGATACTGATATATAAATCACCCGTTCTAGATTTCATGGCTGGACCTGATGCAAACAGGGCAGGATATGCCCTTAAGAACTATTGTTTCAGCCTGCCTACAAATGTGGGGAGATGAGTGCATAGTATACCTTCAGTTCACGATTTCCTTTGCTTCTCTGGGGGCTGGGACCATTAATATTTTAATGAAATTAAAAATCCCTAACTTAGCATCTTGGATGCAATTTTGTAGCAAAGGATGGAATCTGCTATAAATGTTGCCACTGTGACAATACTTCCTGTTGTAGGGGCCTGGAGATGTTGGAGGTGTCAAACTCTCTCAATCCTACAGGACCCAAGTTCCTTACAGGTGTTCTCCTTTTTTTTCTCCACCCTCTCCTCACCTGTGCCCCAAATATTATGAGATGGGCTTCACTCCTCCTCCTCCAGTTTGAGGAAGATAGGATCTACCGCCACTTGGAGCCAGCTCTGGCTTTCCAGTTAGAGCTGAACCGAATGAGAAACTTTGATCTCACTGCCATTCCATGTGCCAATCATAAGATGCACCTGTACCTGGGAGCAGCCAAAGTCGAAGTGGGCACGGAGGTGACGGACTACAGGTTCTTCGTGAGGGCTATTATAAGGCATTCAGACTTAGTCACCAAGGTAGGTTTTGTGCTGTCTGGGAGGTCTACTTCTGCAGTAGCATGTGGAGGATGTCAGTTGGAAATGTTGTGTACCAGTGTACCAGCCCATGTGTGCAAATGCACACGTGTGTGTGTGTGTACATAAACTATAAACCCTCTGCTTTCTACTTAGTACAGTGGTGCATCTCTAGGAGCACTTCCCATGATGCCTGCACTTAAATCAGATTTTCCTTTAGCTTAAATTGTATAGGAAGGGAGCTTTCTTTTGGAGGCAGAAGAACCTGAGTTTAATCTCTTTTTCCCTTTAGCACTGGATGGCCCCTGAACCATGGTAATAACACTTTTAAGTGCACGGGTTCATACATTAGATGCTATGTGAAATCAGTAGACACTGTAGGGGTGTCCTTCCAGTTTTATGCTGATGTAACTGAGGACACAGTTTGACTTATTATCTGAATGAGATGCCATCCACAATAGGACCTCGATATGCTCTGTATGCCAAAACGACTATAATCTTTTTTCCTGTTGTTTTCTGCTATGGTCTTTTATAGTCCAACGCATCTGGGTTTGGGGTGGAGGGGATACTAGCATGAGATAAGAAATCTGTTGGCAATCTCCTGCAGGAAGCCTCCTTTGAGTATCTTCAGAATGAAGGGGAGCGCTTGCTTTTGGAAGCCATGGATGAGCTGGAGGTGGCATTTAATAACACCAACGTGCGCACGGACTGCAATCACATCTTCTTAAACTTTGTGCCCACTGTCATCATGGATCCATCTAAGGTATGTGTCTCCCACTTACAAGCTGTTGGTTGTTCTTGGACTGGCTTTCTTCTGCTGACTGAATCCACTTAGTCTCATACCGTGATTGCAGTATAGATTCCATCTGCTGCTTTGTATCAGAAACCCAGGAAACTAATTATTGGATTTAGGTATGGTGCTTTTTTTTCCCTGCCTGACCTGAGTTTCTTCGTGTTAACTGCAATCCTAAATCATGCAGAATAGAACCAGTAGATAATATTGCTCCCATGAAAACACAGAATAAACTTTTGGGAACAATGGCGTTAATTAACTTAAATGATAGAGACCAGGTTTGCGAGCTCTTTGGTTAGTGCAGGCATTTAGGTCATTTGGCCAGAAGCACTCCAACTGGTTTTAAAATGTGATGGGTGTAAATAGATAAATACAAATATTTATTTTTAATTTTTTTATTGGGTATATTTAAAAATATGACAATCTATGTTAAGGCTTAAACTAACAGTAATATATTAGATGATTACAAATATATCCAGGGACTTTGCTTGATGCTGATGATTTAAAAAAATCAAGCCATGGAAGTGGTAGAAGTCTGTAAGCACCTGGAAACTGAGCTGATGAAGTGCTAAACCAGCTTTTGACAGCGGTAGTCTCCTCAGCAGGTGCCGAGGCAACGCTTTCTTCATTTCCGGGGATGCAGCTAGTAGTTTAGTGGCCAGTTTATTCAGAATCATATCTGTGGTTACCATGTCCTTTAGTCAGCTTACTTCCTGTGTTTAGTTAATAATTTAGTGTTAAATACAAATGGGGCTTGACTAAATTTACTTTTTCCAGCAGATTTAAGGTAATTTTATATAACTGATTAAACTATTCTAAAATATGGTGTTTGTGCATTTTCACTGAGTTCCCATTACCGTTCACATGCAGCTTGACACAAGCCAGGAGTAAGCAAACTTATTATTCAGTAAATAAGAAATGCTTCATTCACTAATTTTTAATGTTAAAAATGAAGAAAATTGGGAAACTGAATATATGCATGTTAAGGTAATGTAATTGTTTAAATAACTGTGGATACCTACACTCTATCTTGGTTAACAAAACTAGGACTAAACTTAGCTTAATAGCTACATTTAGTTGCAAATCAACATTCTTTTAATTGTTTAAAGCAAATGAGAATGAGTATTCTTTTAGGAAAATAACAAAAAAGAGCAAAGAAAAAAAGAGTGGAAAAAGTTACTTAACTCAGAGTTTCCTGCCTGTTGGATTTTAAGCCATGTGTACATTTGATTACTTAATTCAAGCCCCACCTTGTTGTCAGAAGTGCCATGCACCCTATTTCTCAGAGCCATGGACAGGAGCTGAAACCTGCAACACTGATAATCGGCTCCTGTGTGCACAGCATTGCCTCTGCCCTGAGCAGCCTTGGAAAAGAGGTTTTTGGAGAGAAAGGTGGAAATAGCCTACAAATTGCCTTACTTTAATATGCGCTATTTACCAACAGGAGTATATTATAAAGTTTAATAAAACAGCACAGGAACAAGCTCCAAGTGGTAATTGCTTTGTTGATTTAAGGCATTGTACTGTACGTGCAATAAAACATGGTTATCGTGCATATAAATGCTACTTAACTGTTTGCCAAGGTTTTCACTTTCATGGTGCTTTCCTGCATCTCATAATTCCTAGCTGAGAACAATATTTGCAAGAGGTGAAACATGAAAATTCAGTAGAGTGAGCACGCAGCATTGAAGCTCTCTGCTGGTTGGAGGGGTTACATGCCAAAGGATACAACACTGTGCTCAAGCCTAACCTCCAGTCTATTCCAGGCATTTCCAAGTTTTATTAGTTTATGGAGCGCCTTCCCTAAAAATAGCTGAGAGATGAATTGATGGAACTCCAAGCTCACATAGCATCAGTGGTACAGGAACTTCAGTGAAAGGACACATGGTCGATCTCATTTTGGTCCCAAGGGGATTCAACTTTTAATGAAAATAACACACTGTCTCCTTCATGTGACAAGCTCTCCAGCCCCTTAAGCCAACTGGTACTATCATTACACCATACTGTCAGCATGCTCAGATGCATTGTCTACTGCTTCTGCAGGGTGGGATCTCAACATGAGGGGGAGGGGGGAAAGGAAGGTGGTCTGATTTGAAGAGGTGAGAAAGAAGCCTTGTTAGCTCACACTTGGGTTTGTTAGCAGCCCCACGTGTTGGCCTGCATCCTCTGTTGTGACCCGTTGTGAGAAGTAGAAATGACAGTGTCATGTCTGGAGCAGAAAGGTGACATAAACTCCCTCTTCTTTGTATGTGCCAAGATTGAAGAGTCTGTGCGGAGCATGGTGATGCGCTATGGAAGCCGCCTGTGGAAACTCCGTGTCCTTCAAGCAGAGCTGAAAATCAACATTCGCTTGACGCCAACTGGAAAAGCGATACCTATCCGTCTCTTCCTGACCAATGAATCTGGCTACTACTTGGACATCAGCCTCTACAAGGAGGTGACAGATTCCAGGACAGCCCAGGTATGGTTCTGTGCAGGTGGTGAGTGGTGTGTGTGGGGGGAAGGGAAGGCTATTAAGTCTGATCCAAATACCAAGTGATGCATTATTGTTTCAGTCAACAAAGGATTGCTATTCCAAAGAGAAGTAGTGTAGCTTGAAGTGTGTGCTCAAGCCATTTGCTTGCTCCTTGCTTTGTTCATGCTGTTTTCCTTTGTGGGAAAATCCTTTGAACTGTTACAGGAAGCCAGCACCGTTTAGATGCTTTGGACCTATCCTGTAGAATTTAATAGAAGATGTTATTCCTTCTACACACTTCTGAACAGGCTGAAAAATCTCTGGGAACTCCTTTTAAATTCAGTACCTAGAGAGAATTAATTTCTGTGGAATCCTATTAAATTTTTCGAGAACCTTATTGGTGTCATCTTTATTGCATTCAAAAGGACTTTTCTGCGGGGGTTGTCTGTACTAACAGTCTTTTGTGCTTTTGTATGGCCTACACATATTTTACATAAACAACTCAAATGTCTGCAGATTAAAATGTAGACCTTGGATGCATGAAAAAAATGAAATAGAGAAATAAGTTTACACCCCCCTTTGCAATTACATCTCCCTTTGCATTTGAAATATAGAAATGACTTTACATCTCCTTTTGCTCTGCCATGCAGCGGTAGCAACAGAATAAATCAGTTGGAGGTTGTTTGTGTCAAATACATTGTGCTGAGTCACCATATATATTTTTTTTCCTTCCAAATTTTTCTTGCAGGCTGCTTAGCCAGGCACTCTCTCCAGGTCTAGAGATCCTAGAGCAGATAGTGTCCACATGTTTTACTCTATTTCTGCCTTTGAATGGAGTAAAGGAAAAGAAAAGGACATTTTGTTAAGCTTCACTTGCTGAGCTTAAAATGCGTGTTTCATTGGTCATTTGTCAAGGTGACCTTTTCTTTTAAATTGTTTTTGATGAGAGGGTCAGAAAAAAATCATCCTAAGGTGAATTTTTTGAAGTTAGTGCACAGGTAGACGAGGGGCCGCATTTTTGTTGAGTATTGATATATTTATATATATATATATTTTTTTTTCAGAATAGCCTTAAATACATTTCAGTCAAAGCATTCAAGGGACAAGAGGGACGATTGTGATATAATTTTCACAATAGTTTCAAGTTGGTCTGTGCTTTTAAAACTCAGATGGTAACCCACGGTGTTAATGATTCTGAAAACTATTTGTTCCTCACAATTTCTTGTTTAATGAGAAATCTTTTAGATTTCTCCTTTATGGGAGGTCTCAAGGTGTTAAACTCCAGGTAGTAAATCAGTGGCTCGTGCCACCATCTTCAGTCTAAAAATACCCCCATGTTATTAAAGCATTATGGTTTGCATCTTGAGAACTCTGTTAGGAGAGTTCAAAAACCACTGCTGCATGCAGGGATTGTGGTATGGAAACTTAGCTAGGTCATGGCAGAACCCGGGTCTCCTGTTTTCCAGTCCTGTGCTGTGCCTCCTGGACTCATTGCCTTCTGTCAGGCCTGATTCCACTTCGCATCATTCACAAAAGGCTTCTGCAGAGATCGGATTGGGCTCCTAGTACAGTCAAAGCTTCTTAGCTGGGGCACCATGATAAGCCTTTGTCTTCCTGATTAAATAGTTCTCTTAGAGTAGGTTGCTTTATTTTCTCAAATATCGCCTGTAAAGTCTTTAAGGTGGTGTTTTAAGTCAATATAATATTTTATTGCTAAAACTGGCATCATTTATTGAATTCTGTCTCTCTTGAATTCCACTGCTTCCTCTCTTTTTTTTTTTTTTTTTTATCCATCAACTTCTCAATTGAAGAACTATGGCTGGGAGTGTCAAGCCAAACAACCACTCCATTAAGAGCAATTTAATCCTTTGGCTCCAGTCAAATGTGGCACCATTAAGCATCGCTGGTTCAGTGTTGTCCCAGTTAAGCAGCACTCACTGTAGTTCACTGTCATCAGAGGAAATACATTTCCTATAGAGTCCTGGATGAGTGGAATATATAGCACTGTGAAGTATGGCAGCTGATAACTCATGTCACTACTCTGGAAGAATCTTTTAAACTTGTAATATCAAAACTTCAAACCGAATGACATATGCAAGTCTTGAACTAGCTTCCGTGATCAGTCATGAGGAATATGAATGGTATTTAGCTCCTGTACAGTGCTATTCAACTACATAAATAATAAAGTTCCCCTCATTGCTCTCAGCTATCACAATCAATCGGCATACAGTGTCAGAGTAAGTACAGGTGAACAAGAAATAGTCTACGTTGTGGTCTTCTTTCCATGGAGATGTGGCTGTGCACCTTTGCCTACCATTGTGTTATTATTAAAAGTCAGTGATCTACAGTAATGGTCCAACTTTGTTTCCATAAAGAACTAAGTCATGATGAACCTTGTCATTATAGGATCTGCAGGTATTGTCGTATTTTGGGAGAACACAAGCAAACTGGACAATCTGGTGGAAACCTAATAAACTAGGGATTCTGTGGGGACATTTCCAGTTAGGTTTATGGATGTCATGTCATGTTATATCTTTATACTGGTAATGTTTTCTTCTGCAGATTATGTTCCAGGCGTATGGAGACAAACAGGGACCACTTCATGGCATGCTGATCAACACCCCATACGTGACAAAAGACCTCCTTCAGTCCAAGAGGTTCCAGGCACAGTCTTTAGGGACAACATATGTCTATGACATTCCTGAGATGTTTCGGCAGGTAAATCTTCATTGACAGGCCTCTGTGGGCTGTTCTGTGGTTGGCATGAGGAAAGCATGTTAACAGGTAGCCCTCCTGCTCATCAGAAGAGCCCAGCAGCTTGAAGGTCCAGCAGTGTTTGCAGTTCTTGCTGGTCTAAAGAAGAGTCTGTGGGGAAGCTTAGAACTTTTCATTCCTCACTGCTGTAGCTTTATGAGCAGAGGGAACAGTGAAAGAAGTAGTGTGGAAGCAACATAGGCTTTTTTACCTCAGTATCATCTAAGGCTTCATACAGACTATGCATACACATTCAAATTATCGGGAAGAATTCTCTCAGGTTTGTTCTCATGGTAGAAAAACTTACCCAAAGCCACATGTACAGACATTCAAATGTTGAGGCCTTGAAGAGTAGAGAGCTTGCAGTGATGACACTGTAGCCAAGGGGGGTCCTGTGCACATATCTCAATATGCTCGGCAGGCTTCCTTAGTCTGTCTGGAAACAGTGCATAGGGCAGCACTGATTGGCAAACTCAGACTGCCCATAGTCAGCCTGTGTTGTCAACATGTACAGACATTTGCTCTCCCAGGAGAAACTCTGTTGGAAGAGATTTAACCCTGGTTGTTCCCAGGTTCTTTTTTTCTTGGAGCAGCCTTTTTTACCCTGGGAGAAAAAGCCTTAACATCTGTACACTCATGGTTTCTCCTGGGAGAGCAGCAACCATGAGTGTACAGATGTTCAGGCTTTTTTCCCCCCAGAGTAAAAATGTCTGCTCTAAGAGAAAAAGAACCTGGGAACAACCTGGGCTCAATCACTTCCAGGAGAGTTTCCCCTGTGAGAGCAAATGGCTGTACACACTGTAAATCTGCATTGAGTTGGTAATAGTTCACATGTTACCTCTGCAACTTCTCTTGCTACTAATGATGGAGCTGCACCAATGGAGATTAACAAAGCCCAGTATAGATGAGACCCCAACAAATGAGCTTGCTGAACAGTAAGCTTCATTGCTCTTGGACTTACTGTGTGATAGTTTGAACTCTGTACCTTGCTTTTTGGGTCATATATCAAATCCCATTACTGTAGATAATGTTACTTTGGCTGCAATCCTCGTTCATGGTTTAAAGATTCAAGTAAGATGAGATCTAATAAATATCATCAGCCAAATGCTGGAAGTTGGGCAATTAAAGACCAAATAGATGTAGAAAAAATGTCTGTCTTGATTTTGCTTCATAATGAATTACAGCCAAAATATTAAGACTCTTTAATTTTAACACAAGTTTAATTTTTTCCCTGCTAGTCACTGATTAAACTCTGGGATTCCATGAATGAATGTGCAGTTCTGTCTGCACCACCTCTGCCTTCTGACATGCTGACTTATACTGAACTGGTCCTGGATGATCAAGGCCAGCTGGTGCACATGAACAGGCTACCTGGTGGAAATGAGGCAAGTAACCCTTTCTGAATCCTCCCTCTCTTCCTGCACCACACCATGGTTTAGACTGGCTTGGACAATTGTAATGGGAAGATACCAAGCCAGGCACAAAATCTATTCATCTGCCTTTCCGTAGATGAAATCCCTGGCTTGAAAATGAGATTTTTGTTTCATTAAAAATTTAATACCTTGTGTACAATGGGTATTTAAATCTCCTGGGTAAATTATGGTTTTGTTTCAAACTTACATCCATGCTGTGTTGTCACCATCTTTTCCCAGTCCCCCATAATTCAGAGAGACATGCAGGTGTTTCCACTTGAAGGGGAACACTTGAAAAAAATATGTGTTTTTATAAAGATAAGTGGAAATGTATATTGTTCACTTAGCAAATGAAAATAATGTTATGCCTCATATTGAAATATTCCTGTGCAGTGGTTGTGTAGGCATGCTGGAAAAGCTTGTGCAACAAACATCCCCCTCTAATGGCTGATTTACTAGCGAATAACAACCTACTTATGCTACTAGGGTAATAGAGTTCAGGTCTTAGCTCAAGTGTGAAAGTCTGTGTTCTGATGATGAAATCCAGACCCTGCTCCTCAACCCTGTGGAGGAATCATTAGATTTGAAACCCAAAGGCTGCCACATTGAGCTAACAGGGTAATAAACTAGCAGCAAAAGGAAACCTGATTAGTGCATTTTCATTGTCCAGCCTAAGTGAAGTGCAAAAAGTGAATCTGTTTAAATGTGAGCAGGTGGAGGAGTGATTTATATTTTTAATAGGATTATTAAGCTCACAATCACCTTTTAATTGGACACACAGCTTTAGGCTGACCAGTCATGTTTCTGTATGTAAAACATCAGGAAAATAGTGATAAGAAATCATTTGGGTTTTTTTTTTAGAGTAGGAGATGCAAAGAAACGTTAGACAGAGAATTTCAGCACCATTTACTACATCTCTCTCTGAGCCCTTTGTCAGGAAAAGGTTTCAGATATATTTATATATTTTGAATCTAACCTAATCAGTAAATGCAGGTTTAAGGACAGGTCGGTTTCCTCATTGCTGCTGGGCCTGGAGTGGATATTTTAACTAAGGTAATTAAAACCAGAAATGGTGGAGGAGTCTTACTGAGTGAAAGCTGAGGTTGCAGTGCTGTGTGGAGTCTCTTGCCATGATCTTTCTCTTTCTCTCTGCTCTCATTCTGCGTTTGAGCGGATGGAGGCTGGGGGAATAGCGAAGTCCCTTAGGGACAGAGCTCTGTTCTAGCTGAAATTACAAGCACAGAGCTGCCTGGGCATGAGCATGTAGTGTTTACTCTGCCAGTATGAATACAAATAGTCTTATTATACGAGATTCTGTACCCAAAGACCACAAAAAATGGGGAGGTTTTTTTAACCCTTGGAAGACTCGCTTGTGGCTTTTGTGGAAACCAGTGATTTAGCAGCACAAAGAGCACTGACATGACCATATAAATAACAGCTGGTTAAAATAAGATAAGGGTCAAGTACAGATTTAGGGCTTGGGGTGTTTATCCCTGCTTTTTGCTGTCGGTATTCTTTGAGGATGACTGAGCATGCAAGCACGTGGCAACGTTCTGAGTGGCACCATAGCGAGTTCCCCAAGTTTGCTCAAGGGAGTAAGTTTGAGCAGAGCCGTGGCCCTGAAGATGATATTCCAGTGCCAGCTCTTCTCAACTGCAGCAGAGAAAGAGGGACAGTAAAGGAAATCTTCCTCCATTTCTCTCATTTCCCGGAGAGGTTTGTGCCTAACTCTCAGGACAGCTGGTAAAGTATGTCAGCTGAGCCGGTTCTCAGATAGATTAGTTAGTTTCCACAGGCCAGAATGAGGTTTGAAGTATTAGTATTGAATTCTGTTACCAATAGCTTGGGCACACAATAGGGCCAGTCTGTGGGCAAGAGTGGCCAATCTAAGGGAGCGGGCTGAGCAGTCAAAAGTCTGAAGGACAGGTGACACTGAGGAGGTGACAAGCTGTCAGACAGATGCATTCCTCTGTGGTGCACTCACTTTATCAGGATGAGCTGACTTTAGGCTTTTACGGTTTAATTTCTTTTAGCTGAAGAAACAAATTTGTCACGAACATGCACTCAAGTGCCTCTCACCAAGAAGACGGTTGGATGTGGGGAGAGGAGGGGCAGCTGAGGTTTGGTTCATCTCTAGGACAGTAAAGGCAAGCAGGGTAAAGCCAAGCCAGCAGGCATGTTTAAAAAGAAACCTCTGTAAATGCAGCCATTCCACTTTTCTCACCAATTAGGTGGATCCAGAGATGCTGGACATTGCTATTTAGGTGTTATGCAGACTGTTATTACCTAACAGGAGTAGACAGTCTTTGCACTCATCCAGGAGCTTGTAGTAGTGACTGAGCAGGAAGTGAGTGGACAAGAGGGGTAGAAGAAAGGAAAATCTATATTTGATGTTTCAGCAAGACTGGTGAAATGGTAGATCCTTTTCCAAATACTTAAAATTCATTTCATTTGCTCTCTTACCTTGTCTGATTTTGTTTTTAGAGTTATTTATCCTCAAATGGACACACTGACTTCTTTCATTAAAAAAAAAGTGTCTTCTACAGTGACTAATTAAAATGGACACAATGTGGTCTTAAAGGAATGAATGTGGTTGTGGGCAAGATTCCTGGCTTCTCACCTTGGTTTTTGGTTTGCTTGCTTAGCAACTTGGGTTAGGCTTTCTACACTTTGAGTTCTTGATCAGCAAAATAGAATAATACCGACCAGTTGTGAGGTCAAGACCATTAAAGGTATAGTTGTTAAATCAATCTTAGGCACCACATGATGTGACAGTGCCACACAAGCAGGGGAAATAGCTGAAGACAACCTCTTGTTGACTGAGGGGCAAAGCCAGCTCAGTGTATAAAGGGGATTCAAAGGTATGGAGAATGAGGACAGAATGAAGAGTATTAAAGCTGTGATTTTGCTATCCATAGCCCCAAAGATCTGCTGCAAAACAGCTTTGAAGAGATTGGTCATAGAGAGAGTGAGCCTTTGTTTTCTTCGAGTTAGTTGGTAATACCAACTTGGTTGGTAGTACTAGGAAATCACCATCACTGGACAAGAGTTTCAGGACTCTGGTCTCAGTTGAGGTCTCAGAGAGCAGGTGACTATTGGCACTTATTGGGGATTTTCCAACAAAATGGTTTTGCATTGGAAAATGCCAGTTCATTGAAGTGAAACTGCTGAGGGCATACTTAACATTTTTATCCAGAACAGAATTTTTGGCTAAAACCAGAGAAAGATGGTACAGTATGTGCCTCGCTTACCCCCGGACAGCCATTAGGCCTGCAGCTAGAGCAGTCACCTGAGTTATAGGAAACTTGCCTTCAAGTTCCTTCTCTTCTGTATTCAGACCAGGGCTTCAACGCTAACAGCTACTTTGAGGTGGGACTTTGGATCTCTCCTACTGGGCTTATTCCACTTCATATAAATAATTATTCAGTTGATGAGAGAATGAGACACCGATTCCTAATGGCTGGAGTATTCACCTAAGATAAAGGAGATGATGATTCAGGTTTCAGTTTCAAAGCTATCATGGTTATTTTACACACAGGAGAGACTGAGAGATCAGGGCTGAACTGGCAGCAGTGTGGTGGTCAGGGCGCTCACTCAGGATGCTGAAACCTGAGGTTCCAGTAGAGCAGGAGCTACATAAGTACTAAATTCACGATGACGAAAAACTGAAAACTCTTTTGGGCCTAAAGAGCCCAGAATAACTTCAGCAAATCCTCCTCTGCTATGTTTGAACCAAGGCTGTTGATAGAATGATGATTTGCTAATTCAAACTGTGGCCATATCAAAAGCTAGGTACCTACCAGGCAGATGCTCTCCGTGCCTCAGGAACGAGCTCTAAAGTGCATGGACACATGGCTTTGGAGTGTTTATGTTAAATAGAAAAATTAAATAATTGAAGACAGAAAATAGCATTGCACAGAGTTACAAGAACAGTCCACTTTCTAAGGTTGCCAGTCAAATCATTGTAAGTGTATTCAGCTTGTTTAGATTATGCCATAGGATCTTTCTAAATTCATTTCCTGCTAGTTTGAGTCTTTACATTTAAAAAAACAACAACCCACGTTATACTTAGGGCTCAGACCTGCAAAGTCCGAAGACCTGCGGAGACAGTGAGTAGAGGCTGGAGGTGCCCAACATACACCGAATTGGAAGAGACAGGATCAGGGATGTGTAGAGATCTCTTGGACGTTCTGTTTTTGTGTGCGGCTGACACGTTTTGTTTGAGCCTGTCTACACTAGAGCTATAACAAAGCCATGCCTGAGGCTTTCACGTGACTCTGCAGTCTGGTTTTATAGCCACGCAGTCATAGCAGAACACGGATGCCCCAAATAGTGCTGGGGCATTAACACAGGACTGGAGGTTCCCGAAGTACCCAGCAGTGCCCCGAGAGTAGAGGCATTCTTTGCTCCATTTGTATAGCCCTTCTGAAAATCAGGTCCGTAGCGCAGTGGTAGTGGTTTGAATTGGGGAGTTTGATAAATCACCTCTTGAAGACTGAGTATCCAAACAATAATCTGAAATCCTAGCAGCGAAAGCGTGCTGGTTTCCCTGTGCCACTGCTATTACTGGTCACCCTTTTTAGCAGGAGCAGCCCTCTGTTTCTCGAAAGCATTTTCTAAATTTTGACCAACACTATTGGAGCCAGTGGAGCTGTGCCCTTTTCTGATGGGGGTTGAATTAAGCATCAAAGACAATGAGAAAATGAATGTGACTGGGTCCCGCAGGGTAATACCCTGCTCTTACCTATCCATTTAGATCACAAGAAGTGTATTTGTGAAAAGTGTCATTTTTCCTGTTGACACTAGATGTCACAGTTTTTCCTTTTCAGTAACTTGAGTTTCAAAATCATCTCTAATAGGATGTTTTAGTTGGAGCCTTGCAAGCTTCCTTTCCAGGGAAGATTTGGCCAGGTGCGTCACAGAAAGGAACTGGGTGAAGTAGAGCTGGAGCTTTGGTGCAGTAGCCCAGCTAGGCTATGGAGGTGCACTCTTAAGTCGAAGACCTGAACCACTTTTACAGCGTGGGTCCTGTTTCACTGCCTGGCATAGCACATTAAAACCTCGAGCCTGTTATGGAAACATGGGGGGGAAAGTGTGGGGGGAAGCTAGAGATATTTGTGCTACATGCCCCAAGTCGGTCGGTTAGCCAAAAGATGCAAAATTGTTTTCTTTCTCCATGCATTTCAAACCCCTTCCTCTTGATGAGTTTTGGGAGCAAACCCCACCACAGGCTCCTGAGGTTTTTGGCATGGGCTTAAATAACAGAAACTGGACGTTGGCTGCTCCTGTGCAGTACTCGGGTGCAGTGTGATTCTCCTATAGCAGAGGCGGTTTGGCCCCCTGCTTATGCTGTGCTTTGCAACACGCATGCACACGTGCCTTTGAGCTCTCTGAGGATTGTAACAAATGGGGGACAGATATGGATGACGGGAACTATATGGGCTTTGCAGACTCGTGCTCAGAGTTCAGTTGCAGTCGTATGATTAACAGGGGATGCTTCGTGGTAACTCAGATTGGTCGGGTTGCCTGACCTTCATGCACATCAGTTACTTCAGTGGTTCTCTCTTTACCGCAGACAATACTCTTGGTTTTATAAAGAGGACGCATGTATGATAGCAGCGGGAGGTATCAATTTTAGGATTCTTCTGACCTGCTGGCTATTTTTGAGGCAGATCTTTTCATTGTTAGCCATAATCAGAGGCAACTGTTTGAAAGGTTGTGAGAAAATCCATTGGACCAATCTTGAGATTTTAGAATATGGGGGAGGAAACAGTCTTTGCCAGTGGTTAAGACCATTTTTAGTTGCTTTCATATAGTTGAAGACAGCTCTGCACAGCACATACTTGTGTTCAGAGGTGAACTAGAAATGTGGTTTCTATACTGTCTAACATCTAGTAAGTTGAATTTTGTAAAATTTTGTATTGAAGACTTGTGTATGTGACATTTCTTCCAGCCCTCTCTTTTACGGCATACGCGTGCTATGGTTAAGTTTTTCGAGGAAGCCGGAAAAATAAGTTGTGGACATGGGAAGAATTTACCAAGGGGTAACATGGGTGGTGCATCATCTACTCTGCAGTAACTGCCTACATGCATGTTCCTTTCCTATGATAAGGGGGAAGTTAAAGCCCTAGAGCTTAGCCGTCCAAAAGAAGCCCATGTTACCTATAGCAAATCATTCATTTGTCCACGCTGTGAGGCTCTCTTTTCCTATGTAAATTCAAGGGGATTGTTTGAGGTTTGTGGATATATTTGTATACCTAATGTTCATATATGTTCATTTTGTAGGCTGAACATGTAATTGTATGTATTGCATGTCCCTTCCTGCATCTGCTGCTTGTTACCTAGAATGTAACTATTTGGCCTGAAACGTTCAATGTCGCGTCCCTGTTTAGGATAGGATTTTTGTGATTGTCTTGTTCAGAGAGTTTGAACCAAAATGCTTCAGTGGCTTTTGAGACCCACGTGTTGCCTACACAAAGAATTTGAAGTGGCAATGGGGTGCTGAGATGCCTTTTTGTTCTACCCCTGACTAACTGTCCACATCTGAACCAAACTTCAGAGCTTGGAAAATCACTGCTTGTCCATTCACAGTAGACCCTGTTGTGCACGGTCTCGTAATTTTTTGAGTGTTGTAGCTTTTCCGTGTGGGTTCCCCTGCCTTGCTGAACTGCCAGCCAGCCTTCTGGTTTGCTTGCTACCTCGCCTGCCTCCATCAAAGTGCCTCTTAGCCCTCTGGAAGGAACCAGGAGACCCATGAATTAAACTCTCACTCATTCCTTTCGTTCACTTCACTGCTCTTTTTCCTGAGCAAAGCTTCCTTACATGTAACACTGCCTGGCAAATATCATGCGTTTCCATTTTACAAATAATACAGCTGAGAAGGCTGCACCACTCAGCAGCTTAAGCTTGGGACACGTTGAGTGAAGTGCCAAGTGTGTGCTAGGCTATCTGCTTTCACCACTAAACCACACTTCCATTCCAGAGCTGAAAACGCACCCCAGGAATCCTGATCCTCAGCTTTCTGCTGCTGTCTAGTGAATAGTGTCATCTACTGGCACAACATGTGCATTATGTCCCCATGGAATATGTGGTTCACATATGAGATAATGTCCTACTACTGTTACCAGTGTCTCTAGCCCAAGTGGTTAGAAGGCCTTTTCTATGGATCTGAACGTTTTGGAGTCGAATCCTGGTGATGGCCCATGTAAGAGGTCATGATTGCACCTGGTAGAAATTGTGGGAGATTTTTCCCTCCAAATTCCTTTTTAAAACAAAGAAAAATAAAGTATAACCCAGTGTGCCACATTCACTGTCCACCCTGTGTGCTGGTTCAGGTCTTGAATTAGGCTGTAGTCTTGTGGGGAGAGGAAAGCAGATTATAGTCAGGTAGGGAAAAACTTTCATAATGCAGAGAGAAGACATTAAGGTTGCTTTGCTTAATGCTTCATTCTGGTATTACCAAACTTTTGACTCCGTAGCCTTTGACATTTCCTTTTTAATGCAATATATAATATGTATTGCTGATGCACGTATGTGCACGTATAAAACACAATGATAACGCTCCCATAATAAAACGGGGCATAAGACAAGTTTTTTTGTCACTACAAGCTTCTTGGAACGAAATGCTGTATATTTGAGTTGGGCCCCTGAATTTTAAAATCCAGCCCCTCTCCATGTGGGGCAGCTTTATAGAGCCACATCCAGATTTCCAAATTCAAAAAAAAAAAAGAAAATTTGAGCATGGCAAAAAGAACATGGGATTGAACGTCATCCTTGTTCTGAGCAAAACAGAGTGAAATAACATGATCGCCATGGCTCATAAACGGAGGCTGCTGAATAACAAGCTGTTCTAGTTTACATTAGTTTTTGTGTCAAATACAGTTCTTCAGGAATTACCGAACGTGGTAGAAAGGGAGTCAACCCCCTCCCAGCGCCCCTTGCATCAGTGTCCTATCACTCCCTGCATCCACTGTGTTACTGGAAGAGAGAACGGAATTAGTTTCCTTCCCATTCCCCTCGGTATCTGTTGTCAACAGCTCTGACTGCCACTAGCAGTCAATTTGTAGCTGCATCAGTGTGTGTATTACTGTTCACATCGATAGCGCAATTAATGTTGAAGTCAATTTTGGTGTTAATTTTAGGCCATGATTAGTGTTGACACTGTGTGTCAAGCTAATGGCATTTATGAGCACCATGAAAACGAACGTTAGTTAATATCATGTTTTTACTATCCGTTAACGGTTACATTAAGCCAAAGATCTGCAGGGAGAGGGTGTGTATAAAATTATATATAACTTGTGTGTGTGCGTGTAATATATATGTGCAATGTGATTCTGCATTGCCAGGGCTATTCAGGGAGCACATGACATCCAAGCACTGAATCCTAATCACAGATTGGAACATCAGAAATAATGATCACTTCTGATCGGAGGTTGTGAATAATTCATCTGGTTTGATTTTCACGTTCTGTCCAGTGATACTTTTCAAACCAAATGTGTTTCTACAGGAGAATAATGGTCCCACTTCTTATGGAAATACTGTGGCACAAATCATTTCGCTAACATAAAAACAGTTAAAGACGACGGTTCTTGTTTTTATTTTTTTCCCCCCCACCCTGCGCTCTCGCTCTCTTTCCTGTCACCGCGTGCGCTGGGGATCCAAGTGTGGCAAGACAAGCGCTTCTTAACTGCTACGGCTGGTTGTTGTTGTTTTTTAAAGTCTGTTTTGAAACCGCTACCCCTCGCCATCCCCCGCAGTTGTTCTAGCAGTGCTCTTGGGCGATTAACTCAGCCTGGCTAATTAACCTGTGAACCTTCTCTTTTTGGCATGCCGCCATTAACTTAAAAATCACATAATTTTTTTTTCTAAAATAGAAAGCCTTTCCCCTACTACTCATAAATTTAAGCAGCTCGTGAGCCTTTCATAGGAGGAAAAAAACCCCTTAGCTCTCCCCAGGATTTTTTTTTATTACTAGCCACCTCTCAGTAAAGATGGGGTGCACTGAGAACTCAGATGTAAAATGTTATAGTGACACATTTGTGCTTTTTAAAATAGTATATGGTTGTACCAGCTTCTTCTATTTATAAAACTATTTTCGAGGATTTATATAATTGCTTGGATGTGTGAAAATTCATGATGCCCTTGCTAAATAAAATCTTACTTAGTCCATAACAGTGAGGCAAAGAGAATTTAAGCTGTGGATATGTGTTACAGAACCAGAACCCCAGATTAGTGCCTGTGTTTCTGTTCTGCTGGGTGTTTTTCTCTCTCTGCTGAAGTCCAGTGATGAAGGAAGTGGACAGCAAGTGCTCAAGCTTCCTGGATTTGTTTTTGATCAGCGTGGTTGCTCTTTGGGATCCTGGCAAGTGGTCTGTGTGTCCCTTCCTGTCTTTGCTGAGTATCCCTTGGTCTTCAGTGCGGCCAGCCAGCTGCCTCTGGTGGTTGGTACGGCATTTGGGCTTTCCATTAATTTTGCAACAAGATTGGTATTTGAACAGAACATCCCACTGACATTTCTGGATTGACACTCCTCTGGATGCAGTATCTTTCTTTCAGTCCTTCTGCAGTTGGAGGCTGAGACTTAGCTGTACATCTGCAAATAAGTTCTTTTTTTGTTTTCCTCTATCATGCTCAGTAAAAAAGTGTGGGGGAGAGGGAGCCCCGTGAAACAGGGCACAGAAAGCTCTGACTCAGTCAACCCGTGACCCCAGGTCTTGAAAGGGAGGCGCAGTGGAGGGAGCTACAAGGAACCGGCTCTCGTGTTTTTGGATTGCTGCCTGCGTTCCCTCCAATGATCCTCTGATTAATTTCTCTGTCTCCGTTCTCTCTCTTTCTCTTTTTTTTTATATAATGAACCCATTATGGTGCATCTTACTGCAGACGTTGATTGGATCTCATCTGTGTATTGTGCCCATTTAGATTTGTATTAAACAGCACATATCTGTCTCCACCTTCTCTTCACCCCTCTCCCCCCCTCCCGCCATAGTTCATAATGTTCAGGATTCCAAGTATCAGCAGCGAGAGCCTCAACCCTCCTGATTGCAGAGGATGCGCATTTGGCTTGAGGAATGTGTACTCAGAGCTTATGATCCTTGGGCAAGTTGAGACTGGGTGATGCATGTGGCTTTCAGAGGATGCTGCTATTTACATCTGTTAATGGCATTCTGTGATGGCCAGCTCCCCAATGCGGTGATATGCAGTGGCTAAGAGATGGGAGGTGCAGGCTACAGATGTTGCTCATCTCCATTAGTCAGGACTAGGAGAGATCATCTAGTGAGGTTAAAAAAAAAAAGAGCAAGACTTGGTGAAAAGGCATCATTTATACACATGGACTTGAAAAGACAGGCTGAAGGTGACAGAAGCTGCAGCAGTATCTGGGTTATGAAAAGGGATGGAGCCAAAGAAATGAAAGACAAAGGCAGAAAGCAAAGAAAGAAGAGAATTGTGAAATAAAGGGATGAAAGATGAGAGGGAAGAGTGCGATGAGTGGTACGGGAGTCGCTCTGAAGTATGATTGACTGGGTGGCCCTGGAGAGGTGGCAGGGACCTCAGTAAACGAACCACACCAAAACAGAACGTTTTAACTAACGCTCTGTCCTCCCTGACATGAAATAAAAGCAGCCATAAGAGAGAGGGATCTTGCAGGATGGTTCTGATCTATGTTGAATCCCTGAATGGGCAGCAGAGCTGGTCAAGGGAGAATCGATGTCACTTCATGTCTAGGATGGGAAGCATGCAATGATGTGAGGTAGGGGCTCTAGCAAATGTGATGGTGGGTCCAGGTCCATCCTTTCATCCATCTCTGTCAGTTCCTGTCCCCCCATCCCATGGGCTTTATGCCAGCAAAATTTGCAGGGAAGGGTATTTCCTGAGATAACACATCTGCTGTGCAGTCCCTTAGGGGTCTAGTGCTGTGTCCCAGTATTGGAGAGTATATTTTAAAATGCTTCCTTTTCCTCTCTGTGATTGCAGATTGGTATGGTGGCCTGGAAAATGACCCTCAAGAGCCCTGAGTACCCAGAAGGCCGTGATATCATAGTCATTGGCAATGACATCACGTACCGAATTGGCTCCTTTGGACCACAGGAGGACCTGCTGTATCTTCGGGCCTCTGAACTTGCTCGAACTCAGGGCATCCCCCGGATTTACGTGGCTGCCAACAGTGGAGCGAGGATTGGTTTGGCTGAGGAGATTCGTCATATGTTTCACGTGGCCTGGGTGGAGCCCGATGATCCGTATAAAGTAAGGAGGCACTTGGAGGCAACGAGCTCTGTGATATTCCACAGGCTCATCTTACATTTGCAGTACCGGTCTCTCACTTCACAGCTTTACCATCTACCTTGGCGCCCAGTTAACTTGGCACTGGCTCAGCAAGTCAGTAGAGCTTTTGCCAGGAGTCATAGATCTATCGATGTTAGGGTCGGAAGGGACCTCGGTAGGTCACTGAGTCCAACCCCCTGCCCTGGGCAGGAAAGAGCGCTGGGGTCAGTTAGAGCCTGATTTTTTCAGATGTTGTGAGTATCCCCAGCCTTAAAATCAGAGTCCCTTATGATTGAATATATCTCCTGGAAAGCTTTCTTACTGGGAATTTTCCTGTTAGAACGAGGTCACCGGAGAGTTTACCTGACAAGGAGGTGTAAAATAAACCATTTGTCCCCACAGGGATACAAATACTTATATCTGACACCTCAAGATTATAAGAAGGTCAGTGCCTTGAACTCAGTCCATTGTGAGCACGTGGAAGACGAAGGAGAATCCAGGTAAGCAGGTCAATGTTGGAGGTCATCCTGCTTCGTCCTGGTACACTGGAGGGAAATGTGTTGCTTCCTTGCCTACTTTGACTTGTCTTGTCACCCCCACATCCATTAGCATCCAGTCGTGTAATTCTGTTGCGCCCTGCACTTGGCACAACAAAGGTGAAACGTTGTAGCATGAAATGTTGTGAAACACACCATGAAATGCAGCAGACCAGTATTATTGCTTCATCTTACTTGTGTAGTTGGGGTGCACCAGTCACGGGTGAGGACCCAACCATGCTTAGAGATTGTGTAAACACATACAGGAACACAGTTCCTGCTGCAAAGAGCTTTTCATAGGGTCCTTTTTGGGGGTTAAGGGTACCCATTGGAATGGATTTTAAACACTTTTTGCATTGGACAGTTTAGATGCACAGTGCACCTGTCTAAAAAATGCAGTTATTCCCACTCTAGGCAGCAGGAAGCCCTCTATTATCTGTGCCGAGGGAGGGGGGTACTTGCAGATGAACATTAGCAAAGCTGGGCAGAAAGAGGCTCTTAACCTAAGGGAGGGATAGAAAGAGGGCAGAGATGTCCATGGAGACGCACAAGAAACTAATGGAGGGATTTCATGGACTCCAAGGGACGAGAGAAGGAGCTTTGGGCACAGGACAGAGTGAGAGGGGGCCTAAGTTCACTGAAGTATTTATGTATATGCAAGTATTTATGTATATGCTTAAGTGCTCATGCTTAAGAAGTGGGTGGTGGAAGAGAGATAGTGGTGAAGTCAGGAAGAGGAGGAGGAGGGAAGGCAGGACTGGGGAAGGAAAGGCTGGAAAGTAGCAAGTTCAGAATAGGTAAGATGTGAGCCTAATTTTAGTCTCTCATCCTCGCAGTTTTTTTTCTTTAGCCCTCTGCCCCTAATCAGCTGAAGCTCATAATCATTAGCAGGGATGCGAGGATAATTTCTCAGTGGAGCTGACCTCAGTGAGGCTCCATACATTAGTCTGTAACCTGTCCGGCTCACTCAGCACTTCCTCCCAACGCTGCTGCTTTGGCAGACCGTGTGTAGCCTGTTCTTCGGCGCTGAACAAAGCTGCAGGATGTGAGGTCATGTATAGGTTCTGGTCAGTTTAGGTACATTACTCTTTGCCTCCTACATAATACTTTGTCACTTTTCTTTTTCTTGGTAGACAACTGATTCAGCGAATCACTGGGCCTTGCAACTCAAAGGTTGTTTCTGTCTCCCTCAGGTATAAGATAACAGATATTATTGGAAAGGAAGAAGGACTTGGAGTAGAAAACCTCAGAGGGTCTGGCATGATTGCTGGAGAGTCATCATTAGCCTATGACAGTATTATCACCATCAGCCTGGTAAGCCCCAGTTGCTCTGTATCTTGAAACTGTAGCACCTATTTCAGCTGACAATTTGGCATGTAAAATCCAAAATGCCCATCTAGGACCAGACCTTCGGCTGGTGTAAATTAGCGTGCTCTCATGGACTTCAGTAAAGCTAGACCAGCTTGCGTCAGTGCAGGATCTAAAACACTCCTCTGGAGAGGTGTAGTGTGCATTCCTGAGTATATTTTGAATGGATGGGAAAAGCAAAGCAACTATAGTTCAACTCAGTGGTTGCTTAATTAGTAGGTTATTGGGTTTTTAAAAGTCCTTCTAAATGTATAAACTGCATGCATTACTGGGTACATTGTGGCTTTTTAAATAAAAGCAGAAGTTCTACAGCATGGTGTTGTTGGAAAGGTTGAAATGTGTGGCCACAGAATACAAAGGCCCCCAAATATAAGCAGAATAGTCTTGCCAGACCATCTGGACCAGCATGTTTTGGATCTGTCCTGGGATGTAAATCAAATATGATTTGTATTTATAGGTCACATGTCGGGCAATTGGCATTGGGGCTTACCTTGTTCGGCTTGGACAGAGGACCATCCAAGTGGAGAACTCCCATATAATCCTGACCGGAGCCGGAGCACTGAACAAGGTAAGTTGGCACTTCAGCATCCTGTTTTATCTCATTTGGGTCAGGTTATGTGCTTCTGCAGGATGAGCACCACATCGCATGAACCATCCTCACCACAACCAGGACCCGTTTTGGCCCCTTAGTGCCTGTGGAAAAGCCACAGGAGCACACGCTGTGTAGAGACTGAGCTCCCTTCTCATTTCCTCCGTGTCAGGGCTGGTGCAGCATATGGGACGCTTCCACTGCTACTGCATATGCCTGGCCCAGTCTGTGATTTGATGCATCTGCTCTCTGGTCTGATTAGTTTGTTTTAACAAACATGGTGTTTCAGCTCTGATGCGATATTGGGGACAAGCAAAGGTGTCCTACATCTATTAATTGTTCTGCCCTACCACTTTATAATCTTGTTGTTGCCTGCAAGCTTCTGGAGAGAGCATCCCTCTCAGCTGGCAGCTTCTGTTTGGAATATGCTGTAACATGGATTCTCATTCTTGCTGTCTCCTTCTGAGTCTGGTCTTGGATATGTGCTGTGTGCATAGGGAGGAAAATGTAGAGACCCAAGAAAAATGTATTTTAAAATGTGTTCCCCAGTAGCTGGGGATGGTTGCAGGATGTCACAGAGTTCAAGGGCTGGAAATCTCCCAAATATTTTTTTTCTGCTCGCAAAGTCAGGCTATTCATGAGCCAGTCTTTCTTTTTTTTTAAACAGTTGGTGATTTTTTTTTTTTTAAAGTGTGATCCAGTTAATAAAAGATTGATCAGGGTCTAAGCAGGGACATTTCCTGGGACCAAGATGGTCAAAGATGTATTAGACATACAGGAGAGCTTTGTATTAAGTCCTCTATTGATTTAGGTGGTTTTGTGAGAGGTAAGGTTATAGTTATAATATGTGATGCTATCATTGTAGGAAGGCCTGCATTCTGTGACTTTTTTATATTAAGGATTCCTGACACCCCCAAAGGCACATTAGAGGGAGGTTCTGGGGGATATCATTCCTTTGGTCAGGGTGGCCCAAATCACAGGAGAGAGAGTTAACCTAGTATGAGGTGTCCTGGCAAAACCTCTCCAGAACCAGAAGTTCATCAGCAAAGGGGCACAGCTATGCCAGCAAAGCTTTGTAGTGCAGACCGAGTCAGTGACAACTATTGTGAAGGACTCTCAGCACTTTGGTATCTCAGATACTCTAGAGTCTGCCATTTTGGGGGTGAGGGGGCCGGCAGGAGGAGGAAGTCACTTTAAACTGCAAGAACCTTAACTGCTTCCTCTGCACCAAAGCGATCATTTTTCTTCCCAAGAGATGATTTCCCTTCCTTGTTTCCCCCAGCCCTGCCAACATCACAGCCCCTCTCTGTTGCTGCCTGTAATCTGATGTGAGCCATGACCACTCTGCTCTCGTCGAGGGCTTTGTTTACGTGGCTGTGATGATTGTGCAGGCACAAGTGCCCCTCTCCACGGTGCAGCTTTATGCTCAGCCACTCTCCAGCACCTGGGGTTGGCGTGCTTCAGCGCAGGCGGCATTTCGGTGTTCGGAGGAGTGTCTGC
>NW_005841850.1:2524268-2538138 GCF_000455745.1 Alligator sinensis | reverse complement strand
GAAAGAGTCTTTCATTGCATTGTTGCACTGAATAAAGAGGGCTCTGCAAAGAACAAGGCACTGATCCTTTCAACTCTGGGATGCTCACACTTGAGTTAAGTCTGTTACACACACATGCACGTGCGCCACATGCATATGCGAGCGTATGCAAAAGGGAGGCATTTCAAGACCTTTCTTTTTAAAGGTGTGAGTTCTGTGCTCACCGAAGGGGTGTGCACAGCCTAGTTCTGGCTCAGCGATTGGTGCAGGCTCATGTTCTTCATGCTTCCATGAATGGCATTGCCAGTTTGCTTAGTCCTCCTCGTTGTCTTTATTCTACCTGGTTTCTTGTAGGCCTACTGTCACCGTGGCACCAGCATGTTTTGCATCTTAGTGCCTACCTGCTTGGGCCCACTCAGCTTTGTGTAGAACAGGTGCAAGATAGTGGATCTTGAACACTCCTAAGCACTGAATTCTGTGCAGGTCCATGTGGGTCTGATTCTCCCCTCTGCAATTCCCTCCATGGGCCTTCTGAAGAGAAAGAGGTGTCTGTGCAACACGCAATGGGGTAAATGTCACCTGGGGGTTCAGTCTACATCATCAACCTCATTCCACCTGGGGTTTTAAACAGGAGCTTGGAGTCAAAGACAGATGCAGTGGATGGATGCTAGGAGTCAAAGACTGGATGCACAGGCCCACCAGTGCAGCGGTTCTTCCAGGTTTATCCTTGGTCTCCCACTTACCCGCAAAGAAGCAAACCAGCATGCCCATGAATTCTGGAGAGATGCTTTCTTTGACTTTTCCTCTGGCTGGCAGTCTGAGCCCTTTAGCCAGGGACTGATGGAGCAGGCTGTTCCCCTTTAGCAGTGGGGAGGCAACTTCAGGCCGTGCTGCATCCTTGCTGTTCTTCTCCATGTTCATGGAAAGGCTGCCGGTCTCTGTTTTACTTTTGCCATTCAGAGATAAGTTAGCCAAGCTCACTGAGGCTGCCCATATGGCATGGCTAGAACAAAACCAGTGCGATTCCTTTTGGGAGCTCCTGTCAAGACTTCTTTGGATGCGAACTGGGTATTTTGTTTCCGGGAAGTTTCATTTGAGACTCATTCCAAAACACCAGCTCTTTCTCAGTTAGGGAGGAAAAACAGCTAGTCTTGTCCATTATGATTATGTAGAGCTAGCCCCAGGGGCTGGGTGCCAAGGGAAGCATCTAGTGCCAAAAGCAGGCAGGAGCCTATAGCTTAAATGATGGGCTCAAGGACAATATCATTTTTAGCTGAAGGGAATGATCAGTTCTGGAGGTTACCTAGTCACGTGCTGGCTGCTTTGCTACGTCCGTGCCAGTACTCTTTAAATAGAGCTATACCACCGTAAGGCACTTGATTTCATGCAGATTCATTAAGGTTCCTACGAACTCCTTCACCTATCAGGTGTGACAAGGAAACTGGACCAAAGTTTACCCTTATTTTTCACCCTCTTCATGATGAAGCCGTCTTCATTTACAGTCCAGCCTGGCATGTGTAGAGGAGGTGTGATGGGAGAAAGTGGGGAAAATGGGAGGCGACAAGGGCTGTGTTTTGCCTGTGCCCCCTTTTGTCTTCACCAGTGAGCTTCAGCAGGGGGTGGGGTGGGGGGGCTGCAAATGACATTTTATTCCTCTCTCGTGAGCGTGCGTGTGCGGGTGCGCCGAGCCCGTTGACCCCCCTGAAAATTGAAATAATGATAATGCGCGTCTCCTGACTGCATCAAAGTATCAGCACATCAAAAGCCAGGAGGCATGAAATGCAAATGATAAAGTGAAAGCAGATGGATTGTGCATGATCGCCTGATGCCCAATGAATTTTAAAAGGTGCCGGTTCACATGGGGAGAGGGGCTGAAATAAACACGTTATCCCTGCAATTTTTTTTTGTTCTTGCCGCTCACTCCTGACAATATTTTTTCACACTTCAGCGAGCAGCCTCTCCATCTCTCTCTCTCTTTCTTTCTCTCCCTCTCCCTCTCTCTCTCTTTTTCTGTCTACCTCACACACGTCTCGGGTCATGTCGTTGCAGCTCCGGTGGAAATAATAAGATATAAACCACGAGGTTGTTATTTGCATAGAAATAGCATGGAGCCCCAGGCAGCATGGGAGAAGGACACAGAGATCATTTGTCTAAAATTTTAATGAAAACTTTTGCTGAGGCAGAGATTTTTTATTTTTTTTTTAACTTTCCCTTCCTCCCCACCAACCCCTCCCCCCACAACTCCCTTTCCCCATCACTGGCTTAACGTGGCGCGATTTCAAATGAGATAGATGGCGTGCTGCCTATCATAGCGGAGGAATGCAGTAACATGAACATTTCCTTGGGTTCCCTTTTTAATAGAAGTAGGCCTGAAGAGCCTTGCACTCCCGGTTTGATGTATTGAGCACACGGTTCAAGGCTTGAGAGCTATGCTCCATTTCGGGGCACACATCATGGTTGCCGCTCCTTAGTTGATTTGCTTTTAATTAGCTTGCATTTTTGGTGCCTTTATAAAGGAAATTATAGCTCTGAGACAATGTTGTTCACTTAAGCAAACAGTTTTTATCAGCTAGACTTTATATGCGGGCATATATTTCAGGGTGTTGTGGAAGCAGAGACCAGACTATGTCATCAGAATGGGGCCAAGACTTTCAGAAGTGGGTAGTGATTCGAGCAGGCTCTGTTTGTCTTGGGTCTGACTGGAGAGACTAGGGGAAGAGCCCAGTTCTTGCAGCGAGGGGAACGCCAAAAAGCAGCCTCCCTTTATAGGAGCTCAAGTTGAGGCTTCCAAACCAGCCAGTCCCTTCTAAAAATGTTCATTTTAGCATGCAAATGCTATGGGGTGAGGGATGTTAGCATTAAAGGGAGAATGGAGCAGGGAATGAAAGGCAGGAGCATGTATGGGTGTGTTGCCTTGTCCCATCTCCAAAGTGGGAGCACCAGCAGCTGTCGGCCACCTGGATCAGAATCCTGTTTTTAACCAGACCCAATGCTACGCATGTCTACAGAAGTGCAAGAAATCCCATGGTGGATTATAATGGAAGAGCCTGTTTGCACAGTAAGGTTTTGACTGACTCCTCTCAGAGGCTGACTTCCACCCTGCAGCAGGAGGGGTTTGCATCCCTGTCATTAGATGAGAATAAAAAAAGAATGGAACGGTAGGTTTTTGCCGTAATCTGGTTTTGAACCTCCCTAAGCTTTTGCCGAAGGATAGGCCTGCACAGCGCACAGGACTGTAGCACTGCAGAGGCCATCATGTCTGTGCGCTTTGGTTGTGATAGCAGCTGCACAGCTTGCCTCACCTGTGGATCTGGCCCTGCTGCTGCTGTCTGCGAGACCCTTGGGAGATCGGGGTGTATCATCAGGGTCTCAGGGCAGATGGTCTTCTGAAAGCTAATGCTGTCACCCAACTCAGTCTTCTCGCAATCATTGTGGGGCTGGCAGCTTAGTGGGCAGGTGTCCCTGGTAGAGAGGTGACACCCATCTTTACCGGTGACACCTTCTTATCGGTGTCACCCTGGTAAAGAGGTGACACGCATCTTGGTGTAGTCAGTCACTGATAAAATGTAGGGTGCTTTGTGCTCCCATAAAATGAGGCACTGTCCTGTAGCCGCTTACTCTTTTTGGTCCAGACTTCCTAAGTTGCTGCCTTTCCACCTTTGGAGCATCCCAGGCCAGAAAGGTGGGATGACAATATATGCTCCCTTAAAAATATCCTGAAGTTCTAGGACAGAAATGGATGAAAACACATCCCTGCTCCCAAAGGTCCATCCTTCATTTTTTAAGTCTCCCCGCTGTTTTGTGTTGTGTGCTTTGTACCAGACCTAGTGGATCGTAGGGTCCCTGACTCCCTCACCTGATCCAACAAGAAACCACAGAACTGTTTTCTATGGAAAAACCATCCTCTTACATTTTGAAGGCAGATGATACTTCTCCCACATAAAACAAAGTGGCCAAGCCTTGGAAAACAAGGTGCTTTCTCTCCCACAACTCTTCATATGTGCTGAAATGGACTGTGTGCGCGCACGACAAAAGCTCGGTCTCTTTTAGCCCTAGTGTGAGCTTCCGCTTCAAAGCCCCAGAATGGAAATAACAGGAGGATGGGAGAATTGCTGGTCTCTGCGTGGGGTGGACATAGCAGCGTAAGCACTCCTTGCCAACATCTGCCTGTGTTGGGCTGGTCATAAGCTATTCCCTGGATTCGCCTCAAAATAGAAATAAATATGAATTGTTGAACCTGAAGGAAATTCCGATCACATCCCAGAGATGAGAGAGATAGAAAGAATGGCCTCTTCTTCTGTCGGTTAATTTATGTGCTTTCAATAAAGTTTAGGTTAGTCCTTAAATTATGATATAGATATAGGGGAAATAAAAAACTCAACCACAGTTAGCTTCTAGCAAGTCTGGGATTCAAATATCCGTTCCTGTGTTGGATACTAGCTTCATAAAATAGCCATTCATTTCTGGACATACACACATAAATCTCCCTAATGTTACTGGGAGCAGCACACACTTAGTTGTTTTATTTTTTAGCAGCATGGGATACCTACAGATAGCTGGCATCAACTACATGTCAGGAGCTCTTTCTGGGTAGAACAAGAAATTGGTACAGCTGTTGGCAGCTTTGTTATCATCTGGCTAGGAGATCGGGATTATCAGGAGAATGTGTACGGGTGACAGTGCCCTCTGATGGAGAGGCCTGCTTTTGTCTGTAGCATGGGTTTGATGTGGCTAAAAATGAATGGATATTATTTTAGCAGCTCAAGTTTATCCCTGGGAAGACTAGGAGCTAGCAGCTCAAGTCTATCCCTGCAGCGGATTAGAAGAATCATTTTAGATCTGCAGGAGAGGACTCCCTGCCAGCTCTGTTACATCTCCAATCCAGGCAATATTTTGTATATTTACATGAATGTTTTACACGAGACTCAGTCCTTGCCTGGGAAAACACATTCTGAGGCTGAACGTGGACTATAAGGGTTGGATCTGGGCACAACCTTATTTTTAAAGATCTCTGCATGCTGCATTTTAAAGTTGGCAGTGTCCCACAGTTACTCTAACAGATTAGAAAGGGAGTTTCTCTGTGTGCGGTTTTGTTTTGGATGGATGATGATCATCAACACAAGTACAAAAGTTGCTTTTGTGTACGTGAGAGACCAACAGAAAAAGATCAATGGGAAGTTTTCTATTTGCATTTGCAACCTGCAAAGCATGGATCTCTTGGAAATAGACTTAAAACAAACGAATGCCAGCACATGTCCAGTGACCTTTCCCAGATGCAGCTTTCATTAATGCAGACAGTGTTTGTGCGTCAAGTCATTAACATGATAGGTACCATATTGTGTCATAATAGGGTAGTATACATGTCAATCATGTGCCTATGAATGAGTCCCTGAGGACTTGTTGATACAACAAGCCATAATTGCTGTGAGGATCGGTTTGACAATCTGCATTAAAGAAAAAAAGAATCCCTAACAACCCCTTTACACAGAGCCATGAGGGAATATCCGTGCATTTTAAGATCGTCTCTATACTGTCCTGCCTTTCTTGGGTGGAAATCAGACCAGCATTGCTGTTTTCACAGAGGCCTTTGAGATGTAATTTGTGTTGGTCTGAGCAAAATGTTTGAAAGAACTCAAGGCAAGCAGGCAAGACTGTGCCAGAGTCACCAAAAGGCCTGCAGCACAGTATGTGGGTACCCACACAAGCTTTACATTAGCTAGCTCAAGTGCTAGGAGCGGCCAGACCACAGCAGCACAGGCCAGACGCAAGTAAATTAGCCCCCACAGATCAGTTCTGCCATGGCTGGATGTGTCACTTCCAGCTAGCTCATGGATCTTGGCACGGCAGTTGAGGTCTTCTGCAGCTGCGGTGTTGGCATATGCAGTAGCTGGTCATCTCAGCAGACGCAGTGTGATGTGATTGCTAGTCTCTGCTGAGCGGGGTCCTGAGACTGGGCAGACAGGTTGGAGGGCAGAATAGAGGTAGACTGCCTGGATTTCATGGGAGGCACCCACTTGGGCACCCACATGGGGGTCGTAGCATGTTGGAATGAGGTTAATTGGCAGAGCTGTGCTGTGGAGCAGGGCAGGGAGGGCAGCGTGCCGAGTGTCACATTTCATCTGTCGGCTTCGCGGGCACCCCTGTTTACCCCCCAACTTCACAATGTGAAAAATAAAGTAAAATCCCTGTGGGATATACGCTTCTTTTATTCCCCTTTCCTCCAGTAAAACGCAGAAAATGTGAAAAGCTCTTTCCTCTGCTCTCGCCAGCGAAGGCTTGGTATCTGCTCAAGATGACTCCAGATTTGGGATTAGATCAAAGCAATCATGTGAGAGCAATCATGTGAGTTAGGACAGCAAGTGCCATCCCTGTCATTCAAAGAAGCATTATAATTATTAATGCATGATATGAATCTTTCTGTAGTGGCGCAGCAAGACTATTAGGAAGGTACGTGTGGGTGCAGTGTGTTGGAGAATGCTAATCAACGAGGGCCTAAGAAATGTCAAACGGAAATCGACACTCCGGCAGCATTAAACATTCGTCGGTTCCTCTTGTGCATCTCACCAAGGTTACCCTGTTCTTGGATCTGCGGTGGGGAGGAAGAGGGGCTGCGGTCTCCGTGTCTTGGGTGGTTACATCAGAGGATGCTGTGTGGGAGCCACAGTGATTTGCTTGGGGGTCTGGGGAAGCCGGTTCACTCAGCCGTCTTGGAACAGGTACAGGATCTTCCAATGCACTGACTCCCCTGCCTTTGCCAATCGTTGCTCTGCACCCCAGCCAAGTGGGTTAGGAGCCAAAAGCAGATGACAGCTCGGGTAAGGGTGCCAACAGCAATTGCGCAGCGCAGGGAGAGAGTATGTCTTGTTCTCTTAGAGCCGTGCCCTTGAGGGACGGGCCAATGGATGCACTTTTTTTTTTCGGCGAGCCGAGTACATGCTGCAGTTGGCTCGCTTGGTTTTTGCTCAGTGCAGAGGAATTCACATCAGCAGGATGGATGCGTTGGACTTCAGGCAAATGCCATTGCTTTAAAAAAAAGAAATAAACAAACACCAATCTCCATTAATACATTTTATTTTTAATTGCCTTGTTTTAAGTGGTTATATTTGTATATTGTTCCCATTAGAGACGATTTACATTCCAGACATCCCATTATCAGTCCCTTTATGTTTGCTGAGGGAAGAAAGTCTAATAGATTTTTGTTTGACTTTTTTCTCCCCCTCACACAAGTATCCATCACTTTTTTTTTTTTTTTTTTTTTTTTTTTTTTTATACCAAGCTCTAGTGATATAACCCTGTGTGGATAGATACTGGCGTTGGGTATCCGTGGCTATTTATTGCTGTGAAAAGAGGTGTTAACTTTTATGGGTTGGCCCACTTTCAGCCCACCAAAATTTTCTGCTCTAGCTTCTAGTGGAATTACGGTGCATTGTTAAAATGTTTCTACATTTCACCCAGTAGTGGCTGCATTTCGGTGGGTAATGATTCAGATAACCAAATAGGGGTAACGTTGCCCAATCCAATGGAATATTGCCCCAGTAAAAATCAGAGGTGGGTGAAACCCCGCTGGTGTAAGTTATACCAGTTTAGGTTTCATCTGTTCTCTTCCATCCCTGAGTAGCCATGTTCTGCTAAACGTAAAGAGCGTATGACTCGCTTCCCACTGTTTAGTGCTGGGATACTTATACCCCAGCACAGCTCTCCGTTCCCAACTGCAACCCAGTATATATATGTCTGTCCACCCCGAGTGAACTGGGTAGTGAAGACAAGCCCTTAATATGGTTTATGGGACTGGCCTCCGGGATCTGAAACTCCATTAGAGACCAGTGAGAGTTTTTTGAGTGTGGAGGCCTTCCAAAACAATGGGCCCTTGAAGACTGTAGAGCGTATTTAGTATTTTTCATTTATCATTGTCTTGTTGCGGGACCTTGGGCAGAACACCTCGCCCCCCTACCTCTTGGAGTTAGAGCTGGCCGGGAGTTTTTTGACAACATTTTTCATTGGGAAGTATGAGGTCATTGAAACAAAATGTTTGGGGGAAGGAGCCAGTTACAGCAATTCCCCATCTCAGAACAATTTTGAAATTGCAAAGGAAAAAAATCCCTTTTCTGGTTCAAAAGGTGTTTCCTTTCAGAGTGTAATTTATTGTAAGTAAAGAAATATTTCAAACTGTTTTGAAGTTACCAAAACAAAACATCTCGGCCGGATTTAATGTTTAATTTGCACTTTACCAAAATGTTCAAAATGATGAATTGTTTTTGTCCTGATTGAGGACTGACATTTCCCCCCCTACCCAAACCTTGCGGTTCTGGAAGATGATCCCCTCCCACATCCATGTGGCATTGCTCTCTGTGCAGTAAGGGGAGTGATCCTTCCCTATGTAATAGGGCACCCACATCTTGGTTCATGTGTACTGGGGCAGTGCTTTGAGCTCCTCAAGAGAAAGGTGTTGTTAAAAATGGTTGTGGCCGCCTCTTCCCTAGTGTCCCTCAAGAGCCAAGTATATTTGCTCCCAACCCAACTCCCCCTCCAAAAAGACTCCACTGGCAACGCTTGCTTCTGGATTTGCAGTCAGTAGCCATCTCCAATAACCATCAGGCTGTCAGCTTTGCGGCTCCCCGCCCCAGCTCCCACCTCCCCCATCACTCACCAGAGGAAAAAGAGCTGGAGCCAGAGCTTGAAATATATCATGCAATAGTGTATCATGAATTTCTTGTGAATCACATTGGTGAAGCAGGTTTATTTATTTCAGAGACTTTAAATCAATACAAAGTAGGTCTCTTAGTTCTGAAGCTGGGATGGAGTGTGAAAAAATGAGCCCATTGTACTCTTAAAACTTTGGGGAAAGGAGATGACAGCTATATAATTCCATTTACCAGGCACTAGGGGCTTTAATGTGAAGGTGACAGGGAGCTCTTTGTGCATTTAGAGCACCATATCTTCTAAATAAAAGATCTGTAGACTTGATAGTGGGGTATAGCTCTGACTTTAATAATCTCCAAGCATTAGACCGAGCCAATATGTTCCCAAGTCAGAAAGGTCCCCCACCGAACGCTCGTAAATTAAAAGTGCAGGAACTGCACACATTCATAGATTAGAAATGCAAGAACTGCAGTCTGTTTCCAGACAGAGAAGGGGTGTCTGGGTTCTTGCCAGACCCAAGAAACGGGTCTGTTTAGAGGCACGGCTCTTGGCTCTTTGTCATTCCAACGTTCATTGGCATCCGAACCCAGCTCTGTTCTCATGTCGCGAGTCGCCGCTGTTCCATCCTCTAATAGCTTAATGTGCCTGCTAGAAGTGCAAAATGATCTCAACGAAAGCTGTACGATTTGTTGAGAGTCAACTGCAGAAAATAGCACTTGGGCTTTAAGTCTCTACAATGCGATTTTTGATGAGACCACTATTTTGGTGATTTCTTGCAGTTTATTAAAGCAACCGGCTATTTATAATGGCCATGGTTTGGTTCTTTTTCTTTCTCCTCTTCTCATTTCCGGCACGCAGCGTAAGCCATGCTTTACTGCCGTGAACATTATTTGGACAGAACGCCGTGTTCAAATCTTACGTGAGTGAAGATGAACATCGTCTGCTGGGAACATAATAGCAAGTCCAGGCACAGTATTTAAAGTTCCTGTTCTAGCCCCCTGCTTTTGGTTTTTCTGATCTTTCATCTCAGCGGCACATACAGGCCACCTAAGTTTGCAAAGAAACCTCCTTTTCTAGCAGACTGCCCGAGTTAACCAGCTTCTCCATTGTTGCAAATAAGCTGGAGGGAAGGCTACAGATCTTGAAGATTTAGAGGGCTGACAAAATTATTCATGTGCATGGGGAACATGATGCACTTGCAGATGTATTGAAGGGGATTTTCATGGGAGCAAAGGGCAGTTAAAGTCTCAACTCTGCTTTGTGCCTTTCCAAATCCTCCCCCAGTATCAGCAGAGCTGGGATGGGCCATTTTGCCAATGCAGTCAAAGTAGGAAAGAGCTGCCTGGTAGTTACCAATGAGGTAAATGTTACCTGATACTACGTGTGCACAAAAGGCTGTGATATGTAGAACACTACATTTTTGAGGCTAGGTACCTTACCACAGTTTAATTGAAGACTAAGATACCGCACATGTATGCACACGGGCAGTTAGAGCAGCCAGTATGCTGTAAAGTTGCACTGATCCATGCAGTACCGTGTTTATACTCATTTCATCCATAAGACTCTTGCTTGCCCCTTTCCTGAGGCTGGCTGAGTCTCCCTTGCCTCTGAATTTCAGGCTGAAGGTGTTTTTCACCACCGACTCTAGGATCTGCTACTGAACACACCTGCCTGGCTGTTGGGTGTTTGCTGCTTAGAGTGGGTGTGTAATAGTTTGGGATCCAAAGTTCACTCCTAACCAGTCTGTCTCACTGCGGGCCGTTTGTAGACCTGTCAGTCGAACTTGCCTGTCAGCATTTTCCAAACACACACACGTCTTTGCTGCCTGTGTGTCCCACTGAAGAACACCCTAATTGCATAAGCATCGACTCCTATGATTTTCCCGCTATTTCATTCTCTTTCAGCCTTGGACATTTTCTTGCAGACACATTTATACAGCAATATGCATTGCACCATTTAAAATTGTTAATTGGAGATTGAATTACTTGTCAGCCTTTAAAAATGTAGTCCTCACAGGTCAGAGATGAGGTGGTTAGCGGGGCTGAATGGATGAGCTATTGCATTCATTTTTTCTCAAGCCAAATGATCATTGTCTATAAGCTGGCTAGCCCCTCGGTGCCATTTAACCTCCGGCACCCTTGCTGAAATCCAGTCTGCAGCCACCTGTGTACGATGAGCTGGCAGGATCTCTGGCCAGTTCCCAACAAAACGGGGGAGATGCACGTGCAAACGATGGGGGTTTATGTGATGGAGAGGGTAATCCAGCTGATCTCATTCTAGCTGGCAGCATGGAGTTTGGTCCTTAAACCCCTTGAGCATGTAGTCCTTGGGGTCCCAAGGATGCTTGCTTTATTTAAATCATGCTTTAAGGATTGCACGTACTTTGGCCTAACCCTCCCATTGCACACAGGCAATAGGTCACACACGTTGTGAGCTAGCATTCATCGGTGCAGCTTTAAACAGTTTTTTTGGAATCATGATGCCTCTCCTAACATATAAATGCCCCACACACCTGGTGTTACACAGGGATTTTACTTGCACAGAGCCTCACCAAGTTGTGCCACTTCACTCGAATGTCTGGAGCACTCGGGGAAAAGGAACTGCATATTTATCTTGATCTCCAAAAAGGGATTTCAGAGCGAGAGCAGGCGGTATATTAGGCTGTTTTCATTGCCTGTCAGCAGCGGTAAACCTGAGCTGTCCACAGTGTCTCTAGATAAGCAGCAACACTGGCCCATTTTGCATGTGTGTATGCTTGCATTAGGTTGCAGATGGGAAGTTTAAATCCTCTTTATTTTTATTTTCCTATGTGGAAAGAGGGAGCTGGGCTTGTGTCTTGCATCTGGAAGCCAGTTTCTTACTGTCCCTCAACCTAAATCTTCACTGCTGGCTTTTCAGATTGTGGCAATTAGGTCTGCTCACGGCATAAGGTTTTTCTTGGTTCGGAATAAAAGGGTTTGGAAGTTGAAAGAAAGACAGGAACTCCTGATTCCAAATCCTGGCTTTTTGCTGCCTCCTAAAATATTGGGCAAGGCATCCAAGCCTCCTGCCTCAGTTTCCCTGTGTGCAATATTGCAGTCACACCCCTCTCCAGGGTATGGACAGACTATCACGGTTAAGTGAGTTAACAGCAGGGAGGGGATAGACCCTGGCTCATTTAGGGCTAACTTGCCCCAGTTTGCGTTTTATTTACCCCAGGGTAATTGTAGACATGCATCAGCTACCACACATCAGCTGCTCCAAGTCTTTGCCCGCTGTTTACTAGCTGTCAGGTGATCGTTTAGCCAATCCCTGCACGCCTGTGATGTCAGCTCCCTGGCTCTCCAAAAGAAGGAGAGCTTGCATCTGGCCATGGGTGCAAGGCTGTGCCTGACCCCAGCCTGGTTCACTGACCCTCTCGAGAAACGAGATCCGATGCATCCAACCATATTTCACGCCCAGCAACATCTTTGGCAGATGCACGTGTTGCCTGGTCCCTTCTCAGTCCCAGCACCAAGGCTGAGTCCTGTGAGTGCATCATTGCACTCCTTTTTGCTGGCTTGAGAGTATTTAACGCTGGCTCGAGTCGCACACAGGAAAACCCCAGCTCCCAGATAATGGACCGATTCTCACATCAGGCTTTTTTTTTTTTTAATTTTATTTTCAAGTGAACTTTGAAATAATTAACCCCCTTGCTAATTCCATTGAACTCCCTCTCAACGAGGTGAGTTACATCCCCTAAGGGCTCATTTGAGAGCATCGTGCGTTCGGCATTCATGAACCTGCCTGCCTTGGAGACGGCGCTGCCTGTGACCTGCCTGCTGCGATCTCTGGGTAACCCCTGGCCCCGAAAGCTAGCTGAAGTGGGTTACTTTCCGGTGGGGGAGGGCAAGTGGTGGGGCATGTGGTTTTTTAAGATCCAAACGAAGCAGGTATGTAATGCCCTCTGTCTGTTGGAAAGACTCGAGCCATAAAAATAACAAACGGCATGTATTTGCTAGAATGTCAAAGTTATGAGTTTATTTTGTAATGATGTGCTCCTGCCTTCATGAGGTAAACTGGCCGTGGCAGAGGTGTTATTAGTAATATGGACTCAGTGGAGCAGAAAGCGAGTGACCGAGAGATCAGTGTATCAGTCAGTGAGAGGGCAAATGGAAAGAGACAGCAGGAGAATGAGAAAAGAGCTGCAGTGCCTGGGCTGAGATTAGAGTTGGAGCCAGGCAAGAGAATTGAAAGTCCAGCAGTCAGAGGCTTATTCTTCCTGGCCTCTCCAAGGAGCCACTGGGGCTTTGTCTGTGCCCACGCGGGTTACTCTGGCCTTTGTGTAGGGCTTTGGTTTCCCCCCTCCAAGGCCTAAGTCCCTCTGCCGCACCGCTCCTTCACAGCAGTGGCACTGGTCAAGTGAGCTGAACGTACGCTCCAGGCCCTGGAGAGATGGTCCTGTTCCCCGCTCTGCTGCTGTGTGACTGCATCTCCCCGGACCTCAGTTTCCTCCCCTGTGAAACTTGACATAATCGTGACTGTTGCTACAGTACAGTGAGGTGGGTAGAGAGGATCCAGACGTTGAAGCTGCTCAAGGAGCTTTGGGCTTCATCGCTGCATGGTGCGTTGGTAGCGACTTACTGGAAGGGTGAACTGGAATGTGCCTATCTCCCCAAGCCAGACCCAACAGAGCCTTTCTTATGTTGCTTCACGTGATCCGACCTCTCTTGACAGGTGCTTGGACGGGAGGTGTACACCTCAAACAACCAGCTGGGTGGGATCCAGATCATGCACAACAATGGAGTGACACACAGCACCGTGTGCGATGATTTTGAAGGTGTCTTCACCATTCTGCTGTGGTTATCCTATATGCCAAAGGTAAGCCCTGATGTCATTGCCATCACTCCCCTGCCTGTCATTTTTTGTCTTGTAGTTAAATTATGAGCTTTTTAAGGCAGGGGTTGGCTTTGTCCGGTGCTAAGGGTGCGGAGGAATCCTGATCTGTGATGGAAGCTCTTAAGCACTATGACGATATTAAAAAAAATAACTCGGTGTTAAAGGAAACTGCATTGCTACGTAGGAACTCTGCCCCACACACCTTCACATGCACCTGCTGGCATCCGGGCTGTAATAGTCTGGGCAGCAGGGGAGCCTCCAGACATAGTAAGATGGCTTTTACAGAACTCAGCCTAAAAGGACCTCTTCCCCAGCCCTCATTTGGAGTAGTTAATATATGGGGTGGTTGCCAGGCAGCAAGAGGAACGCACAGGTCACCTTTCTTCAGGAAAGA
>NW_005841850.1:2517628-2524220 GCF_000455745.1 Alligator sinensis | reverse complement strand
AGAGTGTATGAAGCGAATCAGGGGGCACGGTCACCTTTTTCAAATTAAATTGCACCCCCGCCTGATGCTGGCAGTGTCTGAAGTTCGAGAACAAATAAAGTGCAAATATGGCAAATGAAGTCTTTGTGTCCTTCAAACACTTAGGGATCATTTTCAGACTATTGCAAAGACAATGGGCAGCTGCTGTCATCGGGGTTGTACAGAGGAGGAGCGGGAAGCTTTCTGAGTGTCAGAAATGGGGATGGTGTCAGCCAGTTCCTTTTCATTTCTGCCCTTTGAAGTAAAGTCACCAAGACTTGAGGATGATTTCAGTCTTTTCTTTATTTATCGCAGAGTGTATCCTGCCCAGTTCCTATCCTAAGTGCCAAGGATCCAATAGACAGAACTATTGAGTTTGTTCCCACCAAGACTCCCTATGATCCCCGGTGGATGTTGGCTGGACGTCCTCATCCAAGTACGTGTGTGTTTGATGCCCAAAATGAGCAGCAGCTCATCTAACGATAACCAAGACTCTAACCCGTGTTTTTAACTATCTTGTTGCTTTGGCATTTGCTGGTACTAAGTCTAGTTATCGATAGTATAGGAATGATGCTGTATTGATGACCCCCGTGTTACAGCATCAGAGTGGTGTAGTTGTAATTAGAAAGGTTATGGGGGAATACTGTATTAGCAAATTATTTAATTTTAAGTAGCAGCACTGCAAGGAAAATGCACCCCAGTGACTGGGATGAACTAATTTATGGCCAAATCTCGCAAACTCTTATTTGTGCACATAATTCAGGGTGCTTCATAGACTGGGATGAACTAATTTTAAAATGGCCAAATCTCGCAAACTCTCATTCGTGCACATAATTCAGGGTGCTTCATAGACTTCAGTGGGATTGCTCATGTGAGTAAGGACTAGTCGCATAAAAGTTTGCCAGTTCTTGCTCATAGTCTGCACATATTGAACAGGGAAGATATGGGTGAGTGGGTGATTGTGGAAGCTGTCAGTCATATTTTGGCAGACTGCAGCATCACAAAATGAAACAAAATAGGTGGTTAGTGAAATCGAACTAAAGTTTAAGTGCTTATCTTCTGCTTTCAGATGTGACTAAGGCAGTGGTTCTCAACCCTCTCAAAGTTGGGCCACCCTTCACCACTTGTTTGAATGTGGCAGCATCCCCAGTTGAGAACCACTGTTGGTGCTGCCTCGACTTACCTCGGTGCTTCTCAACTGGGGTAGGCTGCCTCCATATAAAACTGCTGCACAGCCAGCCCGGGAAGAGCTTGGCATGTGCATACTCTCCTCCTGTGTCAGGGCTGTGATCAGCCTCAAGCAGCCAGGAGCTACATCAGGCTGTGCAGCTCTTTTTGGTCTGACCTCCCCTACACTCTTCTGGAAACAGAGAGTCAAGTTTCTGGAAGGAGCGTGGGTGGGGCTGGTCTCAAAGGGGCTACAGCCGAGCCAGCTCTTGTCTGCTTTAGGCCGATCACAGTCCTGCTGAGACAACAGTGTGCACAGGGCAGTTTTACCTGGCTGCCCTCATGGGGCCCCGGTTGAGAATCACTGCTGCAAGGTGTTCAGGTTCTTAAATAGCTTTGACTTTCAGAGAGACTTGAGTTCCTCAGTGCTAAACCGGCAGACAAGGTTCTTTGGGTGAATCTGATATCTTTTATTAGACCTCTGTTTGAGAAAGGGAGTTGGGCACTTAAATTGCTAATACCTTAATACTGGCTCTGCAAACCTCCTGCATGGAGAGAAAGGGCATGCTTGGCGGTGGTTCATTATTATGCTAATTCTTCTTGTCAGAAGCGGAGGAAGCAGTTTCTGTGCCCTGGGCGCTGGTGGCCATGGGCCTGGCAGCAGTGGTGGCTGCCATTCTTGTGTCCCCTCAAAAACAGTGCCTGGGGCCGGTGCCCTGCTCACCCACCCCAGTGATGCTAGCGTTTCTTGCACGTGCAAGGTTTTACTGCTGAGAATGCACTTTCCCTAAAGTGAAGTGGAATTTTTTAATTTAAAAAATGTTTCAACGGTGAATAAGCCTGAGTGTGTTCAGACTTGAATGGCAACCTGGAAAGGGGGCTGTAAATGATGCCTTTTGTTTTCTCTTTGCTTAACAAGAAGCATCTTGTGATATCCAAGCCCAGCTTTGATTTCATCTCAAGTGGCCCTTCTCCCACACCTGCAAACATGCACAACCTGTACACCCTGTACTGAGGTTTGAATCTAGCCCTGAGATTATCCAGGTCCGCTCCTGGGCTTGAAATCTCCCCTGCATCTGTAACTAATCAGGAAGCCACATGAATATTGCTTCTCCAAGGGAGAGGGAGCTGGTTGGAGTTGGGGAAGTGGGGGTGAGATCTGAATTCTGAAGCCCAAATACATCTTAATATTTTTCATAAATTATAAAACAAGAATTACTGCTAAGAGAATTAAAGCGGCATAAAATAGCATGAAAGAGCTGAAGTTTGAGAGTGTTTGCAGTAAGGAGTTACTTTGCAATTAGGGGGTTGCATTTCTGAAACTTAAGAAATACATTTGACAAAAACTATAAAAGCCCTTATCCTAGAGGAATTTGTCTTTCAGTAGCCTGGCAGCCCTCACACAATAATTGCATTGGAACCACTGCAAATCCAAGGCCCTGCCCCTCCTTCGGGGGTAGGGGGCTTTGCAAGCCATGTGCGTACCAGCTACAAACTGGGTGACCATTATCCCTGCTGTTATTAATGAGTTTCGGTAGCTAAAATGAGATCTGTGATAAACTAAGTTTTCCGTTTTTGGATAATATTTTTTCATCATCTCTCCAGTGATTCATCCAGCTGTCTGAGTGCAGCTAACGCTGGCTTCCAAATCGAGTGACTTCAGATTTTAATTTAGTGGAAGCGTTAAGAAAAGCAGATGATTCTCCGTGATAAGTTAAAGCAGATATCTCCTAGGTGAAAAGTTAAAGCCATTTATTAGAGGAGATATTGCCGTGATATTCTTCAAACTGACGCCCGACACGAGGCCAGAATCTAAACGATCAGCTTTGGGCTCACGATAAAGAGATAATTTTGAAATGGATGGTCACATTTTACAGTGGGGCCACAGAGGCAAGGAATGTAGAACACAGTAATTACAAGTTTGGTCTTGATAAAACACTCTCCATCCTGTTTAAGTCAGCAGAGGTTAGCTCGCTTGGATCTCCACTTTTAATTGGTTTTGGACTTGGGCTTGTGGAGGCAGAGGTCCTTGTTCAAATTAAAACATTGCTCAGGAGCTACATGCCAAGGGCTAACACAGGGGAGACTGTGATTTTGCACCAGCTTTGTGAGAGATCTGTGCAAAGTGGATACCCGCAGAGAGCAATTTTTATTGCCTGGGTGGGTAGAGTTTCCTGGCTGCTGTAGCTTGTATGATCTGGAGGCATGTAGAAACCAGTGGGGACCTTTTTGCATTTCTCATCTTTTGTTAATGTTGGGTTAGGGACTGTGCAGGCAAAGATCAAAATGAAACCCCTCTGTAATGCCCTTCCCTTAAAAAACTAATCCCAAGCTGAAGTCCTGCCTCTGACAACCCTAGGCTTCAAAAATGATTTTTGATTGCAGCTCCTACCTACCTGTAAAGAACTGAATAAAACTCTAGTGCCCAGGCATCCCTGTTTCTAGAAACGCATTCAGAACCTGGATCTAAATCCAGACTGTGCATCTTGTGTCCATCTAAGATGGATGCTGGGTTGCCTTTCCAGATGGTTTACTTCCATCTTGCAGCCTGACTCTTCTTTACCCTTATCTTTGATAAATATCTGGATTATGGCTCGGTGATCTGTTGAAGGTTCTGTTTTCTGTGCCCACCTTGCCCTAAATTATTGTTGTTGAACAAGTTACCTGACTTCTCTGCCTCCGTCCCCCATGTGCAAAATGGAAGCGATGCCACGGTGCTCCACAGAGGTGCCCTGAGAAATAATTCAGTGTAGTAAATACATTCATAAAAAATATCCTGTGACTAGACGAGTTATCTGCTCCAAAACTTTCAGCTCTTTTAAATATATAAAGACGAGCTAGCAAATACAGCGTGTTGCTTCACATGGGGGACGGTGTAACCAGTCCCTTGGAATCACCTGTGCCCAAAGGACATTACGTTTGACCCTGGATTCCTTTTTATAAAGAGCTAGATCACAGCTGATGCACAGCCAGCTATGCATCAGTAGCAGGGTCAAGATAATAGAGCTCTCATGCTTCAGGGCATAAGATGATCGCCTGCCTGGGTCAGGAAGGAATTGTTTTCTCCCTGCATTGCACGATTATATAGGTGCACTTGTTGGAAAGGTGCTAGGTACTGTGAAACATCAAAATTTGCCATCCTTATTGGAAAGGAGATGGGTTTGATGAACAGACGTTGACTCCTAGCATTCTGTCTAGAACCCGGATTGGTGCGGGAAGAACACTGCTTCGTCAGGAATATCTTTAGTAGAGCAAGTGGGCTTAGTTAACCAAAAGGTTTCACTTTATGGGCTGTACGTAATGATTCTGTCCTGTTACCTGTCAACCAGAATGTGTGACCCATGCATTGCCTACTATTCAGTTATCATCAGCTCATTTATACCTAATGTCTGGCTGTCTTCAGCATTCTGAGAAAAAGGAATTGGCAGAATTGAGAGAAAATTGTAAGTTAGGTTTTTAAAATAGAAACAGGCATTTTGAAAACCCCCTCTTTAATGACTTGGCTGCCTTTTGACAAATGTTTGCAGTGTCTCAAAAAAAACAGAGTTATTTATTTAAAAGCATGCAAAGTCCCTCTGCTATCCGAACCCCATCGTTTAACAATAAATGATGCCTTTGCTGATAAATGAGTCTCTTTATGCAGACTAGCAAATGAAATAGGACATGATGGCTGAAGGCAGACAAATGTGCAGCAGTCTAACACTCCCTTGTATTATAATCTGTTTAAAGAAAGAAAGAAAGAAATGCCACCCCAAGTTCTCAAATGGGTATCTTGCTGCAAGTTTTAAATACTCTGTTTATATTTGCCCTCCCTTTCTGATGTCTCATTCTTGCTTTTGCAGCTCAAAAAGGCCAGTGGTTAAGCGGGTTCTTTGACCATGGCTCCTTCCTGGAGGTCATGCAGCCTTGGGCACAAACAGTTGTAGTTGGCAGAGCCAGGTAAGTCCCCAGAGACCTCTCTGTACCTTTGTAGACATCTAGCTCCAGTGCTGACGCTCTGCATCTTTGCTGACACAGTCCGACCAAGTTGGTGTGTGGAGGTAGGTTCTCTTTGGTGTGAAACTGAGCCTGCCATAATACGGGGAAGAGAGCGCACATGAGGCATGGCAACAGGTGATTCCCCTGAAAAAAACATTGTGGTGCTTGTGGTAACCTAGAGAAGCCTTGCTGTAGTTTCTGCTGTTATTTAGTAACCGAGACACATCATTGCTTGACAGTCCTGTTTAACTTGCAAGAAAAGTTCGGCTACAGCTAGAGCAGACTGCAAGAAGCTGTAAGTTGCTTGGATACCTGCATTTTTTTTCTCCGAGTGGGGAAATTGAAGTTTCTGTTAAATTTTATTACTCTAAAAAGAGAGAGTCAACAGCAAGCCCTACATGGATTAACCTACAGTATTCTCCACACCAGTACCCGTGTGGCTTGATCTTAGTCTGCATCCCTGCTGCAGAGGCGTGCGGCCCTAGAGGCTTGCATCTAGTGCTTGCCGCCTTCTTGGGGACAGTCGGTTTCCCTTATCTTCATGGCAAGTGGCACCTGCTCGTGATCTAAAACATACCACTCTGGCTTGAGATTTAGGGCCCAATCTGGAAAATAACTCCAGCCTTTGTAGTTTGTTCGGTGTTGTGAGTCCATGCATGTTAGGGCTGCCGAGGAAGAAATGCCTGCAGATCGCATCGTCCATGTCTTGGTTCCGAATCCAAGTCAGAGCTGGGTTCAGTTTTCTTCAAAAGCTTATCCTCTGCTTAAAACAAAATCCAGGGCATTGCAGGTTGCGTTATCTGATTGTCACGCTGCCCTGTGGGTGCTCGTGTTCTCAAGCTTGGGAATTTTTTTTTGTCCTGCAGTGCATACCTGCCCTGACCTGAGGGCTGCATAGGGCTGGGCACGTCGGCTACACTTCAGCTCCTCTCCTCTGCTTCTACACTTAGGGTGAAGGTTCTTGCTATCTGCTTTGGACTGTAGCAAGCACCATAACTCCTTAACCTTCACTTAGCTCCTTTATTTTGGTAGTTTACTTTGCCATTGCCCATAGGCAGCCAAGTTCCTTGAACCCAGAACGTCCTCCTTGACATCACTCAGGTTCGGACGTTGCTCTTCGTGCATTTTTGCTCATTGTAGCAAGTGAAGATGTTCTCAATGTCATTATGGCCTGGGAGAATCTCGCATCGCAGGAAAGCTCTCCATCTGCCAACGATGGAAGTGGCTGGAGATGAATTTCCTTGGTCTATGGGTAGTCAGTGGGGGGTGGCTTCAGATCCAGGGAACCTAGGTCTCTTTTTCTCCAAATGTGCCTCCAGAGAAGCAAAGTGTGCTAACACGGGCTCCATAAGCCTTAGACTTTCAGCTCCAAAATGGTCAGAGAAGTGCCATCTGAGGTTTAGGAGGTAAGAGGTCCTTCAGGGATAGG
>NW_005841850.1:2511354-2517597 GCF_000455745.1 Alligator sinensis | reverse complement strand
CCCTACATGGGGCTCCTCCAGGAGATCACCTGGAGATCACTGGCTGCCCACTTAGGCTTTGTGGCCCTGGAGATGCTTTTGAATGTCACAGGCTGACGACCCAATGCTGAAAAAGCTGAGGCTTTGGTCAGAGGCATAATCTGGCCAGTCTTGGTGTTTGTCTGCATCAGTCTTTGGCCCAGGAACATCACTGTAGCGGGGCACTAGGGTGCCTGCTGCGAGAAGTGCTGGGATAACCCTTCAGGTGCCGGTTGCTGAGGCAACCAAAGGGCGCTAATGGCTTACACCTGCCTAGCCAGCTGAGGAAAGGGGCAGGGCCTGGCCCCTGTAGGAAGCACAGGCAGGAGGCCAGAGGCAGTTCCCCGACCAGCAGCTAAGGAGCTCCCTGCCAGAAGAGAGCGAGCCTGAATGCCAGAGCAGCAGTGGTCACCGCGGTAGGAGAGAGAACCCGGTAGGCCTGAGCCTAGTTAGAGCCAGTGGCTTATGTTTACGTTGTAGCCAAGAGGCTGGTGTTTATGGTACGGTTTATGTTTGCTATTGTTACACCCGTGCTTTGGGTGAGGCTAGAAGGGGATGGAGGAGGCCTCATAGGGGACTCACGGTAGAGTGAGGCCAGCATGGCAGAGAAGGGCCCTGTGAGGGGCCAGCATGGCAGAGAAGGGCCCTGTGAGGGGCCAGCATGGCAGAGAAGGGCCCTGTGAGGGGCCAGCATGGCAGAGAAGGGCCCTGTGAGGGGCCAGCATGGCAGAGAAGGGCCCTGTGAGGGGCCAGCATGGCAGAGAAGGGCCCTGTGAGGGGCCAGCATGGCAGAGAAGGGCCCTGTGAGGGGCCAGCATGGCAGAGAAGGGCCCTGTGAGGGGCCAGCATGGCAGAGAAGGGCCCTGTGAGGGGCCAGCATGGCAGAGAAGGGCCCTGTGAGGGGCCAGCATGGCAGAGAAGGGCCCTGTGAGGGGCCAGCATGGCAGAGAAGGGCCCTGTGAGGGGCCAGCATGGCAGAGAAGGGCCCTGTGAGGGGCCAGCATGGCAGAGAAGGGCCCTGTGAGGGGCCAGCATGGCAGAGAAGGGCCCTGTGAGGGGCCAGCATGGCAGAGAAGGGCCCTGTGAGGGGCCAGCATGGCAGAGAAGGGCCCTGTGAGGGGCCAGCATGGCAGAGAAGGGCCCTGTGAGGGGCCAGCATGGCAGAGAAGGGCCCTGTGAGGGGCCAGCATGGCAGAGAAGGGCCCTGTGAGGGGCCAGCATGGCAGAGAAGGGCCCTGTGAGGGGCCAGCATGGCAGAGAAGGGCGCTGTGAGGGGCCAGCATGGCAGAGAAGGGCGCTGTGAGGGGCCAGCATGGCAGAGAAGGGCCCTGTGAGGGGCCAGCATGGCAGAGAAGGGCCCTGTGAGAGACAGGGCCACGGAGGGCCCGAGCGCCAGAGGGGTGTAGGCCAAGACAGTGTTGTACACGCATAGCCCACAAGGCTTGGGCACACAGAACACTAGAAGCAGGAGAACTGTAGCCAAGCAAAAGAAAGGTAGCCTCTCTATAAAGAACTCATATACCATCAAAGTCGTGGCGGGCGAGAACAGGAGGGTGCAAGCCCGAAGCTTGGCACAGTAAAGGAGGCGACGGGAGGGCACAGCAACCCTGACGTCGCTCCTGCTACAATCACTAACTGAAAAATCATTCTCAACATTAATACCTGCCACAGTGCCAAGACCTCCAGCCATGGCATCACCCAGCACACAGACATCTCCAGGAGAAGATGGTGATCCTGCAGCACTGTTCTCTTGGGTAGAACTTGGTATTTGTTGTCCATCTTATCCAAGGGAGAGGCTGTTGTGGCCCATCCACCAGGTCAGTATGGCTGGGTCCGGTATTGCCTTGTTTACAAGCAAAGGCTCTTCCCTCATTCTGACTGAATGGACAATGTCCATCAGCTTATGAGTTGGTTGCTCCACAGGGATTGGGAAAGCAGCTTCCACTGTCTTCATAAGATCTTGGAAGCCTCTCAGATCCCCTTTTGAGAGGTGCCTGGGGTATAACTGCTTCATCCAAGTAGGGGGAGAAAATGGGAGTAGAAGGTCCCACATGTGTGAGCTTGCTTATGGAGTGGGGCATGAGCTAGATGAGCCACTAGGGTTTTTCCATCTCTAAACCACGTATAATTCGTACTTCGCGAGTTCAATCCAGTGTTTATGAGGCGCGTAGTATTTCTATGCAGGTTCAAAATATTATCATTTAACAATGCCAAGTTCAGGCAACATCCCAAACAGTCAGTTCTTTTGGAAAACCAGAAGGGCTTCATTCAGGACTGTGCTCAGCTTGACTTTTCCAGTTTCTTTTCATCTGACAAATTCTAAGCTGCTTTAGACTCTCTCCCTCTCTCACGCTTGCATATACAATACAAATGGAACCAACTTCTTTCAAAAGCAGTGGCATTTTGAAAAAATAAATATGAATGTATTCTTCTGGGATTGTTACTGTAAGTGCTGCCAAAACTCATCTTTTGTATGTATGTTTGGAATACGTGCGCTGTTGGCTGTAAATTGTCTTTTATTATTCCATGGCAACTTGTCCAGGGACACACTATAAAACAAGATGTAGCATCTTCATGTGCTAGCCTGATAAAATTTATACGAAGTATAATGGAAAACAGAAGTTGTTTTGAGCTGTTTTCAAGTTCAATAAATAACTGTAATACTTGGATAAAGATGTTCTTTATTAGGTCACATGGGCCCTAATATAGAAGTTATAAGTTACCGATTTAAGACGGCTTTGGCAATTATGGGTTTCCAGGCAGACTCTTAATCATTGTGAATAGGAATATTTTCAATCCCCCTAGTGCACGTTGGCCTTGTCACTTTTGCTACCTGGGGTGCTTGTCATCCAACTTGAGACGGTTGAGTAGAGGGGCAGACTCTGCTGGGATTCCCTTTCATGCGACATCAGGAAGCCATTGTGCGCAGCTGTCGCCACAAGTGGTGCCTTGTGTTTTAGAAAGTTATTACGCTGAGTAGAGAGTGAGGCTGAATTTCTCCTGACATGCAGGCTACCCTGCCTCCTCCTGTGCCCAACTACCATTCCCCATAACCCCTGCCTGCCAGCTGGGAGGATTAATAGACTCGCAACTAACCTCCCTTCCACCCATCACCATTTCCCACTTGTGGAAGATCCCTTTAAGAGGTGCAGAGGGATTATGGTCACTGGTTCACGCTCTCTTCTGGAAAACAATAGCTTGTGGGGCAGGGGGGAAGGTTCGATCAACGAACGGGGAGGGGCGGGGGGTGAAATGTCAGTGCAAGGGTAACGGGGGCTGGGAAGGGTTGGGTTTCATGATGAAGACTTCTCATGAAAATCAGTGTAGTCACAAGAGCATGTTGGAGGAGCTGCTCTAATAGGTGACGGCTGTGTGGCTCTATTTCTGTCTAGGACAAAAGGCTGCTTTGGTTTGTTCTGTGTCACTGTGAGGTGTGAGTTTTGCAAACAGGGACTGATTCGGAGAGCTGTAAGTCCCACTGAAATTATCCAGCTGCATGCCTGACCTCTCCAGAATGGCCAGGGAGCCTCTCCCTGCATTGGTTTGCATTATTTATCTCTTGGTATTTTTAAATGTTTTGATGTAGGATTGCGGAAAAAAAAACCCGGCTGGTTGTATAACGGCAAAATACGTGGGTTTTAATTTGCCTTATCTGTTCCCAGGCTGGGAGGAATACCTGTAGGAGTAGTTGCCGTAGAAACCAGAACGGTGGAGCTAAGTATCCCTGCTGACCCTGCAAACCTGGACTCGGAGGCCAAGGTAGGTTTGGCCATTGAATGTGCATCGGGCTGTGGGTTAAAACTATTTTCTGCAGACACCCCCTTGCAAAGCTTGCTTGTTTTTATAGAGAAATTAGCCCGCGTGTGGGACCCACAGGTAGTCAGACTCTGGCCATGTGCTACCACAGTGCAGCTGATCAATTGACTGTGCTGCTGGTTACTGTGTGCCTGCAGAGAGAAAGTCTTAGATATGGATCATCTCTGAGACTTCTTTACAAGCCCTGCTCTGAGAGGCAGGGAAGGTGTTATAGCGAAAGCACAGGATGAAGGAGCAAAATCTCATTTCCTTCTCCTGCTGCTGGGGCCACAGCCTCCTGCTTCTCATTCCTTCTTCTCTTGTGCCTGCAGGCAGTCGGAGACTGATATGTTCTCACAAAGCTTCACCAAAGTCCTCTAGAGGGGCTCCACGAAGGGCAGAGGTCTGCTTGCATGGGTTTAACTGCAGGGTCAAGGACCGACCTTGTCAGCTCTTGGGGGCAGGGTCCTGGCTGTCTTGTGCGTTGTCCATCTCGCACATCAGTGACCCCTAATACTGGGCCTCCCATGTTTTTTCAGCCTCAAGATTTCAGATTGCAGCTCTCGTTGTAGAGCTTTGTGTTCCTCTCTCAGTAACTCTCTTGGTAACCGGACATTTAGCGCTTACCATTTTTTTTCCTTCCCAACAGATAATCCAGCAGGCTGGTCAGGTGTGGTTCCCAGACTCTGCCTTTAAGACAGCCCAAGCTATCAAGGACTTTAACAGGGAGGGACTTCCTCTGATGGTCTTTGCCAACTGGCGAGGCTTCTCCGGTGGCATGAAAGGTGATTATCAAGCAGTCGTTATGTTTGGTATCAAACCACTTTGTGGGGACATGGGACCACAGGTGGCCTGATGAGTTTAGATTGTGATGTAAGACTTCCCTTCAGCATAACAGATCCTTTCCCCCACTCACAATAGACCTGTGTTACAGTGGACAGCAGTTGTTCCTTTGCCTGTCCCACATTGCTAGGGCCCACCTGCCACCTCCTAGCAGAGCACACTTGAGCAGATACGCTTAGACTTGTGTAGTAGGGCGTGCCCAATTCATCCTCCTCTGCTGCAGTCTGCATCCAGTTTCTTCCCTAATGGGAAAGAGCTAGTGGCCTGAACCTTGAGGGCAGCTGACCTTCCTTACCCACCTTCACAGCAGGTCTGTAACCTTTTAGGCCTACCAGTCTTCAGAGTTCAGACCTATTGACAACCTAAATATAGCTGAGTGATCAGGACCTGCTTTACCATCTGGCCATCTTGGGATACTGGTCTAATTTGGAGTGGGCTCCACTTTCACAGATTCAAACCTTGGAAAATGCACCAGATTTCAGCCAGGGTGTGGGACGCTGCAGATGTTCCATCTGCTATGCCAAAGGGGGAAGTGTGGTACAACTGGGTCAGGATCTGGGCGGGTCGTCTGCCAGGGTACTATCAGAAAGGAATCCGAGATCTGCATTAGATAAAGTAAGCCAGAGCTAGAGCCCATGACACCAGGGAGCATTGACCCCAAGTGCATGAAATGCATGGTTTGCCTGGGAAAGTCTTAATAGACCCCACACCCCATGATTTGAAAAGAATAGAGAAATTCAGTCCCTTTTCTGCTAACCTTAAATGAAGCTGCTGTTGCTTTGGCTGCATCTGTGTGGTTTCCCAGCATGTTCTTTTCCTGGTAGCTGGCCTTCTAAATGATGGGCAAAGCCATCTGAAGCCTATTCTAAAACTGTAGGCTGCAGGTCTCTCCTCTGAGCTGGCAAATCTTCTTCTGAGCATCCTTCCCTTATGAGGTGTCATTGCCTTCCTCTGTTCTTTACAAGTAAATCCTAGGACTGCATTGCTTTGGGTGCAACGCTCTCTTACCCCTTTGTCTACTTTGCATTTTTTTTAAATCAGCGCAGCTGTGTTTGTAGAGACTTGAGTGTAGATGTGCTGCAGCCAGGGTAAGTCATGACTGTAAACTGGTACAGCTGATCCCAGCCTGGATACCCAGTCCTGGCAAAGCCCAAAGTAAGGTGACAGTTCTGCTTAACAGGTTGAACCAGCTTTTATATGATCAAACACCTAAAACCCATAGAAAAGTTCCCACTGTCATTCTTTTGAATTCCATGATTCCACAGCAAAAACTAATTCCCACTGCATATTTGCAAGCTATATCACAGCACTGAAATCTTGAGAGCCTTGCTTGATTTCCATTGTCCGAGATGAGAGATTCCGAGCCTGAAAGAAGTCATAAATAGTGACAGGTCAGACTGGGTTTTAAGAATTCTGATCTTTTTAATAGTGTTAAATTGTAGTCACATACCCAGAGGAATCGTTGTTTGTAGTACATGCCTTCCAAGCTGATTGTGTCCCCAGTAACAGAGCTCTGCCTCTACTTCCCTGTGCTGAAACGTTTGTCTGATAGTTGAAACAAATCCAGTTAAATCCATGAACCTCCCT